>NW_022145595.1:27824540-28424540 GCF_000002235.5 Strongylocentrotus purpuratus
GACTACAGCCCCAGTCTAAAGTGCTTGTCCTCCAGACAAGGACAAAGAGCCTCTTCGGTAGGTTTAGGGACAAGCATCAAAATAACGCGGTCATTGTTGCAATGTCAGGAATGCTATTATTACCCCTCTTTGGTAATCCTCGCATTTGACCAAACAAAATTTCACTCAATGAAGGGAGGGTCAGGTTTGTTTTCAATTCACTAAATTATTGATGCATGTCGAAAGAGCTGAGTAGTTTGTTACGTAACTATTCAAAATTGCAGGCTGCAAGCTATTGAAAACAGAATCGAATAGCCAAGCTCCTATTCATGGTGCCCTGTTATAGAATTCGTAGCATATACTGAATTGAATAGACCCGTGTTCATATCATATGCTATGTGAGGGCAGTGGCCTCTTGTCATATCAATTAAGTTTAAGTCAGCAGTTTGCAAATTAAATGAAATAAACATAAAAACCTCACTATTATATCAGTAAATCAGTAACTGAAAGAAAAAATACGGGCAATCTTGACAACATCGGACTACAAAATGATGATAATAAGCATCCCGAAAGCGTCAAATCAGTAAATCGGCACATTTGTAAAGTCATTAGCATGCAGAAAGTGTTAAAACAAAAAGCGAACCAGTTAATCACGGTGAGGCAAAATGGTCTTGTGGATAAAAGTGAATCACTTCCACAATGCAATGGTTCTTATCGGTTCGAGTCTCAGTTCTCCTTTATATAAAACCATGTTATTTTTTTTCTCAATCCATAATATTGACTTGTCATCTCTTTTTTAAAGGGGGACACCCCCCCCCCTCAACAAAGAAAAAATAGCATGTAATACTCTTTCTTTAACAAGCGACTCTCTGAATTAGTCAGAAAACATCTTTTGATACATCTACAACAAATTAGTGTAAAAGTATGAAGACATACATGAAGATTAGCAATGTGACACTTTAGTCTAGTGGGTAGGCAATCGTCTGATAACTGGAAGGTATCGGGTTCGACCCCCAGCTGTTGCGTTTTTTTCTTTTGCTACATCTACAACAATAAGTATAAGTATGAAAAAAAAACATGGAGATTAGCAATGTGACACTTTAGTCTAGTGGGGTAGGCAATCGCCTGGTAACTGGAAGGTATCGGTTCGACACCCAGCTGTTGCTTTTTTTTTAATCTTTGAAAAAGAAAACTGATGTCAAACCCATTTTGATCTCACTCAAAGTCCATATTTATTGCTATTCTCTTAATTGATCTATACAATGAGCTTGTAATTAACTTGTAAGCAAGGTAAAGTATTATATTTACGAAGTACAAGAAGGACAGGAATCCTGTTTTATCTATTTATCAAACATTATTACATTCAATACTTTTTTCAGTCCCAATGAGAGAGAGAGAGAGAGAGAGAGAAAGGAAAGAGAGCCAGAAAGAGACAAGTGAAGAGAACCCAATACACCTCATCAGTGTAATAAAGTCTGATGATCTTAATCTACATACTTACTTCAAATATTTTGCCGGGCAGATATTATTATTTATAAAAACAAACCAATTTGGAGTTTTATAATAAATATTATTGTTGATGTTGTTGTTGATGTAAAACAATGAGAAAATATGGACCTTTTGCGGGGGGGGGGGGGAGCAACGTAGAAAAAAACTACAGGGGAGCCTTGGGATTTTATTTGGGGGGGGGGGTGGTATCGGCGCGGATTCAGGATTTCTTAGGGGCCCAAACTTGAAATCAATTTGAAATTTAATGTGCTGAAATAAAAAAAAATCGTTACGGCCGATATTTCACTCAGTGGTAGAGGGGAAGGGGAAGGGGGGGGGGGGTAGAGAGCACTATTTTTTTTTGGCCCTCGAAAATTTGAAAAATCACCCCCCCCCCCCCCCACATTAATCGCCAGGGGGTCCCATCTCGACAGCTAGCTGGCAATCGACAGCTAGCTGGCAATCGACAGCTAGCTGGCAATCGACAGCTAGCTGGCAATCGACAGCTAGCTGGCAATCGACAGCTAGCTGGCAATCGACAGCTAGCTGGCAATCGACAGCTAGCTGGCAATCGACAGCTAGCTGGCAATCGACAGCTAGCTGGCAATCGACAGCGTAGCCTGGCGGCGGTAGCGGGTAGCCCCAAAGCCATGTCCATTTAAAAACTGCATTCAAGAGCCTCTTATTGCTAGGTTTACAACGTTGTTTTACATTTGCAATTATAATTTCCTAGTTTTATTATTCACTCTCTACAGTCCCGTACTATCCCTTTTTCAGTCTGTAAACAACTTTGCAACACGAAAACATGATGAACAGGGTTTTACTTCTCGTATACATTTATTAGAAGTGCCCTATGTCATTTTGCACGAAGTGATACAAAGGGCCTTTCAAATTTAAGTCTATTGAAAGCATTCCCCCACCTAGCCTGTATGACCGAGCAGAATCATTTAGTGCTCAACAATAAAAATCCACAGTCTGGCTAAAGAGGTCCATTATTTGTTTGTTTATTTAGTTATTTTATTTAATTGACATTGTACAGTACTATTAAATATCAGGTATATTGGATGCTCTGTTTTAAATACAGTCAAGATTGCCGAGCAATGATTACATCCTGCTTCTTGTCCTCAAACCATATCTTTCTGGTTTTTAAAACGGTATCATTTGAATTTCCATTTCCAAGCATTATTTGAACTGTCCCGAAATTGTTTTCCTTTCTTGAAATCAGACTACAGCCCCAGTCTAAAGTGCTTGTCCTCCCAGACAAGGACAAAGAGCCTCTTCGGTAGGTTTAGGGACAATGCATCAAAATAACGCGGTCATTGTTGCAATGTCAGGAATGCTATTATTACCTCCTCTTTGGTAATCCTCGCATTTGACCAAACAAAAGTCACTCAATGAAGGAGGGTCAGGTTTGTTTTCAATTCACTAATATATTGATGCCATGTCAGAAAGAGCTGAGTAGTTTGTTACGTAACTATTCAAAAATTGCAGGTGCAAGCTATTGAAAACAGAATCGAATAGCCAAGCTTCCCTATTCATTGGTGCCCTGTTATAGAATTCGTAGCATATACTGAATTGAATAGACCCGTGTTCTATTCATTATACTATGTGAGGGCAGTGGCCTCTTGTCATATCACTTTAAGTTTAAGTCAGCAGTTTGCAAATTAAATGAAATAAACATAAAACCTCACTATTATATCAGTAATATCAGTAACTGAAAGAAAAAAAATACGGGCAATCTTGACAACATCGGACTACAAAAATGATGATAATAATGCATCCCGAAAGCGTCAAATCAGTAAATCGGCACATTTTGTAAAGTCATTAGCATGCAGAAAGTGTTAACAACAAAAAGCGAACCAGTTATCACGGTGAGGCAAAATGGTCTTGTGGATAAAAGTGATCACTTCACAATGCAATGTACTCGGTTCGAGTCTCAGTTTCTCCTTTATATAAACCCATGTTATTTTTTTTTCTTCACTCCATAATATTGACTTGTCATCTCTTTTTAAAGGGGACACCCCCCCCCCTCAACAAAGAAAAAATAGCATGTAATACTCTTTCTTTAACAAGCGACTCTCTGAATTAGTCAGAAAACATCTTTTGCTACATCTACAACAATTAGTGTAAGTATGAAGAATACATGAAGATTAGCAATGTGACACTTTAGTCTAGTGGGTAGGCAATCGTCTGATAACTGGAAGGTATCGGGTTCGACCCCCAGCTGTTGCGTTTTTTTCTTTTGCTACATCTACAACAATAAGTATAAGTATGAAAAAAAAAACATGGAGATTAGCAATGTGACACTTTAGTCTAGTGGGTAGGCAATCGCCTGGTAACTGGAAGGTATCGGGTTCGACACCCAGCTGTTGCTTTTTTTTTAATCTTTGAAAAAGAAAAACTGATGTCAAACCCATTTTGATCTCACTCAAAGTCCATATTTATTGCTATTCTCTTAATTGATCTATACAATGAGCTTGTAATTAACTTGTAAGCAAGGTAAAGTATTATATTTACGAAGTACAAGAAGGACAGGAATCCTGTTTTATCTATTTATCAAACATTATTACATTCAATACTTTTTCAGTCCCAATGAGAGAGAGAGAGAGAGAGAGAGAAAGAGAAAGAGAGCCAGAAAGAGACAAGTGAAGAGAACCCAATACACCTCATCAGTGTAATAAAGTCTGATGATCTTAATCTACATACTTACTTCAAATATTTTGCCGGGCAGATATTATTATTTATAAAAACAAACCAATTTTGGAGTTTATAATAAATATTATTGTTGTTGTTGTTGTTGATGTAAAACAATGAGAAAATAGGGACCTTTTGCGGGGGGGGGGGAGCAACGTAGAAAAAAACTACAGGGGAGCCTTGGGATTTTTATTTGGGGGGGGGGTGGGTATCGGCGCGGATTCAGGATTTCTTAGGGGGGCCCAAACTTGAAATCAATTTGAAATTTAATGTGCTGAAATAAAAAAAAATCGTTACGGCCGATATTTCACTCAGTGGTAGAGGGGGAAGGGAGGGGGGGGGGGGTAGAGAGCACTATTTTTTTGTTTGGCCCTCGAAAATTTGAAAAATCACCCCCCCCCCCCCCCCACATTAATCGCCAGGGGGGTCCCATCTCGACAGCTAGCTGGCAATCGACAGCTAGCTGGCAATCGACAGCTAGCTGGCAATCGACAGCTAGCTGGCAATCGACAGCTAGCTGGCAATCGACAGCGTAGCCTGGCGGCGGTAGCGGGTAGCCCCAAAGCCATGTCCATTTAAAAACTGCATTCAAGAGCCTCTTATTGCTAGGTTTACAACGTTGTTTTACATTTGCAATTATAATTTCCTAGTTTTATTCACTCTCTACAGTCCCGTACTATCCCTTTTTCAGTCTGTAAACAACTTTGCAACACGAAAACAATGATGAACAGGGTTTTACTTCTCGTATAAATTTATTAGAAGTGCCCTATGTCATTTTGCACGAAGTGATACAAAGGGCCTTTCAAATTTAAGTCTATTGAAAGCATTCCCCCACCTAGCCTGTATGACCGAGCAGAATCATTTAGTGCTCAACAATAAAAATCCACAGTCTTGGCTAAAGAGGTCCATTATTTGTTTGTTTATTTAGTTATTTTATTTAATTGACATTGTACAGTACTATTAAATATCAGGTATATTGGATGCTCTGTTTTAAATACAGTCAAGATTGCCGAGCAATGAATTACATCCTGCTTCTTGTCCTCAAACCATATCTTTCTGGTTTTTAAAACGGTATCATTTGAATTTCCATTTCCAAGCATTATTTTGAACTGTCCCGAAATTGTTTTCCTTTCTTGAAATCAGACTACAGTCCCAGTCCTAGACAAGGAAACAGAGCCTCTACATAATAGACTTCGTTCGTACGCCATTTGCTTTGAATATTCATTCATAGTATTTCGATAGCATTACGTCATCTTTCATACGCCTGTCCGGCATGCATTTCGAGGAACTTGTACTTTTCTATCGGTAGCGTACATAGAGATACATACTACTAAGCAAAGAGATTCGATCATACACAGTATGTCCTTCGTAGGAGGACTAGAGGGCCAACTAAAATCGTGACCTTTGACATTTCATAGGTTTTGCATTGGATGAATTATTGGGGTTTTGTCCGATTTGAACGACGGTTTTGGAGGGTCAATGAATATTCATGAGCAATGACGTAAAAAATACGCCAACTACTGTTCGTTGATTGGCCATCGACAAAATGTTTTATGTATTAGTGTCGGTCATGCATAAAACATTTTTTTCATTCCCAGAATTCCCTACGATTTGAGCACGAAAATGGCGGTTGTATGAACTGCGACTTTCAAGTTATTCAATTACGAACAATGAAACATTTTTTCTTTTAAGTGAATTTCTATTATAATAGAAGTTTGTCAAGTACATCTTAGTGAAGCAGAAAATCTTCAGGCGAACATTGACATCGAAGTGATACCCTATGATATCAAGAAAAGTAAGTAAAGATCCATTTTGTTTGAAGGTCTCTGAAATTATTGTGATGTGTTCGTCATTGCAGTGAGCGGCTCCCCGCATTGTCACAACGTATTACCCGGTTAACCCCTACCCCATCCTCTTTTCTTTCTTCTGACCAAAGAATATTAACTGATTGAATGAACTCTAATTAAGTCATCGACGGTAATATTTTTAGAAACAATCAGGATTTTACCGTAGGTTATTTCATTAGAGCGCATCTCATAATTTTAAGTTCAGTTCATAGCTTGATTACCGATAGTAATCGGTCGTAGATGTG
This sequence comes from Strongylocentrotus purpuratus, assembly GCF_000002235.5. Lineage (NCBI taxonomy): Eukaryota > Metazoa > Echinodermata > Echinoidea > Camarodonta > Strongylocentrotidae > Strongylocentrotus > Strongylocentrotus purpuratus. The sequence goes on from NW_022145595.1 coordinate 27,830,794, forward strand.
GATCTGTTGTAGACTGCGCAAATGGCTCATTGCTAGTCCAAGCCGATGAGATCTCGTCGAGCAGAATGTGATTTTCAATCCGCCGGTGCTAGCCGGCTGAAACACCAAGAAGCGACTGCGTTTCCTGAGCTGGCGCGGCTATGACTTTACAGTGTGTTAGTGTTACAGTAAAGCCTAGATCTAGACTAGTATTCATAGCATATTCTAGCCTGAATTTTCTGTCTCTTTCGTTCGTTAGCCTCTGATTTGGGTAGGGTCGGCTCCTCTCTTTAGCCGACCCTACCCAAATCGGAGGCTAACGAACGAAAGAGACAGAAAAATTCGGGCTATGCAGGCCTAACTTTAGATCTAGCAGTTGCACTGTCTTAAGTAGATCTAGAAGTCTATAGAATTCTAGACCTAAACAGCATTTAACCCCGAATCTAGTATAGATCTAGGCCTAGATCTAGGGCTAGATTCTAGGCCTAATGTACTCTAACAAAAAATTCTAAATAGATCTAAATGCCTGATGTAGATTTCCTCTAGATCTAGGTGGATCAATGTGGAAGTTTAATATGGAGGGGGGGGGGTGCACAATCATTCTGTGCCCCCTTTTTAAGATGTGGCATAGCCATAGGGACGGGTCTAGATCTAGGTCCAGAGCCACCTACTAATAATATTAAAAATAGGCAATTAGATCTATAGCTTGTAGCAAAGACTTCCAAAGCCATGGGTCTAGGCTCGTTTTTGATTCACTAGACTAGACTAGTCGTGCACATGTGTCATTATTGTGATCCAGGTCCAGATTCAGCTTAGTTTGAATGTAGATCTAGGCTAGATCTACCAACGACAACAAAAACAAAACAAAAAAGGTGTCTCCCCCCCCCCCCCCCTCCCCACCTCCCACTTCCCCTGATTTCGCTCTTAGTTATGTCATTGTGCCTTGTTTGAAATAATTAGTTTATTTTCAGGATTTTATGCCACTCCTTAGTTTTATGTTGGTGAGAATTCTGGATCCAACCCTACATATGACATGGATATTTCTTTCTCTAAAGGACATGAACAAAGTTATAAACAGATAACTTATGCATGCATTATGATATTAGCAGGAACCTTACTAAGTTTCTGTTTTCTTTTAATTGTAGATGCTATGGAACAAAGAAGCAGATAATGATCACAGAAGTGCAACAAAGAGCACCAGGACCTGATCAACAAATGTATCTAATCAGGAACAGGACACCTAAGACCTAAGTTGAACTTTGGCAAGGTATGTTTGTATGAAGTTCGAAAATATTCAGTCTAAGCCCATGCGAACACCACACTCGACTTGGACTATATACAAAGATTTGGGGAACTGTCATCTTGTGTTGCATTATATCTTGTAATTCTCAATTATTCTCTAGCTTTTTATTTAGGTGACAAACTATGGTGTTGCTACAGTTTATTCTCTCAGCATATTAAAAGATGTACTCAAAGGTACTTTTCCTAAATATTACATTATATCTAACAAACTTTTGTTCACAAAAGTCTAGCAAATAATAACTTAAAATAAATTGGAAATTACTTTTAAAATAATTGGAAATACATTTAAACCTTTACTCTTCTCTTCAAAAAGGCCCTATCAGATAGACATAAGTTTATCATTTTTTAATAAAATTAAAATGCAACACCACTTGTAATCTTTAGTATTAGTTCATCTTCGTGAAAGGCTACAACGCCTTTTGAAGATTACCAGAAGAATAAGAAGAAGATATATCGAGGATCATGAAAGTAATCATATCTTCTTTTAAATGCGTGTACATGGAATATAGTTTTTTTTGATATTTAATCTTAAGTCAAGTTCTGACAAAAATATTAGGGATGCTGTACTGGATAGTAAATTGAAGGGGGGGGGGGTTATAAAATTATGTAGTTCAATAGTAATACTGTAGTAATATAATTATACACTGTCGCTCATAAAGTTGGAATATTTTTGTTTTACCCTAATTTATGGAATTATTTTAAATATAATTTAAAAATAATAGATCTAGATAATAATATACATTCTCAGATCTTATTTTTAAATTATTTATAAAATAATTCCATAAATTGGGGTAAAACAAAAATATTCCAACTAATAGTAACAATAATGACAATGATCATGATAATAGTAGTAATAATAATGATAATACAGATAGTAGTAAAAACAACAACAATAATGTCCAATGTAAGATAAAGTACTCATAAAACTCAGTATATACCTGTTCTTTACATAATAAAATAGCATGTTGATATTATTGAATATTTTTTTCAAAATCTACAGTAAACTTTTACAACTGAAAAATTTGAATTCAAGAGACAGCCCCCCCCCCCCATCCATTTGCCATCCTTTTGTTGATGTCATGTTGGATTTAAAAAGATCTTTATAGAAAAAAAAAAAAAAAAAAAAAAATGAGTTCATAAATGTTAATAAATTAGTTGATACTGCTTAATTCTGTTCTTTTCATTTTCTTATTTTGTGAAATATATGTGATGATGCTGGTGATTATGATGATGTAGGCACTCTGTAATGATAATGCTGTATGACTGAGGTGAGATGGGGTCTGATGCAGTCTTGTGTAGAATTGAGTATGGTGTTCGACCTTTTGATGTTTGTTTATATCTGGTATCAGCGAGATAGATTTAACCATCTTTCCTAATGAGAGAAAGTGGAAATGTAACAAGAGAGTGGGCAAGACTAATGTATAAATACAGTATAAAAAATGGTTTACAATAAAGATGAGGGGGGGGGGGGTTAAATAAAGAATAAGTCAATGCCAAAATGATGAAAGCATATAGGTAATTGGGGTGTGGATGGGGGAGGGAGGTTAATAGAGCCTATGGAAATGTCAATATTGGAAGGGGTCCCTGTATTGAAAATGTTACTGTTGGGGGGGGGGGGGGCAAATTTCCCCAAAATCAGTGACGACGAATGCAAAAATTTAAATTTCATTGGGGATGGGGCACAATATGAAGAACATTGAAGTCGAGGTGAGAATGATTCATTATTTGGACACTTAAAATATTAATATATCACTTGTTAAGTCGGCTAAATGATCAGTGCAGTTTTTCTGATTTAAAAACTATTTAAGTTAATAAACAAAAAAAAAAAAAAAAGGGGTAAAAATGAATTGAGGTACAACAGTGAAATGGGGTCATTATTTTTGCCTTTTAACTGAACTGAATTTTTAAAAATGTACTTTCCATCCTGGTGACAGTGAAGTTTGTGGCCCTAACTAAGTCAACCATTTAAAAGTTTATTACCCCCCCCCCCCCCCCCCCCCAACACACACACCTCCACAACTCTGCATGACCTTTGTTCTACATTTATCCGGCCCAATTATAGCCTTTAGTCAAGGCACTCGTGCTGTATTTCCCTAAACGCGCCTGAATACATAGACTAATCGCGCGACGACTGTGATCTGTGGGACGAGGTGCGTCAGCAGCTCGGCCTTTACTAACCTGAGTGGTTGTTGTAGTTTATTTCTTTTGTTTTGTATTATATTTCCGCTCCCGAATCAGGAGATAATTAGATGCAAAGTATCTTACCCAGAAAACCGGCCAAACCGCCCCTTCCAATCCGACGCACCAATCAGAGTAGACGATTCGAGAAAACTTCATGCATATTCATTATCAACATGTATAATCATAAATACATTTTTGAGCGGTTACAGAACGACGAAGGAGATCTCTTATCAAAGAGCCTTGAATATGCGGTCGAAAGGTTGAAATTATCATCTTTTAAGGAGTTACAATCAAAAGCTATAAAATCAGCAGTGAAAGGGGAAGATGTATTTGTTAATCTTCCAACGGGTTATGGCAAATCTGCGATTTTCAAGCCATTTCACTGTGCAAGGACTTCTTTGTGCGGACGACCACAGTCGCTGCCAGCACACCATCCCCATCGGCGTCTACTCCCGAAGCTGCCCAGAGTTCGGGGGCCGGGAGGTACTACTCACACCGCACTGCACTGTCCATTGAAGTTATCGTTTCACCTCTTATTTCTTTAATGAAGGAATGTGAACCAAACTTGTCACACACAATAAAATGATATATTCAGTATAAGAAATAGCTAGGAAAACTCTTGCACAGGAACCATGCAGAATGTACTGCATAGAAGATATCTACCCTTTTTGCACATCTATTACATTATAGACCTAAGCAGAATTACCAGAATTTGATGTCCTTTTCATTATTTTAATTCACTTGCATGCAGCTAGCTCAGCAGCTAGCCCTGCAAATTCAAAGCTCCATGAACGCATCGTTTTCACACGTACACAGATTCGAGTGTTGTACAATAACAATTCCGACCAGCTGATCGTGCGAACCACTATGCGTAGGTTAAAATGAAAAACAAGGGAACAAAATTTTACTATAAATCTACTAAAGTAGCAAAATAATAAATACCCTAGTCAATAAGTAGAATATTGTTTTTGATAAATTCATATTTTATTCGAAATTGAACTAGATATTATTTTATTTTTTTTAGTACATTTGAATACCGATTCCCCCACAATTTCATGGACGAAGCCATTTTAAACACCGCGCGGTTAAAACAATTAGGATTGGCCACGATCATAACTAGCTGCTGTATATGTAAGACCCTCATGCATATGCACATAATGATGAGCTCCGCAATTTAGCAAAGGCCAAGCCGCTGAAGCGGCTCGGTCCAGCGATCACTGCTGTAAAGCCACACTGCGTTAGTCTATTTTCAGACCCTGCTCGGCAGACAAGCAGCGCGCGAGGCCTTGTCCAAAGGCTAGCCCAATTAAGGATTATGTCGATATAGTAACGCATGCGCATTGTCTTTTTTTCATTGCGATAATATGCTAATAAGTGGAAAAGAGTCATGAATATTCAAAATTTTAATTTAAATATTTTGCGCGCTACGCGCAGTCCAAAATCCCCATTTCGCTGGTGCACTAAAAATTTGTCGTCTTCATAGGCTAATACATGAAAAGTGGAAGCAGTGTGCACTTTTGACCCTCCAAAATCTCCCCATGGCTAGACGGATGCAGAAGCGGAGTTGAACTAATATACTAAGTATATATCTCTATGGTAGCGTATGAACATGAATAAACATGATTATATGACGTCATGATACGTCATCTGCATTGCTCAACTTGCGCTGTGCACTGCACTGCGGTTCAGTAGCTTTGTAGCAGTCCTATGTATTTACTGAAATATGTTTCCTTGTCTAGAAGTTTAGTCATTGTTCTTAATCCAGCATTGCACAAGCCTGTATATCCAAAAGATAATATGGAACTGTCAATGACTTCATAATTTGAATTTATAGAATTATTGATAGATATGACTATTGATATGTAACCCGTGGCATAGTGGCAGGGGAAACCACTTTTAAATTATTATGCCAGGGTTCAGGTAATAATAATTATCAAAGGATTGACTGGCTTTACTCACATAGACCACCACACATTCTCACGTCTTATTTTGAGGTAAGTAGACTTTTAAATAATGGTCGATAGGAAGTATAATTATATTTACTTAATACATGGTCCTTTAAAAAATATATAAGTATAACATTCATCATCATCAACAACAAATCAAACAGCAAAATATCAATCTCATTTTAAATCTACTCACGGTACCGCTACTTAAATCAAGCGAGGGGGTGCGCGCGAGAGCTCTCTAAAAGTTCAACAACGAACTGGATCCGATTCGAAGTGCGATCGTGATTGTCGTCCTCTGGATGTCCAGTTGCAACTCCCTAGCTACGTCAGTCATGCTTCAGATGATTAGGCAATCACCACGAACACCGTCACTGCAACTTGTTGAATCAATGAAGTTCTGTCATTGACTTATGAAGTTTCGTTCAGCATTCTGTGGCCGTCAACACCCCTTTATATCGACTAGCGAAGAACGATGCTTTGTAGTTGTATTCTGATTTAGAGTCTTAGTGTTGCTCAGTAATCACAATGTTCCCATTCTGATTCCGCTTCGGAATCTGAGTTCTTAGTTCTGGGCTCTGTCACTATTCTCGGTATTGATTCTCAATCTGACTGATATAGTTCTTCTCAATTCTTCTAAAAGTCTGAGTTCTACATTTCGATTCTCAACCCGACTCTAACAATTATTCTTGTCAACTCTTCTCCGTCGATTATTCTTCGCCGATCATTCTTCTGAGGAGCTCTCCTCCTTACACGCACTTATACCACATTTACAATACATGGACCAGTGTAGGACTTTCCTAAAATGTTATTGGACAACAGCAGTGGCGTACCTGGGGTACTCCGTCAGGGGGGGGGGGGGGGCAAGCGACCGAAACAAACAAAAAAGGCGATGCTAATTTTCACTTCTGGCGAGCGAGCGAGCAAAAAAAAAAATCTTTAAGTAACGTTTGGTATATAAACTGGTATTGTTGCAAGTTGGGGGTGGGAACATTCACTTGTTAGCGACGTTAATTTCATTTCTTTGCAAACGAGTGTAGCGAGCAAGAAAAAAATCACTTCTTTTTTAATAATTGCCACTTAAACTTGGTTCAATTGTCCCATGCAGTGCGCGGGAACAATATTGTGTTTAGGGTGATTTTATACCCATTTTAGCTAGCGAGCGAAAATACATCTTTCTCTCAATGAATTGCTATATAAAATTTGTTTCATTGTTGCAGGTAGGGGGCGGGCACAATCATGTTTAAGGCAATGTCAATCCCATTTTGGCGGGCAGGCAACCCCCTACATTTCTCTTTTTAATGATATTGTAGCAGGTTAGTGGTGGGCACATAATTCCACGAGCTAGCGAGCGTAGCGAGCGAAAAAAAAAATCACTTCTCTTTTATAGGGAAAATATGGTACATAAAACTTGGGTTCATTGTTCCATGTCAGGGACGTGATTATTAAAAGCGGTGTTATTTCTATTTTTGCGAGCGAGCGTAGCGAGCAAGCAAAAAAAATCACTTCTCTTTTATAGGGAAAATATGGTATTTAAACTTGGGTTCATTGTTCCATGTCAGGGACGTGATTATTAAAAGCGGTGTTATTTCTATTTTGGCGAGCGAGCAAAATTTTTGTAATGATAATTGGTTCATAAATTTCAGATTTTTTTGTGTTTTTTTGTTTTGTTTTGCAGGGCAGGGCTTACACAACCATGTCTAAGGTGATGTTAATTCCGTTTTGGCGAGCACGAGCACACCAAAACTTCTTTGAATAACGTTTGGTACATAATTATTAACTGGTTGTTGCAGGTTGGGGCGGACACGTTAGCGGTGGCAACTCCATTTTGGCGAGCGAGCATAGCGAGCAAGCAAAACAAAAAAAATCTCTTTTAATAGAAATTAATAAATAAACTTGTTTTTATTGGGGCAGGTCAGGATGGACGCAATCGCGTTTAACGCGATTCAATTCCTTTTTGGCGAGAGGGCGAAAAAACTCTTCCATTTTTAATGATATTGTTGCAGGTCAAGGGTGGGCACAATTGTTTCCAAAGCAATGTCTATTCATTTTATTTGCGAGCGAGTGTAGCGAGCTAGAAAAATGAATTAGTCTCTTTTAGCAACATTTACATATACAGTGCGTCCCAGAAAAAAACGAAACCGAGAAGTATCGATGTTCTATCATAACTTAATCACAACTATAATTAATGAATGATACATATTTGGAAAGCTTAGAGTCTCCTCCTTCATGTGATGCTACTCAGATGATGCATATTTCACGCATGAGTGATTAAAAGCAATTTGAAGGAAGGAAACCAACATATTGCTCCGATTGTCTCATTTTCGCTCGCGTGAACATTGCCAGCACAAACCACTGACCTCTACCTCCTACACGGATCATCGCACATTCCCATTCACTATACGTTACGTACTAAAAGGCTGTATTGTCTGACCGTTCATGAATATTCATGTTTTTGCTAAACTCGGCAAAATGTTTGCTTTTACTAAATGGAAAAATTACGGTGGGGGGTTGGATGAAATGGACAAAACGAAATAGGCAGAAGTGATCTATGATAATTCATGCTTTTTATGTTTCGTGTGCTCGACCTATAATCTTCAAATCGCTTGGTAAACTGAGTCCAAAGTTAGACTTGTTTCACATGTGTTTTATAGGCAATGACGAGCTTGCAACCTATTTTGAAAAATTACGGTGGGTGAACTTTCAAAAGTCAATTAGACATGAGGGCTCCAATGAAAGAGCTAGTGATAACGTACGTCGGGGTGGATGTGCTTTTCGTTTAAACAAAAAATGAATTTTTAACGATTTTTAAAAAAAAACGTCCATAGGCTAACATGTTAGGCTGCTGAATCTGACCATGCTCTGACGATAGGGGGCGTTGTGAAATGAGACTAAACGGAGCCATATGAAAGACATTTGGCGGGCGGTATCTAGATTTCGAGAAAAAATTCACATTTCTAGAAAGTTGAGTTTCTGCCCTTTTATATGACACCTCAATCAGGAAAAATGAGCGAGGAATGACAAAGTTCTGTTTGTTTAAAGTAGTGCTTGCATTTCCATAATTTTATTAAACGAATTCGTTTTCACTGGCTGCCTGCCGTATCAATAAACGAAATTAACAAAAGACTTAACTCCGTTTCATTGACAATCAGCCGTAGACGAGAGTCTTCATGCATGGCTGATTGTCAACGAAACGGAGTTAAGTCTTTTGTCAAATCTGCTTTTTGCTACGGCAAGCACCCAGTGAAAACGAATTCGTTTGTTAAAATTATGAACATGTAAGGGCTACTTTAAACAAACAGAACTTTGTTATTCCTCGCTCATTTTTCCTGATTGAGGTGTCATATGAAAGGGCAGAAACTCAACTTTCTAGAAATGTGAATTTTTCTTCGAAATTCAGATACCGCCCGCCAAATGTCTTTTTGGTTTCCTTCCTTCAAATTGCTTTTAATCACTCATGCGTGAAATATGCATCATCGGAGTAGCATCAACTGAAAGAGGAGACTCTAAGCTTTCCAAATATGTATCATTCATTCATTATGGTTGTGATTAAGTTATGATAAAACATCGATACTTCTCGGTTTCGCTTTTTCTGGGACGCACTGTATTGTGTGTTATTGTTGCCATGGTTGCAGGTCGGGGCAGGCACAATTGTATTCTAGGCAATACTAATCCTTTTCTTTTTTCAGGGGGACGAGCAAGTGAAAACATTTAATACAAAATAGGCTAGCAAGCAGTTCGCGCCAGCGAAGAGTTTCGAATTTGTTATATCACTTATATTTTCCTATTTTCATTTGTTTTAATTTTTCAGGGCCGTATGCGGAATATTTTTCTGGTGGGGGAGGGGGAAAGATGCGTTAAAAGTTTTCGAAGAATCTCAAAAGCAAAAGGAGTGAAGGGAGTTCGAGCGACCGAACTGGTCAAGAGGGTACTTTTGCATTTTCAAAAGTAGAATTGAAGGATTTGGTATAGGCCTACACTACATTTTCAGGAAAAAAACTGTACGTTTTCAAAATATCTGGGGTCAACTGCCCCCCCCCCCCCTGGTGCGTACGACCATGGTCTTTTTTTTTTAAATTTCCCCATTTTTATTCGTTTCCTTTTCTTTTCCCTTTTTCTTTCTTTTCTCTTCTTCTTCCTTTTTTCTTTCCTTTTTTTCCTTTTTTTCTCTTTCTTTCCTTTTTTCTTCCCTTTTCCTTTTTTCTTTTTCTTTCCTTTCCTTTCTTTTCTTTTCTTTCCCCTTTTTCTTTTTCCCCCCCTGGAGCCCGTCAGGGGGGGGGGCACTCTGCCCCCTGCCCCCCATAGGTACGCCAGTGGGCAACAGTTTGAGAAAGTGGGAAGGGTCATACAATATTAAATTCCATTGGTCAACAGGTCCACTTCCTTTCATGTTCCCCCCGAACTTGAATTCAGGGAAATCCTTACAGTCCTACAGTATAGCCCGAAACATGACTCATAACTTTGATGGATTAGGCCATTTGACCAGTCTGTATTCCTGGCCGAAACCAAAACAATAATAAAATGGTCAAGGGTGTATTCCTCTTTTGTTATGTACATAACAAAAGAGGAATACAGCCATATAATGATACTGAGAATCATGACGCCCACTACTTTGAAAACATTGAGAATGGCTGTGTAGAAAGACATATTGCCCCCAGGGGTAACATAAACTCACCCTTGACCATACGAAATTTGAAAGGAAATGGACATGAGAAAAGCACCTAACTAGGAATAACAAGCACTACGTGCAAAACGAATGCGATTTTCTGACGAAGATAAGAAGAATATTTATGGGGCAGAATGTGAACGAAAACAAGGCAATGACGAAGGTCGTCATTGCAATAACATGCAGCCTTTTCACACACAGCTAAAATTCATCGTATCTAGAGATGATTAGTATAAACGTGTTTAACTCAACAGTTTTAAACATGTTTATAGAAAATTTTCCCTGTGTGAACATCGTTTATACGATGTTGGGATAGATAATAATTTTACCCCCCCCCCCCCACCCTGAAAATGATCTCCCCCTAAAAATTACCCAACTTATTATCGGGGTTGACTTCCCCTTTAATGAACAGGGGGTATTGTTCTTGGTTGTCCCGGGGGGGGGGGGGGGTCAATGTCCTATATAGGGGTTAAGTTTCAGAGATGGGGGTAATTGTCATCGGGGGTAATTTTCTGGGCGTAGTTTGAGTCGTCGAGGGGTAATTGTCCTTTGGGTAATTATCCTTGGGAGTATTTTCTGGGGTGTAATTGTCCTTATTATGATAGGCGAATAAGGTGGGAGGCCGGGATTGTAGCCCCCCCCCCCCCCTCCCCCCGAAGAATGTTGCAATGATGTTTGGCCGTTCGTTCGAGCAACCGACAATTTCGGGTAACGATGTGGTCTATTGATTTGTAATTTAATGTAGGCCTACTAGTCATGAAGTTAAATTTTGTGACAAAATTAGATATGATTGATATTAAGAAATGCTTGAAGTTCGGTTCTCCGACAGTGATCCCAATGACAAAAAATAGGTCCGGCTTTTAAAAAAGTTGCCAGGGTTGGTATAGATTTGCAAAAAGTTTGTATTCATGTTGTGTCGCCTTTTAATCCAGCGTCGTGGCTTTGTAGCGAAAAGAGTGCTTGTTTATAATACGATACAGGATGGATGCATAGGATTGATTAGGTTTTGTTTTATATTATATACCGAGTTTATTATAGTCTTTTTTATTTATTCCCTCAAGTTTCTTCTATTACACCCCTCCTTTTCCCCATTTTTCTTTTAGTCTCCCTCTTCAATTTTATATCCTTCTTTCTTAATACTTCTATGCTTTAGGCTATAATTATTTTTCAATTTTTTTTCAATTGTTTGTGTGTTATCTAATTTTACCAACATGACCAACATGAACCATGACATTTTCGCTGCCATAAATTTCCCTCAGTTGACTGTGAATAAAATAAGTATAGGGGTAGAAACTAAAATCCCAGTCTGTTGTTTCATGTGAAATAAACCTATATGAATGGCTATCGAAAGAGTAGTATAAATAATACATTAAGGGCATACGCCTGTCAGGCCTTTCAAATTGCTAAGGTGATTCTTACGTTGTTAGTTTTGCGAAAGTTTTATGGCGAATAAAAGGTGAACATTTTTCATCTCTATCCTTAACATAAATATCTCTCGGCAATAAAATGAATGAATATTGAATAAATAAATAGATGAATGGATGAATTTAACATGTAGCATTATGTAGAAAATGTGGGGGGGGGGGGGTGGGGGTATAGTGCCAAATTTAGAGAAGGACAATTTTCGGATGTTACTTTTACTTTCAATCCAAAACTTTTTTTTTTAACTGAGGTCTCCTTTACGTACGTTGATGCCACTAAAATGCAGAAATTGCAGGAATTTAGTTGTTCTCGGTAATGTCAGCAAAATACTTAGAGACTAGCTTTCAACCCTCTTTGGTTGTTGAAGTGGCTAAAACGTGAAGGTGGTGCCCCCCCCCCCCCCCACCACCCCTTTTTGCCGTTTATTACTACATTCTTTGCAAAAACTGACTTGCCATGGAAGTGAATCGACGACTTCGTTTTCAAGATCATTTCGGAAAGTTTTGTCTTTCAAGTTGAACTATTATTATTGAATGCATAAAATACTGCATAATTAAGACCAACTAGAAAACAAAAAACACAACAACTTGAAGTCTTGAACAAATAATCAAACAGGAAACCACATTTGCGTCACATAGGCCTACCCTAAAATTGTAATGATGATGATTAAGACGATGTCGGCGATGATGATAATTCCTATGACGAAAATGCTATGCTTTTCCAACCAATATCCTAAAAATATACGCTAATTTATTTTTTAATCAAGATTTGAGAGATGTCGAGAATAATTTGCAGTTTTAAAAAAAAAATTAAAAAATGAAGAGCCATTACTCTCTTTCCAAAGTGTTTACTTTAATAGTGGTAGTTTTTTTTTGACAAAATGTTGTTATTGTGGATTTTTTTTTTTCTTCCCCTCTCCCGATTAGCGATAGAACACTGAAGATTTGACTGAACACATTATTAAAACATCATAGACAAGTCGCAGGATTTTCCAAAGGCAGTAAAAAAATGTGTTTTTCCAGATCAGAAACTGATAAATAACAGTGCACTTGCATTAGGCCTACAGAGGCAAGAGAAGAAATAAAGAAAGAAATATCAATTATCAAAATAACATGTAGATCGAATTCTACTGGGAAGCAATTTGATTTGGCCTAACGTGTACCCGAGATGTTTCCTTTTTCTATACTTTTGATGCGCGCCCACCATCGGGCGGAATTAGGGCGGGTCTAGGCGGAATTAGGCAAGGAAAATGCCTCACGCAGACGGCGCGCTACGGACAATCGCTTATGATTTCGGGCGTAAGAATGGCATAGCTAGATTTGCTAGAATTTCGGCAACAAATTGGTATACATTAGCGCCTGTATAATTCATTTTCAGAGAAGTTATCTGAGAAAAACTGCCCATCGGGCGGATTTTTTTTCCGTACTCGAGAGGGCAAATACCCCATGTGCGCATGCGCGTGGACTTGTGATTTCTCTGCTACTTCCCATACGAAATGTACATGTATTCGCATCTACTGTGCACGATTCGCGTTCTACGAGTAAACGATGGCATAGTAGTCTTCAAACACAGACTCTGATTTGCCAGTTTGACAAAACAATTACGCATATATCGTGCGTAGCAATAGTACTAGTATTCAAGTCTGAGTAGTTGTATGATTCAGACATTTTAGTGCTTACAGAAATGCATCCCAAATTGAATAGCATGGTATAGTAGTCTGCAAGCACAGACGCTAATCGGACAGTTTGACAACATAGTGTCTTGAGTAGTGCTTTATATTCAAATATGTGTAGTTTTATGATTCAGACCCTACTGGTGCGTGTATTGGAAAGGCATCTCAACTTGCAGAGTGGCATAGTAGTCTGCAAGCACAGACGCTAATCTGACAGTTTGACAAAATAGTGTTATTCAAGTCTGAGTAGTTTTATGATTCAGACCCTACTGGTGCGTGTATTGGAAATGCACCTCAACTTATAAAAGTAATACAGAGAGTGCGAGCATACTGGAGGGAGGGCTAGAGAGAGAGAGAGAGAGAGAAAGAGAGAGAGATATGGAGAGAGAGAGAGAGAGAGAGAGAAAGAGTGTGAGAGAGCAGTGGCACAATACATAGGCCTACCATGGGGTCTGGAATCATTAAACTACACAAACTTGCATAAAATCACTACTCATCAATACACAATATATTATTATGTCCTTGCAGACTACTATACTACACTCTACACATTGAGATGCATTTCTAACGCACGCACCAGTAGGGTCTGAATCATACATCTACGCAGACTTGAATAAAGTACTTCTCAGCACACTACTAGTATGTTGTCAAACTGTCAGATTAGCGTCTGTGCTTGCAGACTACTATACCATTCTATACAAGTTGGCGACTTGAATAAAGTACTTCTCAGCACACTACTAGTATGTTGTCAAACTGTCAGATTAGCGTCTGTGCTTGCAGACTACTATACCATTCTATACAAGTTGCAATGTATTTCCATATGCACTACTGGGTCTGAATCATACAACTACACAGACTTGAATAAGCACATCGCGACACATACGCATATTGATTTGTCAAACTGGCAAATCAGAGTCTGTGTTTGAAGACTACTATGCCATCGTTTACTCGTAGAACGCGAATCGTGCACAGTACATGCGAATACGTGTACATTTCGTATGGGAAGTAGCAGAGAAATTTTAAGTCCACGCGCATGCGCACATGGGATTTTTGCTCTCTCGAGTACGGAAAAAAAATTCGCAACCGGGCAGGGTACGGTACACGAGAAACTTTTAATCCGTACATGGCGCGCGCGCTCTGTGCATGTGCATGGACTGCGGAAATGCACGGCACTGCACTGCATCATAGTTTTTTTTAACAGCGCATGCTATAAATAATAATGATCCTGACCTGCTCTCGCTTGCGGCATATTTTCAAGCCTTTTCTCCATAATATGTATTAGTAGTGATCAAATAAAGAAGGCCCGATCAATAATGCGGGGGGGGGGGGGGGGGTTGGAGGAGCTCGCGCCTTTGAATGTTTTTCTGAAACAGATATATGGCGCCATACAAATGCTGTTAATTATCATCATCATCATCATCATCCTCGCGGTCTAGAAAGTAAAAGGGCCTCAGACATGCAGATGCCACGCCCACTTGAGGGAAATCCCCGAAACCAATCCGTTTTGGGGGTAGGCCTATAATAGAGAATTAGAAGAAATAACGACGAAATCATCGTTTAATATATAAAAGTGTACAGTTCAGCTTTGGTATCAAGAGAATACTATAAGACATGTTATACGTTCTGTTAATCTCAATAAATAATGTTCATATTCTATTTTTGCAGGTTTGTAATTACACTGTAAAAAAGAATTTGTTCATTGGTAATTATTTTTTACGTATTTTTTCCATGTAGAATTTACTTGAAAACATTAGTTTTGCCACTTACGCACTATATTTAAGTCTTGCTAACTCAAACTTTCAATTTAGTAGAACATACGTGGAATATTTAAGTAAAATCAAATACGTAAGAACTTTAAGTAATTTCAGCTTGTATTAATTTAGTAATTTTAACTCAAAATCAGAAATTATACGTATTACTCAAACAATTTATGTTGATTATTCTTAGGACCGATGCAGTGCGTAATAGAAATATTTACATAATTTATGAATATTCATTAAGACCAAATTAAACTCTTTTTTAAATAAAACAGTTTTTTTTTGTGGTTGAATGAAAATGTAAGGACTTTAAAACATTTACTAATTCATTTAACATGGCTAAGCAAAGACAAGACAATTTTTAATTGTTACCCAGATCAAAACAAATCAAAACTTGATATTTCAGGAAATTGTCAACCAATTTTCCTTTTAAGATGCTACGATCAAGTATATATAAAATTTGGAGCCTTTCAATATGTGTTGAATTGAAGCGTATGTAATAGTTTGTGATGGTGGTAGATATATATATTGTGACGAATATATGAAAATGATCTTTCCCTTTCTACTCTTTCTCTTTCTACCCTTTCTCTTTCTACTCTTTCTCTTTCTACTCTTTCTCTTTATATATTCAATACCTGTAAATATTGTGAACATTATAAATATAAATGTCTTTTATAGTCGTTACTTATTTTGTGACATGTTTTTAACGGATTGCTCTGAACGAGCGACTAGTCTACAAGTAGCATGTGCTCTTTGTTTATCAACAATGCTTAATTTATTCCACTATTGATCGATAACTTAATATTCATGTATTATTCATTAGTTTAAGGTGCGCAGCCAATTAAATGATTGTATATGCGCGTAGGGCTTTCTTTTTCCATGCGCGACCCAACCAGTATAAATAGTCCGCGCGTGGGTTACTGGGTTACCCAGGTACGTGACTGACAGCTTTTTACAGGCTAGTACGCGACTACAGTTTTATTTGCAGGGTATTACGCGAAAGGTGAATATAAATAGTGACTCATACAATGTTTACTTATGCACATTTACTAGGATTGTTTTAAAATGATAGAGGGAGAGGGATATTTTATTGTTCTATGGATCAATGCGGTCAGAGTGGTGTATATGAAGAGAGGTTTCGAAGTATTTTTGATGGTGATATATTAAGTTGGAAATAGGCATTTATATTTGTTATAGTTTGGATGGGGGGAAGAAAGACAGAATGTCCAGTACCGGTAGTGAATGGACGAAACGTCCTTGAACTTGTCTAGGACGGTCGGTGCGTCCTATTTTTAGAGGGACGGAACGTCCCATTATCGTTTTAGGGACACAGTGTCTCCCTTAAGTGTATGAATATTGGCATGGGATTATAGTTTAATTATTATAGAGATATCATTATCATTATACAAATACATGAAAGATGTTTTTCTTATGTGAAATGTCTATTTTGTGTGATTATCTTCTTCTTTGTGAAGATAATATTGCCATTTTTGTTAAGGAATAAATCTAGAATTGGTCAACCTATTTTGGAAGAGAGAGATTTTTGCTCTTTGGTGTCCTAATTGATTAATTTGGACACATAAAAATTGAGTGTGATTCAGGTCGTTGGGCAGACTGACAATCTGTCCCAAATGCGGTCATATCTCAAGTCTAGCCATTTCTAGTTTAATTTCTATGGCCAGTTTAACTATGTTTGATAAGAAATATTACATTGTATTGTTGTCTTGATTTTCTCCTAGACTATGAATATTTGGAAAGGAAGGCTTCGGTCCTTCGTGACCTAATAAGGCCAGAAAGTCACCAGTGCCTCCGTAGTTTAATTCATATATTTAATATTGTATAACGCTTAAACTTATAACACATATATTCGCCTATCTAGAGGGCGTGACAACCAAAAAATTACTTTTTTTTTTACGAGGGCTCTTTTCAGATTTTCCCTTAAAAAATAGCCCCCCTTAATTATTTTGCGGTGGCTATTTTGGAGCTCAGGGGGGCTTTTTTTTTCTTAAAGGTATTTTTTTTAAACGCGGTTTTACCTAATTAAATTCCAAGCAAAGGCAAATATAGATACAATTGTAGCGTACATATGTCATGTAGAGTATTGCAGACATTCAGATACCCATGATTTATTCACTTTGTGTTAAACGTGTGGCTTTATGATTTACATATACATGTAACTAACACTTGTCAAAAGGAGTGTTTTGTTTAACTGTTCGTTTTTCATATCCTAAGAAAATATTATCACTGACACGCGGGCTAGGAATTAATTTTTTTATGGGGGCTACTTTTCCCCATTGCCTAAAAAAAAACCAAGGGGCTACTTCCTTAAAGCCATATTGTAAGCTGTAACAATAAGTTGTGTTTTTCCTTAGCCATCATACTACTAGCAACCAAATTGGTAGGTAATATGTTATTTAGTCTTTTTTTCTGTCCCAAATTTAATTGTTATCATGGACAATGCAATCCCATTAAAAAAAATGTAGACCAACTCCCTTTAAAATTGTGTTATTTAGACCATTTATAACCATTAAATGTGAGTAAATATTTTTACTGTTGTCCCACATACCGATGTAGGGTCTATTTGTTATGCCGAAACATGCAAAGTCATGGCCTTATTTTTTTTTTATAGACTCTAGTTCTAAAGGCCAAGCCAAAGCTAGTTTCATTTCGTAGACAGAAATTGATGTCATCATCACTCATGACAATTGGCCTGGCATCGATCGTATATAAATAATTTAATTTAATTAAACAGTTGTAAGAAAGATTCTGAGGAGTAGGAACATCCTTTATATATTTATTTACGGTTTTTTTATAACAAAATTCAATTTCTGTGTACGAAACTTGCTTTATACCGATTTTACAGGAAAAAATCCGGCATTGATTTTGCACGTTTCGTTATTACAAATATATCAGTATGTGGGACAACAGTAAAAATATACTCGCATTTAATGGTTTTAATTTATAAATAACACAATTTTAGACGGAATAACATTTTTTTTAATGGGATTGCATTGTCCATGATAAAAATAAGGGCCAGAAAAAATACTAAATAAACATATTACGTACCAATTTGGTCGCTAGAAGTTGAGCTCTCGTCACTCGCAAATACTTATTTGCTTCAGACAAGGAGCGTGCGGGCGCGCGCTGGAGCTGAGCTAGTACGTTTCTAATTCTGTGTATTGTGAACGTGTGCAAACTGCGTATGCATTCATGCTGTGCACGAAACTACATCGGGGCCGGTGGCCTGTCAGGCCGCCGGAGCTTAGGCGCAGGCAGGCGGATACCGCTGTAGATCTAGCTACAGTAGGTACGACCGCCGATCCGCTGCAACTCACAAAACTTTTAAAATGTTGATGGAAGTTTCTAGTTTTGGAGTTGGTAGTTGGAACGGAGATTTCACTCAGACACATCAATAAATTGGTTTATTAATTCATAGGGAATATCAATTTATGGCGGGGGCGATTTTTCAAGATATATTGATTTTTTTTTCGCCCTCGTCTTGATTTTTACCGTGGCGATTTCGGAGGTTTAGGGGGCGAATCGCCCGTCGCCACCGTGTATTTTTTTCGTTGGGGCGTGATACTCCGTAGATCGTATAATGATGTTTTAATGAACTTGATATTGTATATAGATATTGTATAGAAAGTGTATAAAGGATCGAGAGAGTTGGAGAAACAACTTTGTCGTATATCTATAGTTTATTATCTACATTTATTTAATGCATATATAACAGTTTATTACAGACATGAGTGTAACTCCCCCCCCCCCCCCCCCCCTTTTCTCCTTCTTCGTCCTGTCTTGGAAGGGACAGTGTGTCCTTCAACCTGGAATGGACACAGAACGTTATATGTATAGACAATGCATGGGCTTGTCTTGGAGGACACAGTGTCCTTAGATTTGGACATGGACACAGTGTCTCTTTTCTTCCTCCCCCCCCCCTTCTTACTCATTTGAATTGCACTCATTATTGTATATAGCATGACATGTATATTAATAGAATGACATTGAATAGTGGACAGTTGAATATGTACACTCGTAGTTAATTAATTAAATAGCTGCATTTACGAGCCTATCTAAATCAGGCAATTATTACTTTACTACATAATTAAGAGGTGCGAACTTAAGACAGTAAGGGACGAATTCAATGGAATGCCGGTTATCTTTGAATTTAGAAAGTCAAATCTTATACAAGTATATTCTGGAGTAAGTTATAACTAGGAGATAAATACTCGAGGCTAGTTTATAACGGGGATGATGGATTTATATAGGTACAATGTTTAACCGACACAGTGTGTTAGCTTGTTACTTAATAAAGGAGTGGATAGACTTTTGAAATCCTGGTCGGAAGGGTGTATTGGTTTAAATGTTTCATTCTTGTAGAATGGGGACGATAGGGACACATTGGCCAAAGGTGTCGGGCGCAGGTAGATAGTTGTTTCAAGGGGTAGGAGTACCGAGAATACTAGTAGTCGGTCAGAATAGAGTTACTTGTAATAGGAGTTAGAAAGAAATGCTAACTTTGGTTTGATAGCCATGGTGGTTTGTAAAGTTCGTTAGAAAAGCCTCTATCTAAGTTCAGTAAGTTTATACATGTACATTATTTAAATCGTATGCAGTCTATACTAGTCAATTAAGTGTTGACATCCTGTAAATATGAAGCTAAGAAATACTGTATAAATTATATAAGCAGTAAACATTTATTACAATAATTAATTAATGTATATCTATAGTAGCAATCAGTAAGTTAGTAAGTTCATGGAAGTATTTCTATTCTTGTTGAGAGTTTTACAGTTCTTATGTTGTTGAACAGTTGCCTAGAAATGGCTTAGTGAATAATAAATTCATTATTCGACTTTAGATCGATTTCAAGTTACAAATCTTGTTAGTCTGGTTTGCCTAGTAAATTAAGTATGCATTGTTGATGATAGCGTACAAAATCTATAGTAGAATTAGAACTTACTGTAGGATTTATTACTAAACAGGAACACAAAACTTCGTCTGTATATTTCAGACAAACGGACTCAGGTCATCGTGCCTTATATATCGCTCGGAAGTGTGAAAGGGAATAAGATACTATTTTTGTTATTTAGTGAGTGACTGAGTGGAAGACTTGATACACAGAAATGAATGTATGGGACATGATTATGGTCTAAATGGTGTTGTGAGGCTTGTTAGAGAGACAAAAACATGATTAGTTCCTACTTAATGATACTTAATTACGGTATCAGGGGTGAGAATAACACTCACCTATAAAAGGATGGAAGATATTGTGAAGTGGTTTGAGACTCTAGAAGCTAACTTTGAGTGGAAATGGCCAAATCAATACAGGATTTTCCCAGAGTGAGACAGTGCGTCTTACACGTGACGAGAGACAGATTGGGAAAGGACGAGACAGTGCGTCCCAAAAGGAAGCAATTGCCATACGTCACAATGACTTTAAGCGTATACTAGTAGAAGGACGCATGGTCCGGTTTCTTAGGAATCTGTGTATGTAAGTGAGAGTGTATCAGATTACAGAGTGAATGTAAACACACAAACCGTGTTGTTTTGGAGATCCTAGCGCTCCAGATTAAGACTAGGTGGTGGCAGCAACCGTCAGAATTAATGGTATAAGAGACTGACAAAAAAGTGGTTATGAATGTAGTCTTCTTTCCAGACCTGTTTTACTTGTATTCCCTATATTGATAGAATTCGCTATAATGGTAGCAGGAGAAGGTTTATGTAGCGATGGGGATGATTTTGGGACACTGGTGGAAGCATATTAACCACCCCCCTTGATTCCCCGATTCCCTAGAACCGTCACAATGGTGGCAGGCATTTCTATCAACCTCCCCCCCCCCCTCCTTCTTCTTCCCTGATTTCACACGCCAAACCGTCACAATGGTGGCAGCGGTGGGATTTCTATCAAACCCCCCCCCCCTTTCTCCGTTTCACGCAACCGTCACAATGGTGGCAGCGGTGGGATTTCTATCAACCCCCCTCCCCCCCCCCCTCTTCTTCCCTGATTTCACACGCACAAAACCGTCACAATGGTGGCAGCGGTGGGATGAAGTAGCATCTTTAATTGCGATTAACTGCAATTCTAAGGATGAGTTGTGTTCTTGTTTTGATGGTGAATGGTGCTAGTCACTTAGATGAAATAACAAGTGTTATTTTTATGATGTAGTAAACGTACAGTAATTAAGAAGCTAGTGCAAACCAGACAAGATTGGTATCATGAACTTGGAAACTTAGGAGTGCAACTTTTAAATAGAGTATGTAAAAATAATAATAAGAGTACAATTGAACACTGTAAATTAAGTTGTACAAAAACGATATTGTAAGAGGTTAACTGGTGACTTAAAAATTCTTGCTTGGCACTATGAATTGAAATATTAAAAAAATGGATCCAAGAGGTCAAGTTCCTAACGGACTGGACGGAGTGTCTGGAATTACGCTGGCTGTGTCCGGACAATGTCCAAATGGGACCAGGTGTCCAACGGGGACAGAGTGTCCAACAGGAACCAAGACGCTTGGAAATGGATGTCCAGGATCCAGAAATCGTACTAGACATGGCTTTTATGGAAATGCCATTCCTGAGGAACATAGACGTGTCTTTACACCGCATGGATTTCCGGAAGATACATCCTCCTTCCAAGGTCCAGGAATACAGGCTAGACGTCAAGCTTTGAGGTTCCGAGGATCTAACAAGGACATACTTCCGGACAAGTTCGCTGGAAAAATCCCCTGGTCGGACTATAGAAGACATTTCGATGTCTGTATGCGTCTCAATAACTGGAGTGATGTAGAGGCTGGACAGTATTTGGCAACTCGCTTACAAGGATTAGCGTTAAACATGTTGCACAATCTTCCACACGGACACATCTTCAGTTACACGGAGCTCGTGTTCTACCCTGATGGCAGGTTTGGTTCAGGTGACCAGGCTCGAAACTTTCTCTTTAAGTTGGAAATGAGGAAACGTCATCCTAAGGAGTCACTGTAGGAATTTGGTCGGGCTATCCAGGAGTTGTCTGGCTGTGCATATCCTGAATTGACGGCTGATGCAAGAGCTCACTTCTCAGACTCTATCGATGATTCGGAAATTAGAGCTGGAATTTTCCGTTCTCATCCAGCCACTCTAAACGATGCAATCCAGGCTGGACTGATGACTGAGGCATTCATAAAGGCCGAGAGAGCCCGGGAAAGATTTCGTCCCAGCCGCCCTGTTCGTGCTGTAGACACTACCGTGGAGTCAGCACCTGTGGACAAAAAGACGAGAAAGGAAATTGATGAGTTGAGATCAAGTATTGGTGAGATCATGCAGATGGTGAAGGAAATGAGTCTGAAGAAAAGGGACTCGCCGTCTGGAATTGTTTGTTACAATTGTAATGAACCAGGACACATTTCAAGGAATTGCCCACGACAAAATCAGGGAAACGAAGGCAGACCCTCTCGATGGACCGAGGGAAGGTCTACCAGACAAGGTCCAAGAATGTAGATTTCAGCCGACCACAAATAATTGCCCCACTAGTGATATGTACCATACATGAGGCAAGAAAAGGACTTTTCATTAGCATCACATTATGCAAGGAAATAGATGTGAGACTTTTGATCGATACTGGGGCTATGATTTCCATTTTGTCCAACACGGTGTATCAACAGGTGAAACACCGAATCGGAGTAGGACTTATTGAGACTACAACTCAACTCAAGCAGGCTGATGGAACACCTGTTCGAGTTCACGGGACAGTTACAATAGGTGTGACATGTGGAACTAATCATCATCCTATTAATTTCTTTGTGGCGGACATCCAACAAGATGGAATTCTGGGCATGGACATGTTGCTGAAAACTGGAAGTACGATCAACTGCAATAATTGCCAAGTGAACATGAATGGTGAGCTCATTTCATGCACGGACTCGGAAGGTAGAAGTTTGTTAACTAGACACATCGATGCGGTTACGGACATGGAGAACTTACCAAACTATCTGCATAACCTGCTCGAGAGATCCAAAACGAGTTTAACTGAGGTTGACTATCCAAAGTAGTGGAGTTGCTCTCTGAGTATCATGATGTTTTCTCAAGTGGAGACGACGACATCGGCCGGACAGATAGGGTCGCTCACTCCATCCATACTTCATGTCCAGCACCAATAAGGCAGAGACCAAGAAGACCACCTATGGGACAAAAGGAAGAAATTGATAAACAAATCAATGACATGTTGAAAAGGGGCGTAATTCGTCCTTCATGCAGCCCTTGGTCTTCCCCAGTTGTGTTGGCTAACAAGAAAGATGGTACAAAGAGATTTTGTATAGACTACAGACTTCTAAACCAGCATACAGTAAGGGACTCGTTCCCTCTTCCCCGCATTGATGAATCAATTGATGCCTTGGATGGTTCTAGATATTTCTGCACATTGGATTTGGCTTCTGGTTATTGGCAGGTTCCCCTTGACGAGGATGCCAAGTTGAAGTCAGCTTTTGTGGTACCAGGAGGATTATTTCAATTTGAAGTAATGCCATTCGGACTTTGCAATGCCCCCTCTACCTTCGAACGGCTTATGGAACAAGTGTTAGACGGTCTGCACTGGAAGATTTTGGTAGTCTACTTGGATGACGTGATTGTGTTTGGTCCTACTGTGGAAGAAGTGTTGGCAAGACTCAAAATCGTACTACAAAGGCTACGGGAGGCAAAGCTAAAACTGAAACCAAAGAAATGTCACCTTTTTCAGAAAGAGGTCTTGTATCTTGGACATGTGGTATCTGAGGAAGGTGTAGGGACTGACCCGGCAAAAATTGAGACAGTCAAAAGTTGGCCCCAGCCTAAAACTCAGACTGAAGTGAGAAGTTTCCTTGGATTAGCGTCGTACTATCGACGATACATCAAAGGCTTTGCAAATGCTGCAAAACCACTTCATGCTCTTACCGAGAAAAATCGTGCCTTTCTCTGGACCCCCGAATGTGAGTCCGCATTCCAGCTACTACAGGAAATACTCACTACCGCCCCGATTCTGGCTTACCCCAAGCTTGGACAGAAATACATACTAGATACAGATGCTAGTAAGTATGGAATAGGAGCAGTCTTATCCCAGGAGCATGATGGACATGAGCGAGTTGTAGCGTATGCTAGTCGAACTCTCAGTAAAGCAGAGCAGAATTACTGTGTAACTAGAAGGGAGTTGCTCGCTATTGTTGTGTTTGTCAAACACTTTTGGCATTATCTCTATGCACAAGATGTGTTGGTGCGGACTGATCATGGAGCGTTAAGATGGCCATGACTTTCGAGAACCTGGAAGGACAGCTGGCTAGATGGTTGGAAATAATCAGTCAGTATAGACTTACCCTTCAACACAGAGCAGGACGAGTCCACATGAACACAGATGGTCTCTATCTCGAGGTGGCCCTGTACACAATGTGGTCAACTGGATGATATCTGTAATTGGAAACAGTAGATAAAGATGCAGTTAATCAACTTGACGTTTTTATTATTATGATTTATATATATTTAGTATCTTTGTTTGTTTGTCTATTTCGGTAACTAGAATGAGAAGGTGAATCTGCGATGACTACACCGCCGGAGATTCATGGAAATGAAACTGGACTTGAAGGGCAAATTGATGCCATTCATATTTCTCCTAAATTCACTTGTGCTGAGATACGGAAAGCACAATTGAATGATGATGATATTGGATTTATCTTAAGATGTAAGGAAGTATCTGATGAGAAGCCCAAATGGGAAGAGATTTCGAGGAGATCTTCATCAACTAAGGCATACTGGATAAACTGGGACTTACTTCATGTGAATGATGGAGTCCTGGTTCGACGTTGGGAGTCGAATGATGGAAAAATTGTTAATTGGAAAACAGTTGTTCCCAAAACAATCAGGCCTGTCATCCTGGAAGAATTGCATAGTGCAAAGTCTGCAAGCCACCTTGGAGTGAATAAAACCTTACACAAGGTTCAACAGAATTTCTACTGGGTAGGATTACCTGCTGACGTTCGCTCCTGGATCCGGAAGTGTACAGTTTGTGCACAAGTTAAAAAACCCCCCTAAGAAGGCGAGAGCCCCTCTCCAGCAGTACATAGTGGGAGCACCACTGGAAAGGGTTGCCATGGATATTTTGGGGCCCCTGCCGGTAACCGAAAGAGGAAATCGTTACGTACTGGTGATTGGAGACTATTTTACGAAATGGGTGGAATCATATGCTATTCCTAACCAAGAGGCCGAGACAGTAGCTAGAGTGTTCGTGGAAGAATTCATCTGCAGATTTGGAATTCCAAAAGAAGTACACACAGATCAGGGCAGGAATTTTGAATCCAAACTAATGAGTGAGGTGTGCAAACTACTTGGAATGAAAAGGACTCGTACTTGCCCTCTACACCCCAGTAGTGATGGTTTCATTGAACGATTTAATAGAACCTTACTTGGAATGGTGACCGCACTCCTTGAACCAGAACGTCAACAGAAAGATTGGGATGAGAAGCTTCCATTTGCTATGCTTGCTTATCGCTCAGCAGTGCAGGAATCTACTGGAGAGTCGCCGGCTATGATGATGCTGGGACGGGAAGTCCAGGTTCCTGTTCATGTACTTATTGATCATCCTCCACCTGAGGAAAGAGAAAATGGAAACACCGATTATGCCGAGCAGCTGCGAAACAGAATTGGTGACGTCCATGACAGAGCCCGGAATAAGTTAAAATTGTCTGGCACTAGGCAAGCTAAGACATACGACCGAAATACAGTGTTAATTGGTTATGCTGTAGGAGACTGGGTTTGGCTATCTGGAATTCAAAGGAAAAGGGTGTATGCCCTAAACTTGTGTACAAGTGGGAAGGACCATATTTAGTCATGAATAAACTCTCTGATGTAGTGTACAGAATACAAAAGAGTCAAAAAGGGAAACCAAAGGTGATCCATGTGGATCGATTAAAGATGTATACTGGTCCCCCCTTACGGTCTTGGGTAAACAGGAATGTGGAAAACGAGAGGCGACGTAACCCCCAAGGAATAAGCGTCTTCCTGAGAGGTTTATTAATGAGTAACTGGATGGACAGGAATATATAATTCTCCAAATTCTTTCTTTCTCTAATTTATGCATTATAGGACCTGAAGATGATGTTCACGTGCGAACCATGCAACTGCGGTTTCACCACAGCGGCAGATTATATAAATCACATGAGGGTGCAACATAATGAGACAATGACTTGGAAGTGTAATTATTGTCATTATCAATCGCCGATCCAAGGTAACTTAAAAAAACATTATTGTAGGACTCACCAAATTTCTTCTAAGGAGACAAAATCCTGTCTCCTCACCCCAGCTGGAAAGTATTACGGAGCAAGCAAGAAGGTACCAATCGGAATGGGGGAGAATTTGGCGAGAAAGGAAAGGGAGACTCTGGCCAAAAGGAGCAGCCCGGAACAGCCCAAATTAAAGAAACTAAGAATCCCCAAATCGGTCATTTGTGTGCCCCAGAGACGCCCTTCCCCTCCTTCTACTCCGATGGAAGTACCGGAAGTGACCTTTGAGCAATTACTGCAATTAGAAATAGACCTCAGTTTGGACTCTTCATTTTCGTCCTTCTCTTCCGTACCATCGCCTAAGCCTAGCGCTACCCTACCCCCGATTTCAGCAAACATCTCCACCCCTCTACCCGCCTCTACTTCGTCCCCCAGCCTAGTTCTTCTACCCTACCGTCGATTTCAGCGCACATCTCCACCCCTCCACCCGCCTCTACTTCATCCCCCAAGCCCAGCTCTTTGATCCTACCACCCATACATGCACACAACTCTACCCCTCAACCCGCCTCGGAATCAACAAGGAATGACATTCGCGTTGTGGAGACATCTGCCAACGACAGGGATGAGGAGATCCTAGTACGAGTAATTAATTCAGGAATCGGTCGACTTGTAATAAGGACAATGACTATTGTAACGGAGCGTTGTAATTATGTTGGCGACAGGGAACGACGGGGGAAATTCAAACGAGGACATACTATTTTGGAAATGAGGAATAATTGATTATATTGTTGTTATTGTGTAAAGATTCTGTAAATAATGATAGAATATGTATTTCAGCTACTGGTTGCTGGGTCAGCAACTTAGAAAGAGGGGGATAGTGTGACGAATATATGAAAATGATCTTTCCCTTTCTACTCTTTCTCTTTATATATTCAATACCTGTAAATATTGTGAACATTATAAATATAAAATGTCTTTTATAGTCGTTACTTATTTTGTGACATGTTTTTAACGGATTGCTCTGAACGAGCGACTAGTCTACAAGTAGCATGTGCTCTTTGTTTATCAACAATGCTTAATTTATTCCACTATTGATCGATAACTTAATATTCATGTATTATTCATTAGTTTAAGGTGCGCAGCCAATTAAATGATTGTATATGCGCGTAGGGCTTTCTTTTTCCATGCGCGACCCAACCAGTATAAATAGTCCGCGCGTGGGTTACTGGGTTACCCAGGTACGTGACTGACAGCTTTTTACAGGCTAGTACGCGACTACAGTTTTATTTGCAGGGTATTACGCGAAAGGTGAATATAAATAGTGACTCATACATGTTTACTTATGCAAATTTACTAGGATTGTTTTAAAATGATAGAGGGAGAGGGATATTTTATTGTTCTATGGATCAATGCGGTCAGAGTGGTGTATATGAAGAGAGGTTTCGAAGTATTTTTGATGGTGATATATTAAGTTGGAAATAGGCATTTATATTTGTTATAGTTTGGATGGGGGAAGAAAGACAGAATGTCCAGTACCGGTAGTGAATGGACGAAACGTCCTTGAACTTGTCTAGGACGGTCGGTGCGTCCTATTTTTAGAGGGACGGAACGTCCCATTATCGTTTTAGGGACACAGTGTCTCCCTTAAGTGTATGAATATTGGCATGGGATTATAGTTTAATTATTATAGAGATATCATTATCATTATACAAATACATGAAAGATGTTTTTCTTATGTGAAATGTCTATTTTGTGTGATTATCTTCTTCTTTGTGAAGATAATATTGCCATTTTTGTTAAGGAATAAATCTAGAATTGGTCAACCTATTTTGGAAGAGAGAGATTTTTGCTCTTTGGTGTCCTAATTGATTAATTTGGACACATAAAAATTGAGTGTGATTCAGGTCGTTGGGCAGACTGACAATCTGTCCCAAATGCGGTCATATCTCAAGTCTAGCCATTTCTAGTTTAATTTCTACGGCCAGTTTAACTATGTTTGATAAGAAATATTACATTGTATTGTTGTCTTGATTTTCTCCTAGACTATGAATATTTGGAAAGGAAGGCTTCGGTCCTTCGTGACCTAATAAGGCCAGAAAGTCACCAGTGCCTCCGTAGTTTAATTCATATATTTAATATTGTATAACGCTTAAACTTATAACACATATATTCGCCTATCTAGAGGGCGTGATACTCCGTAGATCGTATAATGATGTTTTAATGAACTTGATATTGTATATAGATATTGTATAGAAAGTGTATAAAGGATCGAGAGAGTTGGAGAAACAACTTTGTCGTATATCTATAGTTTATTATCTACATTTATTTAATGCATATATAACAGTTTATTACAGACATGAGTGTAACTCCCCCCCCCCCCCCCCCCCCCTTTTCTCCTTCTTCGTCCTGTCTTGGAAGGGACAGTGTGTCCTTCAACCTGGAATGGACACAGAACGTTATATGTATAGACAATGCATGGGCTTGTCTTGGAGGACACAGTGTCCTTAGATTTGGACATGGACACAGTGTCTCTTTTCTTCCTCCCCCCCCCCCTTCTTACTCATTTGAATTGCACTCATTATTGTATATAGCATGACATGTATATTAATAGAATGACATTGAATAGTGGACAGTTGAATATGTACACTCGTAGTTAATTAATTAAATAGCTGCATTTACGAGCCTATCTAAATCAGGCAATTATTACTTTACTACATAATTAAGAGGTGCGAACTTAAGACAGTAAGGGACGAATTCAATGGAATGCCGGTTATCTTTGAATTTAGAAAGTCAAATCTTATACAAGTATATTCTGGAGTAAGTTATAACTAGGAGATAAATACTCGAGGCTAGTTTATAACGGGGATGATGGATTTATATAGGTACAATGTTTAACCGACACAGTGTGTTAGCTTGTTACTTAATAAAGGAGTGGATAGACTTTTGAAATCCTGGTCGGAAGGGTGTATTGGTTTAAATGTTTCATTCTTGTAGAATGGGGACGATAGGGACACATTGGCCAAAGGTGTCGGGCGCAGGTAGATAGTTGTTTCAAGGGGTAGGAGTACCGAGAATACTAGTAGTCGGTCAGAATAGAGTTACTTGTAATAGGAGTTAGAAAGAAATGCTAACTTTGGTTTGATAGCCATGGTGGTTTGTAAAGTTCGTTAGAAAAGCCTCTATCTAAGTTCAGTAAGTTTATACATGTACATTATTTAAATCGTATGCAGTCTATACTAGTCAATTAAGTGTTGACATCCTGTAAATATGAAGCTAAGAAATACTGTATAAATTATATAAGCAGTAAACATTTATTACAATAATTAATTAATGTATATCTAGTAGCAATCAGTAAGTTAGTAAGTTCATGGAAGTATTTCTATTCTTGTTGAGAGTTTTACAGTTCTTATGTTGTTGAACAGTTGCCTAGAAATGGCTTAGTGAATAATAAATTCATTATTCGACTTTAGATCGATTTCAAGTTACAAATCTTGTTAGTCTGGTTTGCCTAGTAAATTAAGTATGCATTGTTGATGATAGCGTACAAAATCTATAGTAGAATTAGAACTTACTGTAGGATTTATTACTAAACAGGAACACAAAACTTCGTCTGTATATTTCAGACAAACGGACTCAGGTCATCGTGCCTTATATATCGCTCGGAAGTGTGAAAGGGAATAAGATACTATTTTTTAGGCTTGAGTCGGTACGGTCGATCACACCGGGACCCGACCGTTGCCATCGGGTCCCGGTTTCGTTTTTTGAGAACCGACGCTCCGAAAAAAAAAATGAAATAGATCTATCTAAGAATTTGTAGTTTTGCACACCACTAAAATCAATCCACCTTAAAACTTTAGTATTTAATTGTTACCAATCATTTTCAAGCTCATCCTGAATCAATCCGAACTTCGGATATAAATATGGGTTGCAAAGGAGTTCGCCCCATGGCATGGGGTTGTTGTTGCCAGCTGCTAGCTAGCTACTGTACTGGCCGGGTCTCTCGGCAGGATTAATAAATCAGGTTGAAAGAAAAATTTATGTTTGAATAATAAAACGGCTTTCTAAAAAGTACTTCTTTACAACATACCAATCAAATAATTTTTAAAAGACAAAATAGATATTTTTTCTTTGATTTTGAACACTGCATGCTTCTTTTAAAAGCTGAAAATTACTTGGTAATCACAAGAAGTTTCGATACGGATAGCTGTTGCAAGGCAAGTTCAGACTAGTCTCGGAAAAATGCGCAGTGCTCCTCGTCATTAGCTGTAATGCGTGCCAGAACGAACCCAAACAAAGACGTGATCGTAACGAGAAAAAAATCATTAAAAACTACGAGAGCACAATTGGAAAGACAATTACTCAAAATTATCGTAAGAAGATACAAAACTTGGAGGAAGAATACAATAGTTGTCCAAGAAAAGCCACAGAAACAGTGATATTTAAGGAGTTACTATAGGTACAATCATTATCGGAATGGGCCTGCTGATATGTCCGAATTACACGTGTTTGAACACGAGGCTAGAATGAAACCAAATACCGCCCTCTACGGTAAAAAGCAGTATAACATAGGATTCGAGTATTTGCAGCAGGCCTTGCGATAAAAATGTACCCAGTTACTCCTCGATTATCACAATTTCTGTGGCATTTCTTGGGCGATTATTGAATTCTTTGTCCAAGTTATGTATCTGATTATGGTAATTTTGAGCAGTAGTTGTCTTTCCAATTGTGCTCGTAGTTTTTAATGATTTTTTTTTCTCGTTACAATCACGTCTTTGTTCGGGTTCGTTCTGGCACGCATTACAGCTAACGAGGAGCACTGCGCATTTTTCCGAGACTAGTCTGAACTTGTTTTGCAACAGCTATCCGTATCGAAACTTCTTGTGATTACCAAGTAATTTTCAGCTTTTAAAAAAAAGCATGCGATGTTTAAAATAAGAGATAAATATTTATTTTGTCTTTAAAAATTATATGATCGGTATATTGTAAAGAAGAATTTTTTAGAAAGCCGTTTTATTATTCTAACATTCATATTTTTGACCAGATTTATTCGACCTGCATAAATCAAACTGGCGGGTCGAATGATGTCTTTCGATTTTTGCCTCAGTTTTTTTTACTTTTAGAGGCACGATAATGGCACTAAACATCGCCAATCATGGATGAAAATAATGTCAAATGGAAGAATATACCGATCTGAGCCGAGGTATGCATGTGTTGATTTATTTGATTGACAAAACTGGTCACTTTTAAGGGACATACTGATGATAATAATCATGATTTGCGCTTTTTATAGAGGCAAGTGACAAATCTTGCGAGCTGACTTCGGGACACCGGGTCCCGATCGGTGCGAGGCCGTCGGGACCCGGTTTATGAAAATCCCGACATGACTCAGGCCTACTATTTTTGTTATTTAGTGAGTGACTGAGTGGAAGACTTGATACACAGAAATGAATGTATGGGACATGATTATGGTCTAAATGGTGTTGTGAGGCTTGTTAGAGAGACAAAAACATGATTAGTTCCTACTTAATGATACTTAATTACGGTATCAGGGGTGAGAATAACACTCACCTATAAAAGGATGGAAGATATTGTGAAGTGGTTTGAGACTCTAGAAGCTAACTTTGAGTGGAAATGGCCAAATCAATACAGGATTTTCCCAGAGTGAGACAGTGCGTCTTACACGTGACGAGAGACAGATTGGAAAGGACGAGACAGTGCGTCCCAAAAGGAAGCAATTGCCATACGTCACAATGACTTTAAGCGTATACTAGTAGAAGGACGCATGGTCCGGTTTCTTAGGAATCTGTGTATGTAAGTGAGAGTGTATCAGATTACAGAGTGAATGTAAACACACAAACCGTGTTGTTTTGGAGATCCTAGCGCTCCAGATTAAGACTAGGTGGTGGCAGCAACCGTCAGAATTAATGGTATAAGAGACTGACATAAAAGTGGTTATGAATGTAGTCTTCTTTCCAGACCTGTTTTACTTGTATTCCCTATATTGATAGAATTCGCTATAATGGTAGCAGGAGAAGGTTTATGTAGCGATGGGGATGATTTTGGGACACTGGTGGAAGCATATTAACCACCCCCCTTGATTCCCCGATTCCCTAGAACCGTCACAATGGTGGCAGGCATTTCTATCAACCTCCCCCCCCCCCCCCCCCCTCCTTCTTCTTCCCTGATTTCACACGCCAAACCGTCACAATGGTGGCAGCGGTGGGATTTCTATCAAACCCCCCCCCTTTCTCCGTTTCACGCAACCGTCACAATATGTACGGTTAAATCTTTAATAGAAGTAGTGAATGATTGGTGGATGTTACTTGTTAGATTAGATTGCCGGGTACCAAATCGTGCAATATGTAATCCTATCATAGCTTTTTTTTTAATTATCTAAAATGATTACAATACTTAAATTATTTACGTTAATGTAACTCGATTTAACTGAGTAAAAATTTATTCAGCAAAATAAGTAAATTCTACTTAAGATGCCGTAGGTAATATTTACTTAATAAAAATAAGGCAATTCTTTTCCTCAATTTTATTGAGTTATTTCGACTTTTATTTTTTTACAGTGTAGGATCGCTGGGAATACGGATTCATTGTTATGATTCGATAGGAAAACAAAATCGGTCACAAAAAATGAATTTCTGCAAAATACTAATATGTCATTGTCAAAACCCATAATTATCTTACCTACTCATTAAGAAATCCATCTGAAATGGTTGGTAACAACTAAAAACTGCTCCTGTATAATGATCTTCCCAGTTGAAATTTTGGTTAATAGCGCCTTAGCACTTCTTCTTTTTGATCTTTGATTGATTTTTGATTATATTTACCGACAACAGCAATGCGGCAGTAATACATTTTGATACAATTTGTTTACATGTACAGGAAGAGAAACTATTGGTTGGTAAAAGGGGCCAGATAATAGCACATGTGCTAGTCGAGCTTAACCCCTTAAACAGCTAAACAAAGTATTTTGGTACAAATCAGTATAGGAAACAAAATAATGGACTTACTATTAGAATCGATACTTTAAAAAATAAGAATACTTAACAATGTCTTACAATATACAAACTGATGTGTGCATGTGTATATTATTTAACTTGCCATGATTTGTTCAGCATATGACTTGTAACAGAATTCCGAAACCTATTTCTAACCTTGTTAATCTGACATTAATAGATAATCTATTCCAAAGTTCACTGCCCCAAAAAAAATCTAAATTTTGAAAGAAGAAATTGTCCAAGGCCTTCTTTTTGCTTTGTGGAATAGCTATGCTCTATAATGTTACAGTACTCTATAGAGGGAGAAATAGCTACAAGTAGGACAGTGGGGCTTTAATACACTTTTTTCTTCTAAAAAACGGCATTAAAAAAATATTTTAAAAAGCCAACCGTAGATTTCATGATTTTGGAGTCGGTCGCAAAGGGCAATACAACATCTTTTTTTGTATAGACCTAATAGTAATAGTACAACCCAGGGGCGGAGTTTCCTTATCATGACATGAAAAGGAACACATGTACGGTTTCTTTTCATTTCTTTCAGCCAACTTTTTATTAGATTTTTTTTTAAATAAAACAAAGTTATAGGCCTACGTGACACTCAATTTTCCTATACCTATCCGATGTACCCCCCCCCCCCCCTTCCATCAAATGCTGCGCTAGGGTGGTTGTTTTAATGGTTTTTAATGAGAATCGCGCCCGGGCCGCAACAACGCAACATTACTTTGTCTAATCTGAAGTGTCTCAATTGGATGAAATATTGCTTCAGACCATGATTTACGTTATTAAACAAAATATAGTGAGCTGCTGGTGGCCAGTGTCACAAATAAGGTATAAAAATATGCTCATCTGAAGAAATACCTAAAAAATCAGCGAGCTGAGACTGAAAACATTGAACAATTCATGAATTCAGATCGACACTGTGTTTCAACCAAGCCTACATCAGCTCCTTCTTCCCCAGAACTATCAAGGACTGGAACAATCTCCCAGTAGATCCACCCCTATTATTATTAAATTGCCCTCACGGGATTGAAAGTTTTTGTTACTGGCACCCTGTAAATATCTGCACAATTAAGGATCCTGACCAGCAGGCTCACACAGCTTCTCACAAGCACAGGCAGTGCGATATCTTAAAGGCCTTGAAGCAGCACTTTCCTTGGAAGAATAATAAGAAGAAGAATGAACCCCCCCCCCAAAAAAAAAAAAAAATACACAAAAATACAACCAAAAAAAATATAGACCTATATAATAATGTTTATAACGCTGAGGGCTCAAATCCTCATATGATCATATAGCTAGAGCGCGAGCGACGTACGTGTAACAAAATAATATACGTGTACACATGTGATTCGTTGAACTTGTTTACATCGTACAATTATCTAGATCTACTGCTGTTCTGAACTTTATAACAGGGAGAGATCATATAAACATCTCTCCTGCTAATTCAGGTTTTTGACGTATATTAGCGCTGTGCTGTTGCTGCCAATATTCATAAGAAACTGTTGCCTTATTAATATAAACGAACAGAGAATTACGCCCGAGGGGCAAGATTGTTGAATTAGCAGCCGAGCCACCGCCTCTCCGCCGTCTCGCCGACTACCGTGGACGCCGGACCTCCTCCGTGTACACGTTTGCAACCACCGCCTTGTACCCTCTCTGTTATTAACACTGATTTGACAAAATGAAGGCGACCCGTTTCATTTGTTTCACAATTCTCCTTTCCTTCTGCGCCATGAGTGCACACATCGTTTTCGCTCAAGAAGATGATGAAGAAGGAACTGTGCCTCTTAGAAGAGGACCTAGGAAAGGATTTGAAAAACAAGAAGATTTTGAGGACGAATACGTGTCCGAAGAGGAGGAGGAGGAGGAGGAGGAAGAAGAAGAGGAGGAAGAGCCTCCTATGCCAGCTGGTGACAGTCTTGGAACCATCAACTTCTCAACTCCAGATCTTGATGATGAAGACTACCACTCTCCTCATCTACCCTCGTCAATGAAATGTGATGCCTGCCATATTCTTTCTCACATGGTATAGTATGACTATGAAATTGTTTGTAACTGCCACGCCCCCATCTCATTTTTCAAATTTTCAGTCATATTGCTAAAATTTCTTCTTCATCTCTCTGGGAGCGGACATGTGCAGGATTTGATGCACGTTGTTGATGGTCTATTTCTTAATTTATACTGGGAATCTCGCTGAACAAGCCTAGCTTTTCTGAGATCCCCTTTTTTTCCCCTCACAGTTAAATCAAGGCAAGCAATATAAAATATGTTGTCTTATTCTCAAACTTAAATGTACTCTGTCAACTTATTTTATTACGAACCTACTTGTCAGTATTAAATTCATTTGCTCTATTATATTGTAATACTGTATGGTTTATATATGTCATTTAACTTGTGGATATTTGAGTGGAAAAATAAATCAAATCAATCAAATCTATATTATTTTTCTCTCTTAAGTTCTCTTTTTCCTTGTCTTTACCCGTTTCATCATAATATTTTTTCCTTTTTCTTCAATTTTTTTCTTTTCTTTTCCATTTTTTCCTAGCTGTACTCTGATATTATTATTATATAGACCTAAAGCATTTTATACAACCACACATTTCTTACAGAATAGAGGTGTTTTTTTTTGGGGGGGGGGGGGGGGGGTGGGGGGGGGGGGGGGGGGGGGGGAGGGGGGGTACTTTTCTTCATCTTCTTTTCCTCTTTAGACTTTAATAAAGTCTTTGTCTTCTTTTCTTTCATCATGATCTTCTCCTTTTTAGTCTCTTCTTCTATTCTGGTACAGTCCGCCACACCTGTATTTTTTGTACCTTGTACTTGAGTACACATACTTAAGTTCAACTGTTGTACTATTAGTATTAATGATATGGTGTCTCATAATTTTATGATTTTGCGATTTGCTCAGTGTACAATAAAATCCTTTACTAGTGCCCTATTTTTATGATTTAATGGTACCATGAATCGTTTGGTAGTTTGTAATCAATATCAATGCATTGTACGTGTAATTAAGATATTCAGAAATTACGAAAATACTTTTTACAGAATTGTTTTACAGTGGCTCTTTGTATGTATCACAAACACAGGGTCAACTTATTTCTAAGACAGTAATCCCCTTTTCATTTAATTCAGGTCTGTATCCCTGCTGATTTTTCATTGTTGAATATCCAGAAATGTTAAATGAATGTGAGATTATTTTACAGTGGTGATGTTTATGTTAATCTTTTTCATAGCACATCCAATGCCATTATGAGTTCTGAATAACTTTAAATGAATTATATTATAAGGTCCTTGACACATTGATTATTACCGGTATATATGTTTATGTGTGTTGATTTGAATGTTATTACCAGTACAAGCTGAAAGGTTATCTTCCCTTTATATACTCTCCTTGCCTTTTGACTCTTAGCTTTGTTAACATTACATTAGCTTCCATTATCATATAGTTTTACTCTACACCCTACATTCTTCTTTGTTTTAGATGGTAGAACGTCTGGACAGAGCAAATGACAAACGGCCATCTTTGAAGAAGAAACTTCCAGAATCTGACATCATCGATATCTTTGAAGAGATATGCTCTAATGAGTTTAACAAGTAAGAGGACAAATAATTCCCCCCCCCCCCCACCTTTCTGGGCATACCAAGTTTTGATCTTGTCCATACTCCATAACTATAATTATTACATCCTTTTTGTATCAACAATTTGTATGTAATTTCTTGTCAGTCATGTATATAATTATAAAGGGGTGTTGCTCAGGGCATGGGTGGCATGTGAACCCCCCCCCCCCCCCCCCCCCCCCCCCGCAACTCCCTAGCAATGTACTATTAATGACCTACTTTTTTTATTTTTTTTATTTTTTTTTCTTTCTTGCGCATATTGGGCAAAAAGAAAAAATTATCAAAATGGTCTCTGATGGCCCTGGGGAGAAATCCTTGACAAACATTTATCAGACTGTCTAAATATATCATTCTAAACCAAGATTAGCTTCAAAGCAATAATTGTGGTATTGCCCAGAGTAGTCATGAAAGTATCAAATAATGCACATAATTATGGTGTTAATAATGATAATTGGTATGATAGATTAGTTATAAAATGATGATATTGATGATAGAATTTATAGTAATAATGATGGTAAGGATGATTTATAGACAATGGTGGTCATATTGGTGATGATTGTAACTATGATGATCGTATTAATGGTAATGAATGATGATAACAAAGTTGATGAATGTGATGATGATGATGATGGGAATAATGATACTATTTAAAGATGATTTTATTCAAAAAAATCAAGACTGACTCATGCCAAGTTGGTAATCTGTTGTGATGCTCAAATTGCTCATTCTTGAATTCCATTTGCTATTCTTTTGGGGTTTGTATGTCCTGTACATGCTAATAATTCTCTT
This sequence comes from Strongylocentrotus purpuratus, assembly GCF_000002235.5. Taxonomy (NCBI): domain Eukaryota; kingdom Metazoa; phylum Echinodermata; class Echinoidea; order Camarodonta; family Strongylocentrotidae; genus Strongylocentrotus; species Strongylocentrotus purpuratus. The sequence continues at coordinate 27,868,350 of NW_022145595.1, forward strand.
GACAACAATAGACTGAAGTTTTGATGTTACATCAAATTATTTATTTCCAGTATAAAATAACACATATGAAATCAAAGACAAATTATTTTTGTAAATAAAAGTGACAGGGTCATCAAAAGCACAAAAAGGCTTGATAGACATGACTGCTCAACAGATGGACAATACACAATCAAAACAAAACAAAAATGTATACACTCTCTCTTTTAATTACATTCCTATTAATATACTCTCTCTTGTTTTCATGATACAGTATTGGAGTGAAGGAGATCAACGGTAAGAAGCGTCTGTCTGGTCCAGGATCCAAGATCCAGGATACTCCTGGTATCATGCAAGGTGGTGGAAAGTGGCCTTTCAGGTAAGATAATACTCCAGAGTACCTTTGTGTAGGGCCGGTAGTCTTAGAAAACTACTTTAGTCAGTGGCGTAGCTACAGGGGACATGGGGGGGGGGGGAGGGGACCTAAAACAAGAGGAGAGAAAGAAAAGAAAGGAAAGAGGGAAAGGTAAGGGAGGAGGGAAGGAGGATTAGAAGAAAAAATGCCTGGATCACCTCCTGCACCTTCCCCCTCATTAGAAGCCTTATAAATTCGTTTTTTTTTTTTTTTTGGAGTAAGACCAATGTTTCGACCCCCCCCCCCCCCCCCTCCTGACAAGTCTCTGGTTTACTGAACCATATGAGATGTACATGTTATTATGGTTTGGCTTCAAAATATAGCGCTTAATACAAAATACCGTCTCTAATCGCAGCTTTACAGATATTAATACCCCAATCTTTGGATTCATTAACGCGAGATCTCCTCTCCCAGGGGAGTATTCCTACCATACGGTCACGATGAGGGCAGATGGCATTTACTAACACAAAGGCTTTCGCCATCCTACCATGTCCCCATTTCTCTCCTGGGTATGGAGTGGCAAATGTTGATAAATGCAAAAGGACATTAATGTACTTTACATACCAAGATCCAATCTTTTTTTTTCTTTCAGGATGTTACAGATGTGTCAGGGTTACCTGGGTGACTTTGACGAGGATGAGCTTTACGGATTCTATCTGAGCGGAAAACTTGATAAGAAACTCTGTTATGGACGAAATGGGGTCTGCTCAAAGAATAAGAAGAAGAAGGATGAAGGAAAGAAGAAGGGTAAAGGTAAAGGTAAAGACAAGAAGGCGAAGCCACAGAAGAAGAAGAGGAAGTCCAAGATGGAGTTATAGTGCCTTTTCCGATAAAAGAATTCACGCTCATCTCATCTTGAGATGGTGACCCACCTTATGAAATGCCCTTGATGCAAATACAACAAATTAAAGGCTTGTTCAAGTATTACGAAGTAAACCGCTACAAAAAAAGAAACCACGATTTTTGTTAGCGTGTAAAATGAATGGCAACAAAGAACTTGTGCGTATTTAAGGAGCTCTGTGTTAAATAATAATAATAGCTAGTTCTTATATAACGCTTTTCAGGACCGAAGGCCCTCTCAAAGCGCTTTACAGATAGTTATATTATTACCCCGGTCATAGGATTCAGGTTTACCCGCACACAATGTATGCACATTCTCCACTCCCTGAGAAGCATTCCAGCCAGGCGTCTTTTTTACAAGCGCACACTTGCTAATCTAACCACATTAGCTTTCGCATCCTACCGGGTACCCAATTAACACCTGGGTGGAGAGTGGCAAATGTAGATCAATGTCTTGCCAAAGGACACTAGTGCCGCGGTGGGACTTGAACCGCGAACCTTGTGATCCACAGTCCGGTGACATATCCACTCGTCCACGACATCTCTACAAGATGTTATAAGATATACATGTAGAAATGTGAAGCATTTTGCAACTTTAGGTCATCGAAAAAAGAAAAAGCTGGGGTTTTGCCGCGTCGTATCTGAACAAGCCTTTAGCATTGTGCATATGCAACACCCTTGCAACATTATATATATATATATACGGTTTTCATTTTTAGCTCCAGGGCATAGAGGTGATTTACCAACTCAAGCAAGGAAGGAGCATTTTATCTGAATGTTTGTACTGTTGTTGTTGTTTTTAGTTTTATTGGCGTGTATCATTTATTTATGAATATATTTACGCCATAATTGTACTTTTTGTTACCATTCTAGCCTGTGTGACAGATGCTTTATGTTAATATTTTCTGTAAACTCTGTGAAGAATGTTTTCAGTCGTCTCGTTGCAACAAAAAATGAGAGCAAGGCATTTCAGGAACGGGAAAGAAGTATTCAACGTTTGAGTTGCAGACAATTTGTTTGATATCAATACAGTCTCCTTGAGGATATGTCATCAATACCCATTTGTTTGCATTATTACATGCAGAGTGAAGATTGCGTATTCATTCGCCTCTAGTCCCATGGATTGCCAAATATGTATGTTGGTTTTCATTTTCATTTTCATTTCATTACAGAATTAATGAATGGCCAGGAAAGTGTGGCATTTACATTTAACAGTGACAAATATAGTTAAGTTTTTAGTAGTTTCAATTTACAGTATGAATTATCAACTAGATATTTTATTACATATTCTCAGAATCGTATATGTTTTTAAAGGATTATCTTCCTTCATTTTTTTCTTCAAGTGGAAATCATTGGTTTGTCTAGAATTATGAAAATAAAGTGTGTACCTTGTCACTAGGGGGAAAAGACTGTTTGACTGCACCTTGCCCCATGTGCAGACTTGAATATACAGTATTTCTCATATTCTGTTCATGTGATGAAGTTTATACATTGATTCATCATTGATGGGCTGTAGAAGAAAGCAGAACATTTGAAGATGAACATTTTTAAGACAGAAAAGACAATCACACTTTGTAATTTATTTTGGCGAAATGATCACATAGATCTGTCACTTTGTCAGCAAAATGAATACAGATAATACTATCTAAAACTGATATCAGATGTTAGATTCAACATGACCATGCATTTAAATGTAGATTTCATTTGAACTTCTTGTAGTATATTCATGTAATTGTATGTGTACTAAATAATTTTTTAGTCTGGTTTAGGTGTATATTTTCTATTTCTTGCATTTGTATTTTCCGGTAAAACAAGTACCCGGTACTTATGGAAAAAAAATAAGGGAAAAAAAATTATTGTTCTTTTACATTGCCAATCGAAGGAAGAGAAAGATCATTCTCAAGATTTCAATCTGAACATTCCAATTAGAAATTGTAGACTGTGAAATATTTGTAATGTTTAGCAATAACATAAATTCATTTATTTATGCCAAATTTGATGCACTCATAGGATATATAGAGATTTGAAGTTTAATAGGTCATCTATTCATTAAGAGCTGTTAGACACCTTAGTCGAAAGTCTCTTTTGAAAAGAAAGAGGGGACCTTCACAGATACTGTTTCATCTATAATCATATGATCTATGTAGATGTGTTTGTAGTGCATCCATTTTATTTCACGATGCTGCTTGCTATTCATCATGTCAAAGAAGTTTTCATTATTATAAAGTCAATGATTATTTAAAAGACTCTGCTTCTGAAGACCAGAAGTGAAGGAAAAGTATATTATCATGATTGTTTGTCCCAGAGAGTTATATATTGTCTGCAAATCTAGGAGTAAAGAGGCATGATCACATCAACAGAAAATACACTTTGCATAATTTTTTCAAGAACAAATCTTTCATTATGCGTAGAATTTGTAACAGGCTATTTGATAATGAATCATGACGTATACCTTGATATTTGCCATCAAACCAAGACAAGCATGGTGATCACTGATTTTTATATTTGTTGTTTATAGCTATAATGGAAATAATGTTGGTTGATTGTCCTTTCAGGGTGGGGATGAAATTGCACAAAACCCCTTAATTTTAGGGGAATTACAGAAGGAAAGACTCGTGGAGAGAGCTTAACATTCATAACAGCCACTATTTGAGGATTTATGAAGTTCTGTTATTATATGTTATGATCCGAGAGTTTTCAGGAAATTCATTGCAGTCATCACTTTTGTGCAATATCATTGGATAAAAAGCAGTTTATATTTTTAAACATTCATTTGAAGTACTGCTTTTTTACAATGCCTTGGATCAAAAGCATGCATGTTCTATTATGCACAAGTTTATTAATTACCAACTTTTGTATACATTAGTTTTTTATTGTTTTTGTTTTTGTTTTAAAGAGGAGGAATGAGGAGTATTTTGTTCCCAAAGACATACAGAGAAGTACTAAATTACAAACAAGTTGAATTTGCTTTCATGTGAACATAACTGTATTCCAAGTAATAGAAATTTCATACAAATTGGAAGTTAATTGTCCATCATTAACTCATTTAACTTCATTATATACACATATAAAAATAAAAGAGTCATGAATTATGACTATCTATTACTAATTGGTTTTGTGGTCCATTTATGAATGAACAAGAATTAAAAAAGATTAGATTTTTATTTGGAAATTGTTGAAAAGAAATCAATGAATGTAATATACCTTAGTTTATTAGAATGTTACCAGGTTTACGCAAATCACACTGAATGTCCATTACTTCTATTAGTGCACATTTTTGAAGATTTGTATCACAATCATGTTAAAAAACTTAAAATTTAAAATCAACATTTTCTGTTTGCCTGTTCTGGTATATGCCATGGATTTACTAAACTAAATTATTAAACTAATTATAGATTGCTTAATGAAATTTTGCCTTCATCATATTCCAAGGAAAATGCAAATGATTTGATTTCCTTCTGAAATATATTTATCTAGCTGTGTTCAAAACAATGACAAATATATACCATTGCAAATATGTGATTTATTTTAGGATAATATTAGTCAGTTACTTGTTTTTATATGGTACTGAAATTATGTTATACTATATGCACCCTTTTTTCTATCGTGAAAAATTTCATCACAATTAAACATCTTGAAAGAAAATTACCTGTTCGACTTTTGCTTTATTTCAGAAAGTGAATACTTTCTTGCAATGGTGTAAAAAATTGTGTTTTTACATTTTCCTGATTATTAAAGGTACGCATCTCTGTCTCCAGTGTTCTCTTGCTCTTTTCTTGCTGTCTTTTCTCTACCACTTGCTCCAGTTCCACTATCTTCTCCCCTCTGTCAATTTTATCCTTTTATATCTACTTTCTCTATTCCCTACTCACTCACACTCCCCCCCCCCCCCACCCTCTCTCTCTCTATATATATATCTCTCTCTCTCTCTCCCTCCCTCCCTCCCTCTCTCTCTCTCTCGCTCTCTCTAAATCTGTATTTATATGTGTGTTCTTTTTTACTACCTCCTAGCTCTTCTCTCTGAATGGAAGGGGAAAATGTACACAGAGGGGCTGGGACATAACAATAAATAATAAAACGTGCTTATAAAGCGCTTTTCACCAAAGTCTCTAAGCGACATATACTATATATAGTCTTCAATATATATATCTCTATGAGCTCAGGTATAGGGAGACAAGATGGGAGTAGTATGTTAGGAAAGACTCATATGGGTACTGGAGGGGGGGGGGGGGGGGGGGGGGGGGGGGGGGAGCTTGGTGGTGCCTACAATCAATGGAGATTGATTGATTTTATTCCATTTCATATATCAATTGTTTGCACAATAAAGAACATACCGGTGGTTGACAAAGTAAGTTCAAAAATAGATGTGATCAAAGAGTCATAATAAATGTAATGATGACGATTAATCAGTAGGACCTATTCTTAGTAGTCTGCACCAGAGTTAATTCCAAGGGGGGGGGGGGGGGGGGGGGGTTCAATGATATAAAGCAAATAGGGTATTTCTTAAATATCTTGTACTTGCACTTGACTTTTGGTAATTGAACTTAACGGAGATCCCCAATAAATAATTGTAATTTCGAGCCCTGTACATAACTGTGCTGTGGCCCCATATGTTGGGATTTCATTGGCTGCAGTCGGTCGATCTCGACCGGGCCTCGAGGGCGCTGGAGCATGGACTCGCCATCGCAAGCCGTCGGGTCATCGTTTGGGGCTAGCTTGCAAGATTGAGAAAACTCGCTCCTTTGAAGTTTGAGGATACCAAATTAGAGTGGCTAGCTTCGTGTACCGTTTCCAGGAAACCCATCAGACCTGAGAATAGGTAATGGTGAGATTTTTCAAGACATTTATCAGCATTTAGAACAAAATTGAATGAGAGAATGAGTGAAGTTTAGGCAAATCGGTATAGCTTTCGTAAATTTCCTCACGCAATTGATAAGGTGTGGGACTGAATTGAAGTTCAGATGCTCAAAATAGTCAAAGGCAACCTAGATCTAGACAGAAATAACTGATTCATGTTCCAGAGCTGTACTCATCATTTATTATGGTGAAATACAAGTTCATAGTAATCATAGCAGATGAAAGTGAAATGACATTGATTCATAATTAAGCAGAATTAAGCAGAATACGAGTAACGAGGCGACAATTTGTTACATCATGTTATCATCATGTTTAGACATTGAAATGAGATCAATAAGTTCAAATTACTGTAACATTTGTCAGAGACACGTAACAAGTGTTTTATACAAACAATGTGAAAAGTTATTATTATTGCTTAGGAAAACAGTAGTAACTGATTATACTTGAGTGTAATTTTGAGTTGAATAAGTGCACCTATTTACTCAAAGTTGTATCAGACAGTACAAATAATTGGGTAACAATATTGAACAAGGTTAGCAAATGATCAACCTGACCTCACATTCCAAAATCGTATGAAATTTATAAGTTTAATAACAATAACAAATATTTGAGTTTTATTCAAAGAAAATCATTTAAGAGTTTTTCTAAGATTTTCATATTAGAAAGGAAAGATTTTTATCTAGCAAAAGGTTATAAGTGTACATTCAATACTTAACATTTAAATTTGAAAAAAAAGGGGATGTTATGATATACATGTATGTATCCTACGGGATTGAATGACTTAATAAAGTCCACGCATGCACGTGTCTTATATATCTGAACTACGTCTCAATACAATAACCGTCTGATATGGGTCATTTCTTTAATAAAACTGACATTTGTTGACATTAATCTGAGGTCTAGCCAGACGTAGTCTCAGTGGAACAACCGACGTTTAGAGAGACTAAAGCTTTTGGTCTAAATGCAACCATGAATATTCATACACGTAGACACCTGTACGGTAGGCCTAACATTAATGTTAACTTGGCTCAAATCCTGTTTTTGTTTTATAAAATACCACAGGGAAGTCCTTTACCTTTACCTTTACCCGAGATTCTGGAAGAATGCTGTGTTTTCAGCAGTCGGGCTTCCAGTTCAATTTCATTTTCTTCCTACTCCTAGATCTAGATGTCTAGATCTATGTGTTTTTGGATGGGTGAGAGATAGACCAAATTTTCTGTCTCTTTCTTTCATTAGCCTCTGATGATTTGGGTAGGGTTGGCTCCTCTCCGACCCTACCCAAATCAGAGGCTAACGAACGAAAGAGACAGAAAATTCTTATTTAGACCCTAGACCTAGGTCTAGACTCTTACTTTTTTTTTTAAAGTTTATTGTTTAAATTTTGACAAAATTGATTAGATATTTGTATTATTAAAAAAATAAAAATAAATGAATCATGTAAAAAAAAGAAAAGGCAAAACAGTTTAGTGAACAGTGTAGTGCATTCCCTGACCTGTGCTGTGAGTGTGTTTGTCAATCCCGCTTAATGTATAGACCTTTGGCATTAGCTGTAGATTCTCAGAGTGTCAACAAGTAACTTGCAGTATATAATACTTTGTTGTTTTTAGGAAATGAAAAGAAGACCTACAGAAATTGAAATAATCTTATCATCTTAGGCAAAAGATTTAAGCAGATGAAGTTATTTGATCCCAGGCCCTATTACCAGTTTTCCCATATATTTCTTATTGCTTCTACATTTGCAGGTCAAAAGCATGATGGCAAATAAACCAGAAGCAAAAGACGGCTCACTGCCAGGAGACACCTCTATGGAGAAGAAGCGTAGAAAACGTCATAAGAAACTTGCGCTTGACGTCTGTCAGCAGATTGAGTTCTACTTCAGTGATGCCAACTTGAGGAAGGATCGATTTCTAAAGCAGGAGATGGCTAAAAGTAAAGATGGATGTAAGTCTGAGACTGCTTATAATACCCTGATTTCTAAAGCAGGAGATGGCTAAAAGTAAAGATGGATGTAAGTCTGAGACTGCGTATAACACCCTGATTTCTAAAGCAGGAGATGGCTAAAAGTAAAGATGGATGTAAGTCTGAGACTGCTTATAACACCCCAACTTCGTCTTCGAAACTTGTTGAATGATTTTGTTTAATTATTAAAGATGCATTAAATATCAAAATATAAAGTGTTCATTGTCATTGATTTGAATTTTAAGTGAAGAGGACATCACTAACGATTTCATGATTTTCCTCAAGTTGTTATTAGGATGAGATCATGGTATAGGGCACCCTAAAATGGCCTCAAGAACAAATATTATACAGACAATAAGTTTTTGAATGGCTTTTATCATTTGGCTGTCAAGGCGACAGTGTTTCATACTTTGCCGTGTTATTTGTGAACTCTATTATATTTATTTTAAAAATTCAGATGCAAAGACCATAACAACTTTTCAGTTAGTGTTACATAAAACAGGAAAATTAAAAAGGACCCCTGAAGTAAAGATTTAAATGCACTGAGCTTTGCTTGATTATTTCACTGTTGTAGCAGACAGTAAAAATATTTTGTATTAATGTAATTATGTATCCTATACGTTGATCAAGATATGTAAAACATTTTATTTCAATCGTTTTCATTTCAGATATAAGTGTGGACATCATAGCCAACTTTAATAAGTTGTTATCCATGACAGAAGATAGGAAGATGGTCATTTCAGCCATTCAGCTATCCGCCATCCTGAAGCTTAGTGAGGATCAGCTCTATGTGAAGCGAAGAAAAACATTGAAGCCACCGAAGTATGATCCTGACGACTGCACTGTATATGTGGTAAGTTTTCACTCTGCTGTTAGGGAGAGGGGAAGGAAGGGAGAGGATTAGGGAGAGATGGGGGGGGGGGGGGTTACCAGGATAAAAACCTCAATGCTTTCCAAAATAATAGAAAAGGCTTTTGGAAAATCTAGTTTTTTCTTTGATCAATTTTCAGTTTTCCACTTAGCAAATGAGCTCTTTTAGGGAAGTATTGTTTGAGACAGAGGGACAAAAGAAAAAGTTATAGACATAGTTTTTGGCATAATTTTCAGTTTGTAGACTGAACTCTTTTTCATGATTAATTTTTTAATGATTTGTACTTTGTAGAACAATTTACATTTCAATGTATTTAATGTGGGCCAATAGATTTGATATCTTTTTAGTGCACTATCTCTTTGCCATTATTATCAGTGAGAAGCAATGGATTTGAGAGTTGGTTTTCATGCAGGGAATGACAAGTAAATATGGAAAATTGCTTGGCACCATTAGTAAAAGAAGACAAAAATGTGTCATAGTGCTAGAGTATTATTATTATTATATTATTAAGTATTTGGCGAAAAGCGAACTGAATCCCTGTAACCCTCGGGTCTCTCCTCCCGGTATAACTGATTGGAGGTGTGCAGGTGGACCACTGGTGCCAGGGTGGTGACTCTCATCTACACGGGGCCTCCATTTAATGTCCTATCCGAGGACTGAGCGTTTGCCACTTAACATAGATTGAAATGTTTCTGATGTTCTTTTTTCTCCCAGGAATGCCTACCAAAGAAAGCCGACCATGACTTGCTGAGGAAAGCATTCTCATACTGTGGTAAAGTGGTGTACGTCAGTCTACCACGCTACAAATCTACTTCAGATATCAAAGGATTCGCTTTCATAGAGTTTGAAACTCCAGAGGAGGCAGATCAAGCATGTGAGGTGTGTATTAGTACTGTACTAGGAAGATACCCCCAAAGTCTACCCCACTCGGACAAATACCCCTCTACAACTACCCAGCCAGTTTAAAAAAGGACTTTTCTGTTTTAATAAGGGGGCTCTTTTAGGATTTGTTGATAGAAAAGTGTGATTTTCTGAGAACAATTGTACATTATTCTATTGTATTTTGTTAACCAGATCTCTTTTGAAGTTTACCAGAGCACTTTTGGAGCTCACAAGAGCTAAATCGCTCACCGCTCCTGTGTATTGTTTCACCGTACCCAGTAGTATGTAATACTCCCTAGGTAGTTGCCTAGGGATGATTGTGACAATAGTTTTTTGGGGTGGGTGTGTGTTGTTATATTCTTGCTTCATTGTCATATTGCCCTTAGAAATATAAGGAATACAATAAGTAGTTATATTTCTTTTGACTAGCTATCCCCAAATTATCTAGCCAGGCAAATTTGCTATTATACTAGTAATAATAGTCACTAAGTTTTTAATGTAAGCAATGCATCGACTTATAGTTATATGCTGGGCTGAGCATTATGTTGAGATGGAAAGGATTTGACTAATATAAAATCTATACAGGTTACAGAGGTTTACTGCCATACTGGACTAGAAGCACTACCGAAAAGTCCCCTGTAGCGGTATCTCAGGTCAGCAGTAGCAGTTTGGTCCTTTGACTTGCTGCTTCCCTAGCTGCGCTGCTGATTCTTGCATCGAGTCCTCTGTCTGGGGAGTGGAAATTAGTTATTGGATTATGCACTGTTAGAAAGTTGACAATGATTTGGCGCTGTGTTAGTAACAGTTTGCTAGGGCAGAAAGTTCTTTCAATTGGTATTGCTTTAAATGGTTAAATCATTGTTTTATTCCTTGCTTTTCCTGATCATGCAGCTGATGAACAATCCCCCGCCCGATATGATGGACCGAGCTGGAAAATTCCCCAAGATGAGAGGAAATAAGAGAATTGTGCCTTTAGAATTTGATCAGAGCAAGGGACATCTCTCCAGAAATCCGCAAATGAGAGTTCCAGACAGAGGATCTGAAGACTTCAAGACTGATTACAGGGTAGGAGCAGTTACAGAACATGGTACAAAGAAAGCAGGAGGGACTAATATGACAGGATCGGTAGGTGATGATCAAGGAACGAAGAAAAGGAAAAGGCAGTTTGAGGACGGAGAAGCAGATTCAGATGGAAACAAGAGGTTAAAAGATTCTTCAAGTGACAAAAGTTTCGAAAAGAAGAAGAGAAACGTTGTAGTCGAGTCCAGCGAATCATCAGATTCACAGAAGGGGCTAAAGCGGAAGCGACTTGAAGAATCCAGCTCGGGGGGCCACAAATCAGCAAGGGAAAGTACCTCCTTGAGTGAGAGTTGTGGTAATGAGGAAGAGGAGGGACGTGCACAGATGCCCAAAACCCTACGTGAGGCCAAGATCAAGATGATGCAGAGAAAGCGAAGTTTTAGCGAAGGGGACATATGGAGTGTACGAGAACAGGAAGAGGACGAGGATGAAGACAGCGACCAGGGTAATATGATGATCAAGAAACGAAGAGGAAATGAGGCAGAAGATGCGAAGAAACAAGGGACAAAAGATGAAGAGGGTCTAGAAAAGAAGAAGCGTATGAGGAAGAAGAAAATGAGGAAGATTCAAGAGGATGAAGAAGCTCTTTTCCTGAGAGTTATTTCTAAGTAAGTATCAATATTCTCCCTTTTCTTTCTCTGCTACTCCCTTCCCCTCCCCTCCCTCCCTCTCACTGCCTCTTCCCACTCATTCCCTCTCTCTTTTCTCTTGTGCATCCTCCTACCCCTGTACTTCCTCCTGTCTCAAATCAAACTTTATATTAATTCCTTGATAGGCCAAATAATCCATACACTTTGAAATATTTCTTAGCATTATATTTCTCGTGATAATGCTATGTGTGGGGTTTCCACAGCTTCGATTCTGTACTGAAAACCATTTTCAAAGTCATTATTATAATATTGCAGAATTAAAAGCATATGTATTCACACTCTGCCATCACTTCTAGTAACTACACTTAATGATTTAAAGTTTTGCTGACATTGGAAAATGGATTTTATTTTTATTTAATAGGAGAGAGTGGTTGCTGTTGAAGGATGAATACCTTACACTTCAGAAGGAGAGCTTAGCTCAGATGAAACAAACCAAAAGAATGCATTATCCAATGCCCATATTCAGAAGAGGAACTCAAACAAAATCACAGGTATGTCATTATCTATCTTATAATATACATGTATAATGAAATCACACTTTTGTAGTGCACAACACTGAAAAGTCTGTATGTGCTACACAAATTAAGTATTCTACTGTGAAAGAATCATTAGATTTGTTAAGAAAAGGGGAAACTTAACAGCCTTATAGAAAAATAAGATAAACTTCAGTGGTACAAATCAAGGTTTGATGCAAGGAATATGGAGGGAAAGCACTCCCAGCATTCTGCTTGCGCATCTGTTGCTTTCTATGGCATTGAATGTTACAAGACAATATGTATGTACATTGTATTTTGACTGTAGATTGATGTATACAAAACCAATATTATTTTAAATAGAAGATCATTTTTAGGATGGTTTTATTCATCATTTGACCATCAAATTAAGATTGCAGATTCAGTACTTAACTCCACAATTTATTTTTTTCTTCTTTTCTTTTCAGTAAGAAATCTGGCTTTGATAATGCTTATAGCTGAACTAGGACATATGAGTCAAGTTATCCGAAAATTCTTACTTGTTCAAATTCAGATGAGATTGAAAGGTTTCAAATGTACTGCAGTGATATGACCCATTAACTATTTTGAAACTTGAACAGACAAGAGAAAAAAATTCAAATAGAAAGCTCTTATGTATTCAAATTAGGTTAGGTTATGGGTTCCAATTTTACTCTTGTGACATTGTTTAATCGAAAGCAATTTTGAATATGTAGCGAGATTAATCTTGAATCTCTTCCTCTTTCTTTTTCTCTTCCTTTTTCTCTTTCTCTTTCTCTTCCTCTTCCTCTTCCTCTCTTTCTGTTTCTGTTTCTCTCTCTCTCTCTCTCTTTCTCTCTCTCTCCCCCTCTATCTCTCTCTCTCTCTGCTTCCACATGCAGGTGCCTGCCAGTGATACACCCCAGCTCAAAGAGCCGGAGGTTCCCCTTCAGTCCAAGATGAATGAACCTGTGTTTACTGAAGGGACTGTCATGAAACTAGAATGCCTGCAACCTAGTGTATCAAGAAAGGAAGCCAAGGTATGCATATAATTGTAACAAGATTTCACATATTGCATTTAAGTACACTTACCTGTCTTCTAGGGCACTAGTTCCATAGAAGGTCTGGAGTCCATGTGCTGTGTTTGTGTGTATAATTGGGTTTTTACAGACGTGTATCAATCAGATATGATTATTTACGTCTGAGGACCGACCTTTAACATCACCATCCAAAAGACGTGACTCAGTTTCGAACCGGGGTCGCCTGAGCCAGTTTGTAGGCGAAGACAGAGAGCTGACCAAGTGAATGTGCCGCTAGACCAACTCACATCTCCCTATGTGCCCATGTACAAATATGATATTTTAAGATTTGGAGTGAAATAACAGGTATCCATATGTATTGCACCCCTGTTAGTTTCAATTCCCACATTCCTATTTCCTTCCCTTTTTCCTGTCTGCCACCTTGTTTTGTTTTGTTTTGTTTACGTCTGCTTCATTCATATAGAAATATAATGGCTTAATTCCATGAACCCTCTGCTTTCTAGCATATATTTTTGTTGTATTAAGAGCTCATGCACGATGTTTACTTGTGTACAAAGTATTTAAGAAGCTAATTTATCATGAAGAAATATCAAAAAGAAAATATCAATATTTCGTTACCCTACCCCACTACTGTTTAGTAAGCATAAGACAAACATAAGAAAATACCCATTTTGACTAATATCACTAATCACTATCTTGAGCATGATCTTCAAAGACAGTAGTCTTTTCTAAGTTTTGAGTTGGAGAGTTTAGAGACTAGATTGCTCTGTAACATTGCATAGAAAGGGGTATATTGTTTATTTTTCTAATCCCGAGGAGCAACTCCAGACCATCTCTCCTGTTGCCTATGTGTACCTTTCCGAAGGCCACACCAAGGGGTTGTAAGTTTTGAGTCTGTGAAGGTTCTAAGGCTGTTCAAGATCTTTCTGAAGGTTATTACCAAGGAGGAATTGATTATAATACTCTTCAGGACTTTATGTTTCTTTATGTCCTTGTTCTTGGACAGGTTAAGATCATCTTTCCTACATAGACCTTCCTGAAAGACATACCCTCTTCCAGTGCTTGACTGAAAATGACCTCTTTTGTCTTTATCCTCAGGAGCAACTTCAGACCATCTCACCTGTTTCCTATGTAGATCTCCCTGAAGGACATACCCCCTTCCAGTGCTTGACTAAATCACTGAAAATGACCTCTTTTGTTTTTATCCTCAGGAGCACCTTCAGACCATCTCACCTGTTGCCTATGTAGACCTCCCTGAAGGCCACACTCAAGGGTTTGTAAGGTTTGAGACTGCTGATGGACCTAAGGTTGTTCTTGAGGAAACCAACGTAGCTCATCTTGCATCAGAACACATCTCATTGTCCATGGTGACAGGTAAGTAGTTATTTTAGGAGCACTGTGGTATGGTTTTTCATGCCCCCCCCCCCCTCCCCACTCTAAAGTGAAAATATATGCCTATAGAGTACCAATGTCTTATACATTGTGCATAGATGTTAGGAGAAATATGAATATTACGGCCCTGAATCACAAAAAAGGTTTGTTTTGACCCACGGTTTAACCCTCCATTAGCGTAGTACGCAATTCTGGCTGCAGCAACTATGGTATTTGGCCATAGAGGGCAGCACAGGCCATGGTGATACTTGGCAGAGGCACTTCCGGTTCCCCTAAAAAATTGCAATGAGTGGAGAACTGAAATGTCTGATAGAAATCATAGTTTCGAAATCAAAAACTTCAAGTATCAGATTATGATGGTGCCTACATAGATCTCGTAAAATCATCGGGGGATTTCATTATACCTGAACAATAGTTGACACTGCTGTACATTCTCTATGCAAGCCAGAAGAAACCTTATCGTCTTCCCCAGTTACCTTGGCAGGACAAATTTGCAAAATATATGAGGAAGTTCAAATCTACTCGGGAAAACAAGACAAAAAGAGAAGTTATCTTATTGAGATTTCAATTTTCCGTATTTCCAGAAATTTGTATAGACTTTTATTCTTGTTATTGTTGCAGGAGTTGAAGAGAAAGCGTACTGGGAGAAACTATCTCGCGATCGCCAAATCAAGCTCGGCTCAAAGCAGAAAAAGAAGAAAAAGAGGGGAGTTACCAAGGTAAGAAGTTCTACACGCACAACACGGACAAAGACAAATAAGACTTACATTTGTAGGAAAGTTTAGAGAAGTACTATTTGCACAGACTCAACAGGAACACGCAAACACAAATCATCATGTAGACAAATCTCATTATCCTGGTCTATGGCCCACATAAGACTCTTTTCATCAAATTTAAAAATACACAGTGAAACCTGTCTAAAGAAAAGAAAATGGTCTTTATGTAGAAGTGCCTATAGTACATGTTTCAATGAGAAACCATTTTCAAGGGAAACGAAAAATGTGGTCTTTGTAGACAGGTGGTCACCAAGGCAGGTTTGACAGTATATTGATTATGGAGAGATTTGGTCTGTAAAAGCCCTTTGCTACATTTTTTTTTTCTTTGCTATGATGAGCAGTATCTTGTCTGCACGAGTGACTGTATTCAATTTGCAGCCTTTAAGTGGATTGTTCAAAATTGTATTATGACAGATGAATAAGAGCTATAAATTTACAGTAAGCATTGAACGCGCAACTTTAGTCTAATAGTTTATTGTCACTATATCAGCAGTTTATGAGAGTGGTGACATCATCATCATCATCATTTATTAAAGTCAGCATTTTATCTCTGATGAAGGGTTACTGACTTTCGCGTCATGATGACATTCCCTCCCACCACTTCTTCCTGTTTCGAGCATCCTCCTTATTTAGACCAACCTTACTGCTTTCTTTCTTCACTATACCTTTCCCTGAAATCTTCAGTCTTCCTTTCCCTCTTATGCCATCCACTATCAGTTCCCAGGTTCATTATCTTTCCTTCCCAACACATGACCCATCCATCTCATTCCACTTAATATCTTGCACATTAATTTCAAAAAAACACTTAACAGTGACAGTTTTGGTGAACAGATCCATGGGTGCATTATGATGTAGGAATCACCAAAACAGCATCCTTTGGTGATAAGAAAATTAGCAGCTAGCTTCAGTCTGTCAGTACATGTCTGGACTATAAACACTGCCACACATGGGCCCTGTATTTATGATCAAGCATAAGTTTGATAACCCATATTATAAAGAAAGTTATGCTTGAAATCAAGTGTAAAATCCGGCGTATCTTTTTTAATTGATTGTAACTTTACGCTAGATTATAAATGAATCAAGCATAGGATTGATCTTACGCTTAATCTTTATAATACAGGGCCATGGTGAATAATTTTGTGATGTCTCACATAACTTTTTTCTAATAATATTGCTATTATCTTTACAGACAGCAGGACGAGCAAGCAAAGAGAAAGCACACATCAGATTCGATGCATGATCCTGGAAAGAAAACTCATGGATGCTCTACAACCAGTGACTATCGTGTGCACCTGCAAAATAATTGGATCACAATTGACACAGCATTTTTTACGCAATTGATGAAGTTTCTTGCTTTGAAAATGGCCGTCCTTAACAATTCACTAAAGTTCCATGGTGCGCAGGTTTCTATTTTACTGTGTAGGGTTATAAAGTATGATGTCAAACTGGCCAAGTTGCTAAAGTTGCTGGTTCCAATCAATTTTGTGCCAAAAAATGGTGTGGTTATGACAACAGCCCCCATACATTGAATTTGCCCTGCTCTATGGTGAACCTCATGCACAGGCTCTGTTGTTTGGAACCAGACACCTTGACAATGAGTGAATATGACATAAGTACTTCAATACTCTATTTCCAATCTAAGGCTATCGAGTTTGCTGAATGATACATGGAAGAAGACACTGAGAGACAGACAATATAAAAACAGATGCAATGTATAGAATGATCCATGGCCAGTCTCATCTCAGAGATATTGTCTACATAACTGGGATGCTTAAAACCCTTTGTTACTATTGCTCAGTCATGAAAATTGTTAGAGAATGTTCATTAAACTCCTTTTTCAGTAATAGAAGCCCTGCTAATCAATTTTGTTTCTCAAGACATTCTCTTATTTTTAAAAGGAGTTATGTGGTACATACAATAGGAGATAAGGTGTATTGAATGTTCTTTAGATTTATAGGCAATCAGAAGCCAGAGATATTGCCGCATTGTGAATTCTTTTATATCCCCCATTTTTCATTCAAATCTTTGAAGTTTAAAGACTAAATTTTTAAAAAGTGTTTCTTTGAAGAATCTTTCCCATGTGAGACGGTAACCCATCCAAAAGAGTTCCCACCGCCTGTTATGTTGTCTTGTAGTACAGTATCTAAACAATGAGACTTATGTACAAATGAAGTGTTCTTTTTATATTTCTGTGAGAGCATATTCAACATCTATGATAACTCCATTGTTTTGTAGATTTTTTTACACAGAAGCGGATCTAGAGGGGGGGTTGGGGGGGTTGCAACCCCCCCCAAAAAAAAAATCCGGGGACCATTTTTTTAAATCTTATCTTTTTTTTTAAACTTGTAATTTTATTTTATTCTATTTCTATGTATTTATTTCATTTATTATTATTATTATTATTATTATTATTATTATTATTATTATTATTATTATTATTATTATTATTATTATTATTATTATTATTATTATTATTATTATTATTATTATTATTATTATTATTATTATTTCATTTTGGGGGGAGGGGGGGGGGGGGGGTTGGGCGAACAAATGTCACAGAGTCCCTTGCCCCCCCCCCCCCCCCCCCCCCCCCCCCCATCAGCTTTTTTGAGGACACGGGCCACCGCCGAAGTGACAAGCTAGGCCAGCGTTGCCGATTCTCATCCCCAAAATCCCCACATTAAAAAAAAAAAAAAATTGGGGGATTGTTGAAGTCTTTGGGGATGAAAAATAAATATTTGGGAATGAAAATAATATTGAGTTTTATGAAAAACGAATTTGGGGATTTTCTGTCAAAATTTGGCAACTTTGGGGATATTTTAAGTGTCGTTTGGGTGGGGATTTTGTGAAGATTTAACCTGGCAACGCATGCTGAGCTGGGCTGCTCATTTCCTGGATTACTTGTTCAAGTTGCTCACTTTTTTATCAGTCTGGTCTGAGTGTAGTGACAAGCAATATGGAAGCAAACAGGGCAAAGAAGTTGCGGCAATCCAGTCTCGCATCTTTTTTTACTGGAAGGTATGTTTGAATCATGCAAAAAAGTTGGCATACAGGGTAAATTACCATACATGGGGGTGTAATACGGACGTGTTCATGCACTGCTTTTTATGGTCTCCATTGTGTTAATAGATGCCAGGAAAACATCACTTACGGGGTTCAAATAAACACCCCCAAAAAAATCGGTTCGCGGCTCGTGGAGGATGCTCCGCATCGTCATTATTGGTCAACCCCCCCTTAGCAAAAAGCTAGATCCGCCCCTGTTACAGCAAGCTAAGAATGATGCATTTTAAGTTCAGTTCTTGTAATATAGATGTTTCTTATTTCTCTCTTTTTTTACCAACAAGTGTACATTTTTGTTAATTTCAAACTTGTATTAAACAAGAGTTAATACACCGAAAAAGCATTCTCTTTTAGTTCTCTCTATGAATTTGTTCTTCTTTTTGAATAAGGGAAAATGTTATAAAATTCAGAGAGAGAAAGAGAAAGAGAGAGAGTGTGCTTGTGTTTTTGCATGTGTGTGTGTGCTGGTATCTCCTTAGTGTGAGAGATAGAGAAAGAGAGAGATACAGGAGAGATACATGGTGACAGAGAGAAAGAGAGAGAGATACATGGAGCAAGAGAAGGAGAGAGGGGGATGCAAAGGAATTAAATGAATTATTGACAAGTATTGTACAGTTTACAATCGGTCCCATATCTAGGTATCTACCTCTTTATAAAAGCTACCTGTCTGTAGTGGTTACTTTTCATGTTCTCCTTGGGTGGCTTTTATAGACGGGTTTGACTGTATACCACAAGAAAATAGATGATGCAATGATTAAGCAATAATAAATTAGAGGTTTTTATGAAAAGTGGGAAAACCAGCTTTTCTTGAAGCCTGCATTACTTTACAATTACAATCTTTATTCCTATCAACATCACTGTCATTAATTTCACCAACATTATCACAAACGTCATTCATCATCATCATATATATCATCAACACCATCTTCCTCATAATCATCACTATCAACACTATCGTCAACATCACCAATATCATCTTCATCACCCATCATCATCACCTTCATCTATATCATTCATATCATCATGTTACGCGACGGGCACAGCTGAGATGGAGTTCAATCATCGTCGCCACTTGCTTCTTTACATCATTATCATGGGAATATCTTCCATCTCAACCTTACTGGATACACCCTCTACACATATATTTGATAGACATATTCTTTTTTTCTTTTCTTTTTTTTCTACAATATTCATCTCTCTTGCAAGATTTGTGTACACTGCATCACACTCATAAGCCATCAACAATAAATACAAGTGCCCTAACATAAAGCAAATCATCAAATCAGAATAATCATCAGCATATTATCTTCACCAATAATGAATCAAATTCTGAAAATGTTCATGTAAACATCTCTTTGATATATATGATACTGTATATTTATTTTGTACACAACTTTTACAATAACATATATTTGAATACCATTTACTAACATTCACTATTTGAAATATCAAGAATGAAATATTACAATACATGTACAACAAGTAGTTTTTTCATAATACTTCAACAAACATGGAAGTTGGTGATATTGTTTTGGGAATAACACACTAAGTTTGAAAGAATTCAATCTAATGTACACTAACTATCAGAGACTTAAAGTCACTGCCCCCACAAATACTCATTCTTATATTAGAACAACCAAAAAGTCATTTGGATTGAGTATTAAATGAATAACTTTATAGTACTTAATAAATAGGGGCAAGAGGGCAAAACATTTAAAATCTTCACAAAAAAAAGGAAGAGAATGAGAGAGAGGGAGAGAGAGGGGGAGAGAAGGCAGGGGGAGCTTTGATAGTGTAGGTCGTGGTAATTTATACACGTATATTCATGCCTTTAAATGTACAAACAATTATTACATTTTTTAAAGCAATGACTAATAGATTACAAACTACATTGTATTTAAACTCGATACATATGTACTTCTCCCTGTACATCATAACAAGAACCAAACTTTTAGAGGATTAATACATAACTGTACATGTATGTAATAATTTACTGCATCATGATCTTCTAATATATTGATATGTATAGACAAGGACAGTTTCACATTCTTGAGTCTAAGGATATATTTAAAGGAACAGTAGTTTATTCATACTGTATATGCACAGATCCCAAAGCCATAAGTATATTTAAAATAAAACAACTCAAGAAAAAAAATGACCCTGTTGACAACAAACTGTTTACAGATAGCTTGAATACAAATGATATAAAAACAAGGCAAACACTAAATGGATGGGATATATATCGTCGCTGTTTTCACAAAGTGACGGTAGTGAAAACAAATTGCATTCACTTTGCGTTACGATTTTCCTCACTACCGTCACTTCGTGGAAATAGTGACGATATGTAGTGTTATACGAAACTTTTAAAATGTGCTGGTAGCAGTTTCCCCAAAGGGCAAAGGGTGATGACTAGTTTTATGTATATAGGGCGAATACATTTTGATGAGGATGATGCCAAAATCCAGTGTCAAGACATACATACAGTAGGTTAACTAACATATTCAAATTTGATGCATACTTTTTAAACTTGACAACCTGAAAGCTTGCCAGACATAGCAACAAGTAATGTATGCAGACAAGATTCCAAGTATTGTAGTTAATTCATTACAAAGAGGTCAATGGAATAACTCAACGCTAGGTCCCCAGGAAATTTTTGTATGAGTATCCTACTGGCACTGTAACTATCAAGAAAAATTCTGTGATTCGTAAAAGCATGATCGCAAGTTACGGCAAGTACCTGGGAAGGTGGACATGCCTACAGGTATGTAGAGAATTGAAAGCATGATTTCCCTTTATCAAATCGTACAAAATTCACGTCATACTAAATATCACAATCCAATGACGATTGGGGGAGGGGGTCAGTGGTAATGAATAGGTCATTATTTTGCAGCATAGATATGTGACATCTTCATCTTCCACGTACATATAGCCCTTATGGAACTTGGATCAGGCAACTTAACTACCAAGATAATGATATTGGCCATGTTAACTTTTTTCTGTCAATTTGTCTGATTCTCGTTAACGGATGGGACAGTACGTGATCCAAATACTGAGAAGAAATACAAAGTTAGACCACAGGATTCAAAGGTCAAAGGTTAAGACACACTTGACTGGACAAAATCCTTGATGCCTTTCCCAAAGAGAGTTATGGAATACTAGACATCAAGACAGCTGATCCATTGATGACGATGATGGTAACGATGATCAATGAGGATGGAATGTGGCAAGGTTGGAGCAAGAGGTGGATAGTTTGAAGAGATTAGACCTGGTAACTTCTGAACTTCTGAAGGATATCATCTCCTTTCTCCCTAGACCAGCTTGAAGGCACACCAGAATCTAGGAAGAAGAAAAAGTAGGCATTTGTATGGCACCATCTATCTAAAACTTCTACCCAGAAGGGCAATTATTGATGCAACAATAATCTTTTAGGATTCTTATTATTTCATTGTAACCAATTCAACTCAGTCTCCAGACTGCAAAAAAAAAAAATTCAATAAAATCTTTCACTCATTCACTCGATCAATGTTTCTTCTCAGTTCTATATTAAAAGAAAAAGTAAAACAACAATCAAATACATTATAAGAAATATTTTCTGATAAGCTGTACAAGGTAAGGTCTCCTGTCTGTAATTCTTATTTAGTTACTTTTCACTTTTCACCTAATTAAAAAAAGAAAGATTAACCTAAGGATTTCATGAAGTATGTGGCTACTTAGAGTGTATAGTGCCTCTTTGATATTTATACTGTTTTCACAGAATAAATTCATTTACAAATTTACATTACCTTTCCCAAAATGATATATTGGTCTTAATCTGTTCCTTATGTTTTTCACATTACTTACATGGGACGGGTCCATCAGAAGAATCTGTACCGTGTCCAGAGTAGCTTGATGATGAGGTCTGAAGCTGAGAACCGTCCTCTAACATTGGCTCTTTCTTCTTCTTCATTGCCCAATGCATAGTCTGAGTGATGAGAATCAAAACATTTTAGAATATCAAAAAATTAAATATTCATGTATTGAAAGAATAGAATTATAACGGTATAAAGCATCCAAATAGCATCTAAGCTGAGAACTAACTTTATCATTGGTTCTTTCCCCTTATTCATCGCCCAACACATGGTCTAATAAGAATTCAACCACAGTTAATAATCAATATCAAAATATTAGCTCTTTGTGACTGGTCTGTCAACTCTGAAGCTGAGCAACATGTTCTCTCATTATCTCTTTCAATACCTAGTCCATATTAAATATGATGAGAATAAAAGCTGTGTTCAATTGACCTTCATCTGCTCATGTAGATAGTATACATGTATCTGTAGTGACCAAATGTCACGATTTTAAACTTTTATATTTATAATAACGTATAATATGCATTGATTTGTACATGGGTAATAAGTATTGCTTTTTTACTGTCAAGATGGCGGCTATAGGGAGAATTAATTTCCCTTGCGTAGTCAGCCGTCTGGCTTTTCAGACATGTCCCAACCGGTTCTGTCTGGTTTGTTAATATATTCTATTATGTAAATTTTGTATTGTTACGAACAGCGCGTAAACGTGCATATTAATTTGTTTGCGCTTTTTGAACCAATCACGCTACGCTACAGTGATTAGGGCTTCGCTCTGATTTTCCATGTAGGAATTAGTGGGTTTTTGATTTCGGTACGCAAAGTTTGTTTCTATGTTCCTGTTATACCGTGCCTGTAGAAGTTTCGTCCAACGAGGACTTATGGTGACTTTGTCTCCGGACCTTTACCGATGGATTTGCTCAGTAATTGTCTGGCAGTATTTTGCAAGACTTAATTCGACTCTATTTTTACATCAGTGACATCGCCTTACATTTTACTTCGTGCAGTGAGAATAGAACATTTTTATCTACGGTTCTTCTCACCCTACATTATTGTATCAACAATCTTTTATCGACATATTTGTTTTTATCGTCGTCTTCTGTGTGTTAATTGTCTCGACACGTTGATCATCGTCTTCGTCGAGCATCATCTCGCCATCATCTGATTTCATCATCCACTTCGATCATTACTGACTCATGACCACAGAATCATTCTTTTATTGACTGTCTCATCATCAAAAAGACCCTCATCGACTGCATCGCCGTCTCCAAAATCGTTTTCGTCATCATCGTCTTCTTCATCATCATCGCTGTCTTCGTCATCGTCTCCTACATCATCGCCATCGTTGACTTCATCGCTGTCTTCATCATCGTAGTCATCCTTCTCATCATCATCCACATCATCGTCGTCACCGTTATCATCAGCAGCATCAAACTTGACTTCGCCGTAGCTGGTCTGGTATTTTGAACGCTTTGCTGATTTATTTGATGATCCCTTTTGTGTTTGATCTTGATGACTGATTATTGTTATTGTTGTGTATGATATTGTATTATACTGTGTATTCTTGGAGATTAATCTTCGGGGCTTTTCATACCCCCTCAGAACGATTCCGTTGACTATTTTTATCCAGTGATCACTGTTATTTTTATGTTAGGTATTTGCCGTCTGAGGGAGTTCTTCTCTCTTTTTTTAGTGTGTACACCAAACGATTATACGAACCTTGATAATTTGTGTTGATTATCTATAATAAATCGTTGATATTAATTACATAACCTGATTGTTTGATAGTGCTGTTTACTCTTTGTGAGATCGTGAAGTTAAAAAGTACGACCCCCTTCAAAGGAGTTCCACATATCTACCATCATCATCAACATTATTGTTTATCAAAGTAAGCATTTGCCCTCTTTTGAAGGGTTATTGGTTTTTGCGTCATGATGACACTCTCCCTCTCTCTGCACTACTTGTCTCAACTCTCAAGCATCCTCCTCATTTAGACCATGACCCATCCATCTCAATCCACTTCTCTTTACCGCTTCCACCAGTTTCTTCCAGACCCATCCTTTCCAAGAGCTCACTTGTGTTGTTTCTATCAGACAATTTCACACCACTGGACATCTTCTTTATCATAGCTCTTTCTGTTCTCCTCAAGATACCTTCTTCTACAGTCTTAACACTCCAAGTCTCTGAAACATATACCTTCGCTGTTAACACAATCATTATAAATCGTGCCTTTTATTCTCGTCGTAAACCTTCTACCAGCTAGGATAGAGACCAACTGACTTATGGTACTATAATTCAAAGGAATTGGAATACAAACCATATGTACTGATCCCTTTGTAGCACTCCAAGTCTCATATGGAATAGACAGACCGCTCCTCCTCCACAGGTCATAATCATGTCGCAGCTTTTCGTCCGTTAGTGTTTCTCGCGCTCTCTGAATCTTCTGGAACTTTTCAACGGCCCGCGGATCATCGGGATGTTTGTCGGGATGTACCTCAAGAACACGAAACTTGTACTCTGCGTTGATCTGCTCAGTCTAGTGATGAGACAGAGGAAAGGAGGTATGAAAGTTGTGACATAACTTACGACATAAACATGAAAACTAACTTATCAGCATATGCATGTACAATGTACATGTATCTCGATCTAGACTAGGCCTATAGGCTATACACTTATGCCTTTTATGGAATACATCTAGTATTATTTTTATACTTTGAATACTAGAAGGGTACATGAGTTAGAATAAATGGCGATTTTTCTTGAATATCATGAATTTTGCCAATTATTATTTATAAATTTAATTTAGTTGTGGTAACTTTGGACTTTCAATCAGTCATTAACTCGAATCCGGGCTAACTCGGCCCACGGGACTACTCGGCCCAGCTGGGAAAACTGGGCCGAGATGTCCCGACCTGATTAATCGATCGAGAGATACCAATGTGTATATGTTTGTGCTCTTTGTGACTTAATAATGCCCTTTCCAACCTAAATCTTTAATGGAATTGTGTTAAATGATACTAATGTAATGAAGACAATCTATGACTTATCTTTCGGTAAAATGACAAAAAAATGACATTTCGGACAATTTACTCACAGCTCGCAATCCGCATTGCCGCACGTACATTAAATGTGCGTTGTATCTACTCGGACCACTGAAATTCCAGCAGTGTTTTCGTCGGTAAATCACTGCAAAAATATCATTTTTATCTCGTATGAAGGTCTATTTTTCATTCCTAACACAGATTTCATTATTGAGAAGTCGAATATAGTACATTTTAGACGAGATGGTTGATGTTTGTTCACATTCTTTCGTCCTGGCCGTAAATTAGCAGACTACTGCCTAGTGCTACCGCAGCAGCTCAGCTCAGTGTGCAGCTAGCCGTACAGCGCCGCCGGCCGGGTCGGCGGGGGAATTCACTGACTCGGCGCCCGTACCGGGCCGCTGCACTGCATTGCATGATTGTACTGCCCAATTTGATCGAGTGATGTGAGTATACTATTACTAATCAAACTAGATCTATATCTACTGTATTATCATTATTCATTCCGAGTAGAATATCCAATTTGATTTAGTGAGTAAACTAGACCTAGATCTATATCTACTGTAGCTACATCATTATCATATACTAGATTAGTCATTCAGAGTAGAATATCCGATTAATGTCTAATGGAATTTTTCTTTTTTCATAATCAGATAGTCTAATCATATTTTACTCCTAAAAATTAAAGACTTGATAAATACTGAGCTAGATCTAACGTAAGGGCCTAGCCTAGTACTCTAAGCAGAGAAGTAAGCTGAAGAATCGCCTTCTTATTTTTTTGGAGGGGGCTGCTTCAAATAAATACTACAAAAAGAAGGTATTGGCTTCAAGTTTTTTGTATAAATAATGCAGCCCCCACCACCCCCCCCCCAAACAAACCCCAAAATCTCCTTTTTGTTCCCTTTTTCTGGGAATCAAAGAGATATATACAAAGCAAAACAATTAAGACATGATATTGCAATGACGTGCCGGTGCATGGAGGGGCAGGGGCAGAGGCAGCCCTCCGGGGGGGGGGGGGGGGGGGGGGCACAGTGCCCCCCACTTTTTCAGATACCCCAAAAGTGCCCCTTTTTACATAGGAAAAGTGCCCCTTTTCCTTTGACAAGTGCCCCTATTACTTAGTAAAAGTGCCCCTTCCCCCTTTTCACCTCTGACGAGTGCCCTTTTTTATTTTTGACACGTGCCCCTTTTCCTTCGACATGTTCTCATTTTCCTTTGCAATAAGTGTCCATTTTCCATTCTCATAAATCTTGAAATAATCTTGAATAAGTGCCCTTTTTAATCTCTAGTAAGTGCCTCTTTTCAGGTACGAGAAGTGCCCCTTTTCACTTTTAATAAGTGCCCCCTTTACCTCTGATAATTGCCCTATTCAAAACTGAGAGGTGCTCCTTTTACTTTGACAACTTCCCCTTTTTTCCTTTGTAAGAAGTGCCCCTTCTCCTTTTAATAACTATCCCCTTTTTTAAACTCGGATGAGCACACCTTTCATTTTAACATGTGCCCCTCTTATTTTCTAGTAAGTGCCCCTTTTCCTTATGATAAGTGCCCCCATTAAAAAGAAAGAGTTCCTTCCCCTTCTCATAACTGCCCCTTTTACAAATCTGAACGGTGCCCCCTTTTCATTCAACAAATGCACATTTTCCTTTATTATAAGTGCCCCTTTTCATATCTGGTCAATGCCCCTTTTCAACTCTGATAATTCCCCTTTTAATAATGATACATGCCCCTTTGCCTTTCTAATAAGGGAACTATCCCCTTTTCACCTCTTATAAATGCCCCTATCAAAATCTGATGGGTGCCCCTTTTCCGTCAACAAATGCCTATTTCCCATTTTCGTAAACGCCTCTTTGTCATCACTGGTGAGTGCCTCTTTTCAGGTGAAAAAATGCCTCATTTTCACCTCTTATAATAATCCTTTGTACTTTGACACGTGCTCCTTTTCTTTTCTTATAAGTGTCTTATCCCTTTCGATAATTGTCCCCTTTTCATGTAATCATTAAACGTGCCCCTTATTTAAGGCGACTAAGAGCTTGGCCGCCCCTGGGCAGGGGGATCTTAATTCTTGTAAGCCTTCTCCTGGACCTTTGGTCAACTAGTCATTAATTTAACCGTTCCTCAAATTTCTAAAAGGCAGCTGCCCCCCCCCCCCCCACCTCCCATCCATCTCGGCCGGGTATGTAATCAGCAACAGAGGCAAAGATCTATGAGCAAAATCAATTTTTATATTATTTTTTTGGGGGGGGGGCTGGGGGTTAACAGATTTATATCTGATATATTGTGTACCTGTATAAATATGTATACTATAAATAAATAATAAATAAAAAAAACAAATTTGCATTACCACAACGTGGCATAAAATTAATACACGATTACACCTGCTTATCATTTGTTATTATGAGTCTGCTTGACGTCATATTGTTGGAATTTGTATCTTGGAATCGTATTATTATTATAAATGCCCCTATCAAAATCTGATGGGTGCCCCTTTTCCGTCAACAAATGCCTATTTCCCATTTTCGTAAACGCCTCTTTGTCATCACTGGTGAGTGCCTCTTTTCAGGTGAAAAAATGCCTCATTTTTACCTCTTATAATAATCCTTTGTACTTTGACACGTGCTCCTTTTCTTTTCTTATAAGTGTCTTATCCCTTTCGATAATTGTCCCCTTTTCATGTAATCATTAAACGTGCCCCTTATTTAAGGCGACTAAGAGCAATTTCCCCCAAAGTTCGCCCGCTCGCATTTAAAGATGATATAATTATGTTACTTATCAAAGGTCTTTTCAGTCTTCCGTTATGAGAATGTGCTTATAACCCCATCACGATTGGCTTTTTTCCTCTTTATAAGATGTAATTTTTCGCACTGCGACCTCATAGATCTTTGAAATTTTTCACGCTCGCTTCGCTCGCTCGCTCGTAAAAGACGTAAATGCATATTCAGACATCACACCCAACTGTAAAGTATGATGCTTAAGCGATATCTTGTATGATGTATGAAGAGAAACAAATATTGAAATCATCTCTGATAATGTAATCACAATGTAGGGGTATATACCAACGTCTAAAAAATTGTATATTTTCGCTTTGAGATTTCCCACTGTAGGTGCCCTTTTTTTCTCCAGAAAGTGCCCTTTTTTGTTGGTGCCCCCCCCCCCCCCACTTTGGAAGTCGCTTGGCCGCCCCTGGGCAGGGGGATCTTAATTCTTGTAAGCCTTCTCCTGGACCTTTGGTCAACTAGTCATTAATTTAACCGTTCCTCAAATTTCTAAAAGGCAGCTGCCCCCCCCCCACCTCCCATCCATCTCGGCCGGGTATGTAATCAGCAACAGAGGCAAAGATCTATGAGCAAAATCAATTTTTATATTTTTTTTGGGGGGGGCTGGGGGTTAACAGATTTATATCTGATATATTGTGTACCTGTATAAATATGTATACTATAATAAATAAAAAAATAAAAAAAACAAATTTGCATTACCACAACGTGGCATAAAATTAATACACGATTACACCTGCTTATCATTTGTTATTATGAGTCTGCTTGACGTCATATTGTTGGAATTTGTATCTTGGAATCGTAAACAAATAATGTTTATTGTTATTTTGTGTGTTTTTCAAACATGTCCTCAATTATATTTAATTGTTTTAACTTTGTTTATTGATTTAGGTTTTTTTTGCCTTGTAACTTGCATATATGGAATAATACGTAATACGTACCAATACCACAACACAAGGAATGGTGTGGCGTGTCATCTGCATGTTACAATTTTTTTTTAGGGGGGGGGCTGGGGGTTAACAGATTTATAACTGATATCTTGTGTACCTGTATAAATATGTATACTATAAATAAATAATAAATAAAAAAACAAAATTGCATTACCACAACGTGGCATAAAATTAATACATGATTACACCTGCTTATCATTTGTTATTATGAGTCTGCTTGACGTCATATTGTTGGAATTTGTATCTTGGAATCGTAAACAAATAATGTTTATTGTTATTATGTGTGTTTTTCAAACATGTCCTCAATTTTATTTAATTGTTTTAACTTTGTTTATTTATTTAGGTTTTTTTTGCCTTGTAACTTGCATAAATGAAATAATACGTACCAATACCACAACACAAGGAATGGTGTGGCGTGTCATCTGTACTGGTCTCTGCATGTTACAATTATTTTTTTTTGGGGGGGGGGGGGAGCTGGGGGTTAACAGATTAATATCTGATCTTGTGTACCTGTATAAATATGTATACTATAAATAAATAATAAATAAAAAAAAAATTGCATTACCACAACGTGGCATAAAATTAATACACGATTACACCTGCTTATCATTTGTTATTATGAGTCTGCTTGACGTCATATTGTTGGAATTTGTATCTTGGAGTCGTAAACAAATAATGTTTATTGCTATTATGTGTGTTTTTTCAAACATGTCCTCATTTGTATTTAATTTTATTTATTTAGATTTTGTTTTGCTTTGTAAATTGCATATGAAATAATACGTACCAATACCACAACACAAGGAATGGTGTGGCGTGTCATCTGCATGTTACAATTATTTTTTTTGGGGGGGGGGGGCTGGGGGTTAACAGATTTATATCTGATCTTGTGTACCTGTAAATATGTACATACTATAAATAAATAATGAATTAAAAAAATAAAAATTGCATTTCCACAACGTGGCATAATACATAATGGAGACAATGTTGATGATGTAAGGGATGGAGATGATGAGAGGGATTGGTGAGGGATGGAGATGATGAGAGGGATGGAGACAATATTGATAATGAAAGGGATGGAGACAATGTGAGGGATGGATATGATGAGAGGGATGGAGAATTGGAGATGATGAGAGGGATGGAGACAATTTTGATGATGTAAGGGATGAAGACGATATTGATGATTAGAGGGATGGAGACGTCTCCATCCCTCCCGTCTCCATCCCTCTCATCGTCTCCATCCGTCTCACCATCTTGTCACCATCTCCATCTCTTCCATCATCTTCATCCCTCACACTGTCTCCATCCCTTACACTGTCTCCATCCCTCACACCGTCTCCATCCCTCTCATCATCTCCATCCCTCTCATCATTTTCATTCCTCACACCGTCTCCATCCCTCACCAATCCCTCTCATCAACAGCGTCTTCATCCCTTACATCATCAACATTGTCTCCTTCCCTCTCATCACCTCCATCCCTCACCGATCCCTCTCATCATCTCCATCCCTCACATTGTCTCCATCCCTCTCATCCTCTCCATCCCTCTCATCATCTCCATCCCTCTCATCTCCATCCCTCCCATTGTCTCCATCCCTCTCGTCATCTCCATCCCTCACCAATCCCTCTCATCATCTCCATCCCTCTCATTGTCTCCATCCCTCTCATCACCTCACACCGTCTCCATCCCTCTCATCCTCTCCATCCCTCTCATCATCTCCATCCCTCACATTGTCTCCATCCCTCTCATCCTCTCCATCCCTCTCATCATCTCCATCCCTCTCATCTCCATCCCTCACATTGTCTCCATCCCTCTCATCATCTCCATCCCTCACCAATCCCTCTCATTGTCTCCATCCCTCTCATCATCTTCATTCCTCACACCGGCTCCATCCCTCACCAATCCCTCTCATCAACAGCGTCTTCATCCCTAATTAAATCAACATTGTCTCCTTCCCTCTCATCACCTCCATCCCTCACCAATCCCTCTCATCATCTCCATCCCTCCCATTGTCTCCATCCCTCTCACCGTCTCCATCCCTCTCATCATCTCCATCCCTCACCAATCCCTCTCATCATCTCCATCCCTCTCATCCTCTTCATCCCTCTCATCCTCTCCATCCCTCTCATCATCTCCATCCCTCTCATCTCCATCCCTCACATTGTCTCCATCCCTCTCATCATCTCCATCCCTCACCAATCCCTCTCATCATCTCCATCCCTCTCATTGTCTCCATCCCTCTCATCATCTCCATCCCTCACCAATCCCTCTCATCATCTCCATCCCTCTCATCCTCTTCATCCCTCTCATCCTCTCCATCCCTCTCATCATCTCCATCCCTCTCATCTCCATCCCTCACATTGTCTCCATCCCTCTCATCATCTCCATCCCTCACCAATCCCTCTCATCATCTCCATCCCTCTCATTGTCTCCATCCCTCTCATCATCTCCATCCCTCACATCATCTCCATCCCTCACATCATCTCCATCCCTCACCAATCCCTCTCATCATCTCCATCCCTCTCATTGTCTCCATCCCTCTCATCCTCTCCATCCCTCTCATCTCCATCCCTCACATCATCTCCATCCCCCTCATCATCTACATCCCTCTCATCATCTCCATCCCTCTCATCATCTCCATCCCTCCCATCATCTCCATCCCTCTCATCATCTCCATCCCTCTCATCATCTCCATCCCTCTCATCATCTCCATCCCTCCCATTGTCTCCATCCCTCTCATCATCTCCATCCCTCTCATTGTCTCCATCCCTCTCATCATCTCCATCCCTCACTAATCCCTCTCATCATCTCCATCCCTCCCATTGTCTCCATCCCTCTCATCATCTCCATCCCTCACCAATCCCTCTCATCATCTCCATCCCCTTTATCTTCATCCCTCTCATGATCCCTCTTCATCCCTCTCATCATCTCCATCCCTCACCAATCCCTCTCGTCTCCATCCCTCTCATCAAAGAAAGAAGACGATTCGTTGTACCGTTCTCGACTCTTAACCCTTATCTGAATTCAGTTCCATCCCCCCTTCCCGCGCAAAGCGCGGAAGCTTTGATGTTTCATCAAATAATTAGAGAAAGAAGACGATTCGTTTTACCGTTCTCGACTCTAGATCCTTGTCTGAATTCAGTTTCCCCGCTCCCGCGCGAAGTGTGGAAGCGTTGACGTTTCATAAATTATTAGAGAAAGAAGACGATTCGTTGTACCCTTTATCCTTATCTGAATTCAGTTCTGTCCCCCCTTCTCACGCGAAAGCTTTGATGTTTCTTTAAATAATTAGAGAAAGAAGACGATTCGTTGTAACGTTCTCGACTCTTAATCCTTTTTCTTCCTATGTCCTCTTCCTTTTTTCTTTTTTTTCTCTATTTTTTTTTTTGGGGGGGGGCGACCGCCCCCACCTCTCCTGGCTACGCGCCTGCCCCTCCAAAATAAAAGAAGAAGGCGATTCTTCAGCTCACTTCTCTTACAGTACTAGGCTAGGCACTTACGTTAGATCTAGCTATTTATCAAGTCTTTAACTTTTAATAAAATATGATTATCTGATTATGAAAAAGAAAAATTCCATTCCTTCATTAATCGAATATTCTACTCTGAATGACTAATCTAGGACAATGATGTAGCTACAGTAGATATAGATCTAGGTCTAGTTTACTCACTAAATCAAATTGGATATTCTACTCGGAATGAATAATGATAATACAGTAGATATAGATCTAGTTTGATTAGTAATAGTATACTCACATCACTCGATCAAATTGGGCAGTACAATCATGCAATGCAGTGCAGCGGCCCGGTACGGGCGCCGAGTCAGTGAATTCCCCCGCCGACCCGGCCGGGGGCGCTGTACGGCTAGCTGCACACTGAGCTGAGCTGCTGCGGTAGCACTAGGCAGTAGTCTGCTAATTTACGGCCAGGACGAAAGAATGTGAACAAACATCAACCATCTCGTCTAAAATGTACTATATTCGACTTCTCAATAATGAAATCTGTGTCAGGAATAAAAAATAGACCTTCATACGAGATAAAAATGATATTTTTGCAGTGATTTACCGACAAAAACACTGTTCGAATTTCAGTGGTCCGAGTAGATACAACGCACATTTAATGTACGTGCGGCAATGCGGATTGCGAGCTGTGAGTAAATTGTCCGAAATGTCATTTTTTTGTCATTTTACCTAAAGATAAGTTATAAATTGTCTTTATTGGTATCATTTAACACAATTCCATTAAAGATTTTGGTTGGAAAGGGCATTATTAAGTCACAAAGAGCACAAACATATACACATTGGTATCTCTCGATCGATTAATCAGGTCGGGACATCTCCGCCCAGTTTTTCCAGCTGGGCC
Organism: Strongylocentrotus purpuratus; assembly: GCF_000002235.5. Lineage (NCBI taxonomy): Eukaryota > Metazoa > Echinodermata > Echinoidea > Camarodonta > Strongylocentrotidae > Strongylocentrotus > Strongylocentrotus purpuratus. The sequence goes on from NW_022145595.1 coordinate 27,901,580, forward strand.
GAGTAGTCCCGTGGGCCGAGTTAGCCCGAAACAATCTAAACAACCACAACACAACTCAGGCTCGTCATTTGCAGACATTATTAAGCTTACCGTTGATAATTCATCACATCCAAGCAGCACATAATAATCATCTTCTGGCTTCTTTTCGTTATTCAGAATAGCATCCATGTCCTCAATTCAGACCACACAGCATGAAGCTAAGTTGAAGTTGAACTTTGAAGCGCACGCAGAAGCGAGTCAACAGCTACAGGGCCAGGGACAGCACAGCAGTCGCTGATCAATTCACCCTGCCAGAGCTAAGCGGGAGTGGACACCCGAAGAACCGTACCTCTTGTACGTGCCGAAGGATTGAAGATACGAAGCCGAAAAAGCGTTAAAAACTGGCAAACTACTCCAGTTAAAAGCTCATATAGGCACAAATAGGTCACCTAAACAGGTAGTTCGAAATATCTAAAAGGTAAACCATAAACAGGGTTAACATGCCTAACATCTCACAATTTCGATGTCCCTGGTTTGTGTTTACGTGAATGATAGTGATGCGGAGTACGAGTGATATGCCTCCGCTAGCTGCCACAACTGTTGCATAATAATGGCTTGGATAAAATGTCAAACATGATCATGAAAAGGGCTCTTTGTCTATATAGACCTATAGCTGTTAAAATGGAGAGATGTATATCATAAACATGGGGTCTTTTTGTTGAGAGACTTAATTTGATTTTTTTTTTTTTTTTTTTTTTTTTTGGGGGGGGGGGGGGGGGGGGGGGTGTGTTGTTTTGTATGTGACTGGTTGATGCTCTTCTTGGTGTCCCAATTTAATGCTTGCCCCGTCAGTCTGGTCGATCTGACCTCTTTGTTTTTAGTTTGGCTCCCCCCCCCCCCCCCCCCTCCACCACGCAGTGTTATTTAGGGTACGCGTATGAAGCACCCCCTATCAGAGGACTAGCTAGCTGCCAACATTTCCGAACCCCCCTTTTGCGGGCTTCTCCTGCCTTGGTCCAGACAGTGGCGGATCCAGGGGGGGGGGGCCGGGGGGCCCGGCCCCCCCCCCCCCTTGAGAAAAAAATCATGTAAAATCACGTGATTTTTACCTTTTTGGGGGGTTGGGCCCCCCCCCCCCTGGCGCTCAAGGGGGGGGGGGGGTGCAAATTGAAATTTTTTTGAGGATCAAAAAAAAAAAAAAAAAATGTGCTCACTCCCCCCCCCCCCCCCCCCCCCCCCCCCCCCCCCCCAACTGAGCGAATTTTTTGGCCGGCGCGTTTTTCAAATTTTCGGGAGCAAAAAAAAAAAAAAAAAAAAAAAAAAAATTGTGCTCTGTACCCCCCCCCCCCCCCCCCCCCCCCCCAACTGAGCGACTTTTCGGCCGGCGCGATTTTCAAATTTTCGGGAGCAAAAAAAAAAAAAGGTTGGGCCCCCTCCCCTAAGAAATCCTGGATCCGCGCCTGGGTCCAGACCCCCCTAAATACGGAAAAATGCTCAATGTACCCCCCTAAATCAGAATAATTTCTCAGGAGTCCAAAGAGATGAGAGAAAAAAAAGAAAAAACACCCCCTTTTTAAAGAAATCTCCGGGTGAAAAGTCAAATACACCCCTTTTTTTTTACAATTCTCGGGCCGGACTTTGTCGCACGAAAAGTACCCCTTTACCAGACATTTTGGTAACACGCATACAGTCATTCCGACCCCGGAGTGGGGGGAGGGAGGGGGAGGGCCGGGGTTTGGCTTCAAAAAGCCCAGTTTTGCAATCCCACAAAACAAGCTTTTATGCAATTAGTTCATCATTTTAAAATTTATTATCTGCTGTCAGATTTTCCTCAAAAATGCACCCCTCTCCCTCAATTCTCCCTCTTTAACTAGCTTCTCTCTCTCTCTCTCTCTTATATAGCTCATGTACTGCACATCTCTATTTTGCCCATATTCTCTCTATAATTATAAAGATCAAATCCACTGAATTTTCCTCCTTATAATATACCCTCTTTATCACCCCACCCCTTCTCATGCACCAAGTTTCCTTTTTCTACATCTATCTGTTCAGAGATTAATTCCATCTCTCTTTTTTCCCCCTTTTCCTCTCATATTTAACTACCTTATTCTCTCTCTCTCTCTCTCTAATTTGCCTCCTCTCCTCTCCCTGTCGTTCATTATCTTTCCCTCTCTCATCTTCCCTATTCTTTAACTGTACTCATATATTCCTTCTTTTACACTTCCTCCCGTTTCTGTCTTTTATCTGTCTCTTAAAAGGATGGAGGCACAATAGATTAAATCACTTGGATAACAACAAATAGAACACAATCACATGCATGGCATATTCATTGCAACATGATATTTATTAACTTACATTCTCTTTCTGAGAGTTGGAAACAAACATTTTGTTGATTTTCTTAATTAAATCTTCCCCAAACAATTTCCACTGTTACTTTGAATGATTGAAAATATACATCTATATATGCACTAATAATAGAGAAAAAGGTGATTATTCCATATACATGTACCCCTTATTCCAACTTGAATATCCAATATTAAATCTTCTATCATGTATTTTTTCCTCCAATTAATATTCATACAGTTCTCTCTTCTTTTTTTTTTTTGGGGGGGGGGTCTGAAAGATGTGGCTCTTGATTCAGTCGCAAGCCATGATATGCAAAACCAAAATATATGTGTTTCTACTGTACATGATCATAATGCCCTTAATGCATCCAACGTTCTATGTCAAATTTTAATTCCCACCAAACTGTTGCTAACACAGCTAGTATAATAGCCAGCAAATCTATATTATTTTGAGATGCAAACATATTAAGCTGCAAGTGACAAAATGTGGGCAAATGAACAATATGATTTTTTCTTCAAAATTGGCTTCACGATATATTGATCAACATTCATTTAATACTTCATACAGTGAACAAATTTTTCATACAAATTCAATAGACACAGCATTAGGCATTCAGTATGAAAAACTTTGAAGTTACTGGTAAGTGTAAAGATTGCATAGATATATTTTTTTTTGCAGTATAAACTGCATCTTCACATACACAGCTGAAGAAAAATACTGGACGGAGAGTAATAGAGCACAAACGATACTACACTTGCAAAGAAATAAATTATGCTTCAAAAATACTTTGCTTAAAACACACCAAAAAAAAACATATGATATATATATATATGTATACTGAATGGTCATTATAGGGTTTGCAGAATGCCCTTCTGGCACTCAACAGAAGATATTACAATAAATGCATTCATATATATTATGTCTATTGTCCATTGTGTAGCTAAAGAAGAGTTACAGTAAAGAATGAGGAAGAGAGAGAGAGAGAAATAGAGAATAGAAGTGTCATACTTTTAAATGGTAAAAACAGTCAGTACATCTTCTAAAAGACTGCAATCAATATATTTTGCCTAATCTTTTCTATCAAGATATTAAAGCATGTAACATTACATCACCAGTTTTAAAAGCAGTACACTCAGTACACTCATACTACTAAACATTTTTAAAAAGAAAAAGAATAAGAATACCAATCACAGTTTAAAATCTCTATGTATACAGGAGATGATAACAAATCTTCAGAAGTCACGTTTTATTTAAATTTTTTCTTCTCGAGCATCTCGCTTATATAGATCGAATATATACATTTCATGTAATTTTCACTAACAAAAATACATTCAATATGATATACAGCGTATGCTTTGTAGTACAAGTACTTTATTTGGTAGTGATTTAATTGGGACATTTTGCATAAATAAATTTTGTGATCAAGACCTATGAAATGCAAACAACAAAACATGGCTTTCAAATTGCTTGTAATTACATCTTTCTGTCAAAAAGCCCTGGAGCTAGGAACCAAATGGTAGATTTTGTATTGTTCATAATAAATTAGGAGCAGATCTAGATGCAAGAGGACAAGAGGTTCAACAACAGACATAGACTACAGTAAATGGAACTTTCTAGCAAGTAAGATCCATGCCGGAAATTAGCTAAATCAATTATATTGTGGATCGATGAAGAACTTAGCATCTCCTCGATACACGCCACGATCCCTTAAGGTCTTTGACTTCTGGGCGTGGTCTCTGAGGAGATCCTTAAGCAGATCATCCTTCTCTGATTGGTCCATCTTAGCGATTAGGTTGTCATGCCAAGTTCTCTCACTCACCAGCTTCTGAATCGTTCTGTAAAAAGATGAGGGTGGGGTAGCAAGGGATGGAGGAGGATGGGATAGGGTTAGGAGGAAGGAAATCATTGCAGAAGGAATGCCCAAAGCCTTTTACTGTATGAAATGTCACACTGCAAATTACTGCATTATCTAGTATTCAACATAACTACAGTTAAGTACATAATACACTCTACAATTCTGCACTATACTATACTTGACTCGACTAAACTAAACTATACTATATTATTACTATATTCTTTTTATGATTACATGCATTATTATGGTCAGCTGATTAAGCTTATTCAGAACATGCTTTCTAGAAAAGGTTTTAAATGCACCACTGTGGAAACTGGCACAATTGAGAATCCTGACTATAAAAAAGACAAGAAACAGTGAAAGAACATGTGTGACACGATAAAGAGAAAGAGATGATCAAAATATATATAGACATGATAGAGTTGAAATGTGAGTAGTAGAGTGTCTTTGTTTGAGCACAAAACGCTGATTGGACTCAGATATTAAATTATGCTCCAGATGTAGATGTACTCTTAGAAGTGTCGTAGTCGAGTGGTTTAAGCACTTGACTTGAAATGCAAAGTTCAAAGCGACATTCACTTCCCAAGTTGACCGATTCCTGATCGAGATCTCAATCACGTGAAACAATGCCTATATGCATACCTCTGGTTTGCTATTAAAAATAGATGTTACATAATACATATATCCATACAGTGTTCTCAACACGTATCACATAGCTATTTCATATAGACTTATTCTCTGAAACATATAATGCTCCCTACATTATCTGGCTATGGATAAGTCAGTATGGTTGAGATATTCAGGTATTGCACAACCTTAGTACCGGTATCGCAACAATATGCAAACATGTTACACTAGATGTATTTATACTTTGAGAATTATAATATAATTTGTATATCTAAGTATGTCCTATGTATGTCCTAAGACATAGAGTATATCTAGTCTTGTAACTGGACTGTGAGTGTTTTGTGTCCTTGTTGATAGTGAAATGTTCCATTTGACAAATCAATTCTATTTCCAAAGAAAATGAAAAGTCAAGAGTATGGAAGATAATGAATTGAGCATGAAGTGAAAATTGAGACAAAGTGATTGATGGGATGGAGTTTGGTTATGAATATAAATTAAGATTAAGTTGAGAATTAAAGCAAGGAGAGAAACAACATTAGGAAAGAAGAGAAACGAAAATCATAAAATGGTTTATAACAGAGAAACAATATATCAATAAAATGAACAATAAAGAATGATGAAATAGTACCATACATGCAGGCAAAGAATATGGATTATGAAATATGCAGAGAGAAAAAGAGAAAGAGAAAGAGAAGAGAAATGAAAATATGGAATAAAATTTGATGCAAGTTCCAAGAGAAATCTTGAAGAAAGCTATTTAATTTAAACTACTATTTTCTAATAAATATGATGTAGCCTTCAATATATTTCTATGATTTAATTTTAATCACAGCGCATCTATCGATACCAAAATACAACTTTCATGATTAAATGCTATATCATCTGTATGGAGCCAGATGGATATTACCTTTAGCACAGAGTAAACGCCCTTCTGCTTCTGGCTCATAACAGACAATGTATACTTAACAGTCCAAGAGATGCAACTTGACCTTTGGGGTACACAGGTATAATTTAGAGAAAAAAACGAATTGTTGCTAATCAAAAAATGTTACAAACCTCGGTTAGCTAACTTGAAAATCAGATAAAAAATATGTTTGCTTACTACATCAGCAAATTTAATCCAGCAGACCCTAAATAAAATTAAACACCTCCCCCCCCCCCCCCCCCCCCCCCCCACAACAACTCTGGTCCCGACGAACTTCTGGCCCCTATACTCACTGTTCTCTTTCTTTGTATGAGTTGCGGATTCCTCGTCTGTCTCTGTGTTGGATCTGTTCAGCTAGCTCACGTCTCTTTGCATGATCCATCTGTCGGCTCTGAAGCTCATCTCTGGCCATGCCCTCTGTGCTTAATTCCTCCATCTGCCTCTGAAAAATACAGGGGTCAAAATTATTATTTTGATAACAGAATTGACTCACTCTCATTCAAGTTGCAGATGTATTTTTGGTTGGTTGGGGGAGGAGGGGTCGTTAACAAAATACTAAAATATCCACAGATACATACAGCTTAGATCTGTTTAGTGATTGATTTTGTTAAGCTTTCTGTGTGCTGGTTAAATAAACACGCTACATTTCATTATTTACACAATGGACATTATCTGATTATATAGGTCTAGATACTAAAAAGAAAATCAACATAAGATATATCTTTTCATGTTTTATCATCATCTCAAACAAGGCTACGAAAAGCTGCATGCGAAATTAAAAACATGACAAAATTCTTTGGCCTATGGCTATGCGGCATATCTGATATGGCAGACGCGGACCCAAGCCACTGCCGAGGCGAGGCACAACAAGCATGCACATCTTCTTCTTCTTAAAACAAAAACAAATAATTTTTACCTCCTCATCTGTCATTTTCTTCATAGCTGCAAGTCTTCTGTCTATAACACGTTGCTTCCTCAAAGCTTCCCAATGGTACTGTTGTTGACTCATGATGTTAATTGATAATAAACGATATTTTGCGTATAAAAAGTGAAAATTATGCTTGGTTCCTGCTCACAGCTCAGTCAGTCACATTCGTTTCGATGATATGACGAGCTTCCGGGTTTTGGCTTGAGTTCGCTATGGCAACGTGACGAAAGCGCATGCGCGAATCCAATGAGATCGCGAGAAGGGGGGGGGGGGGGGGGGGGCTGTGGGCTGACAGGTCAATCGGCAGTGGGGATGACGGTTGCCTGTATTGGAGGTGGTGGAGATGACGAAGATGATGTGGTGGTGGTGGCGGTGGTGGCGGTGGTGTTAATAGAGTTGGAGTGACATTGTTATGAAAGGTTAAATGGGATGTGAGTGTGGATGTAGCTAGGTGAACGAGCGGATATGGGCATGGGCCACTGACCTCTACAGTGGCATGGGCGGCAGAGCGTCTTTCAAAGTGGGGGGGGGGGGGGGGGGGGGGTGGCACCAACAAAAAAAGGGCACTTTCTAGAAGAAGAAAAAAGGAGCACCTACAAAGGGAAAGCTCCAAGCAAAAATGTCCAAATTGTTGACATTGGTAGTCCCTTATACCTCTACATTAATTGTGATTGGATTATCAGGGATGATTTTATTGTTTGTTTCTCTCTTTGCACTTGGGTGTGCATGATGGTCTGAATATTTATTTGTGAGCGAGCACTCATCAGAGGTGGTAAAAGGCACTTATAAAAATGTGGGACAGGAACCTATTAGAAATATTAAGGGGCACTTATCTGAAGTAAAAGGGGGCACCTTTACCATGAAAAAGGGGCACTTTAGGGGATACTTGAAAAGTAGAAGGCACTATGCCCCCTGCCCCTGGATATGGGGTAGATGGTAAGTGGTATGGGTTAATGTATGTTTGGTGGTATTGCATGATGGTGCAATACATGAAGGTGAAGGTGGTAGTAGAGATGGTACAAGCTGCGGTGGTGGTATATGGATGATGGATTGGGTTTTGGTTGTAGGAGTACGAGATGGGGTGGGGCTGGCAGTAGTGAGGGTTGGAAACGGGTCATTGGTTGATGGTTCTGGTGGGGGTTGTGGCAAGGGGTGGGACGAAATGCTGTGGTATGGGGTGTGGGATGGGGCTGATAATATGGTCAGGTAGGAGGAGGTGTTGGCGTAATGGTTGGATGGGTGTTGGTGGAAGTGTGAGAATAGCAAAATATGGCGTTGGGAGGGGTCGTGATTAATAATGGGGTTGTAAAATCTGTGAATCGTTTATTCAGAGCCACGACTTATAGTCATTCATGGCCATACATGATATGCTAAAATACAATTGGGGAAGGAAATGGGCGGGTCACAAAATAGTATACCCTTCATAAGTGGTATTTTACCTGCACAATAGAATATATATTTAGCTGAATTGTGTATCATAATCAAGTTCTAATACTTGTTTCGAATATACTTTTGCTCTTGTTTTGTACTTTTTTAAAATATATTGTTTTACATTGTATTTCATTGTATTATGTAATACAAGACTCTCTTGCAAAGTCCTTTTATGGTACTGAAGAGACTACCCTGAGAATTAATAAAGAAACAAATAAAATGTAGATACAGCTTTAGGATCTAGAAGAAAGTGCTTTGATGACTACACATAAAGGCACACTATTTCTGCAGTTCCTGCTCCTTATTCCATTTCATCAGTACAATCACTTGTAATTCTAGCAAGAAGTTCTTCATGAACAAATACATGGTATGCAAATAGACCAACACAAGAAGACAGATTCATTTTTGCATTAATAACTGTTCTGTTTTATTGTCACGAATCTTGTCGGAATTATGTATTTTTGTCTAATAATCACCGAGGTAACCCTCCCTTTCTGGTCGATATGAAACTTCCATGAACCAGGGATCCCATTTTACACAAAAAGAACAAAAATATGAAAAGCTGAAAACTATGTATACTTTTATTCCCCAGTACGTGGAAGTTTGACGACCGACCACACATGAAAGGCTCCCTCTAAGTACAAAGGTATGTAGTAGTGTGCAGTTGACATGGTTTGACCAATTAGTTTAATGTACGAGATTAACTGCATACATTACCCTTACAATGAGTGATCTGACTTTGATTTAAAAATTGCACACACGCTATCATTACATGAAGAGCTCTGTTCACACAAGGCTCTATTATCAACAACATACATCAATGTCTCTTCCCCCACTCACTTACTCTTAATGTGAACAGGGACGACTATTATAATATTGGATTGCTTGGTATCAAAGTGTTCTTCTTCCTACCTCATAAACATGCATTTGGTGAAAGAGTGTAAGCAACATACAACATAGGACTACACTACAGAAAAAACACATCAGAGGGACTAGGCAAAGCCTTTTGAAATGGGGGAAAGTAATCACAACTGAGCAATGTGTACTGATGTATCGGAACAAAGACGACTACAAAATTTGGACACAGATGTACTCAAGAACTGGACCCGACGAGTGAGTGAACATTACATGCCATACATCTCCCCGTGCTCATAAAAGGAATGCAGATGTGCCATTCACAAATTACTAATCCTGTTTTCAAAAAATTATCAGGATCATCTCATTTATCAATTTTCTCTTTTTTATCATGAAAAACTGTACATAATTTAAACAATCGAATAAATTTCACATGCTGGCACTGTATCAAAAAGAAAAAACATGTATAACAAAGACTTCTCAAAATATGCTCGCTTACTTGCACTAGTAATCCAAAATATTTGGCACACTTTGGGGGTTTATGAAAAGTGGGGACAGACAATTAGACCAAATGTACTAAAAAATGTGCCAAATGTTTTGGAAACTATTTCAAATTCTGACCAAAAAAAATTATAGGCAAGTTAAGCTGCTTCCAATTGATTAAACTGTACAATTTGCTAGGCATTCATTCAAAAAGTGACCAGATAACAATAAAATATCTTGTATTAAACAGCTCATTGACCTATGGAAAAACACATGCACTTCAATTTTGAGACATGAAATTTTGAGTGTATGTGCAACAGATAATCTTGAAGTAGAGGAAATTTCAACCACCACAGATTCCTTATACTATACGACATCATGACTATATGAAAGTATCATACAACATAACAAATCCATAGAACTATTCGATGAGAGGGATAAATAACATGAAGACGTGAAAAGAATGTGTAATGATGGGATGAACGTGAGAAAGTTTTTACAATGACGTTCAATTATCTTTCTTGTGTTCTTCTCTTTATGACACCCAATCACACACTTAGTATCGAGTCCTCTCTTCGCATCGTCTCCATAATCCAGTGGATTTAGGAATAGATTTGATAAGTAAAAGTGCATTAGTTTATCTCCTAAAAGACTTCCTCTTTTTGACCATAATTACAAGAAAAGTAGCCGATTTATTCTAGACATTAAAATGGGGAGGACAACTTCCCTCTCCTCATTCTAGTGAAACAAAATGATTTTTTAATCTCAAACTTGTCCTCACCTTCTATTAAGAAAAAATACTCTAAGGACACGGATAGCTCAAAGCCATAAATATTGGGATGAAATATCAAGCCTGTGGCATATACAAGAATTTGATGAGGGAAATAGCATAACACGACTTCCTACAGAATCAAAGATTTTTCTTCTACTTGGTGAATTGATAAGAACAATAATAACTACATTGTGCATATATTATCCTTGAATTTCAATTAATGCATGAACATCATGAAGGGTTTTAGATTTTTTTCTTATTTTCTTTATTAGTAATTTACATCACACCTTCCAATAATATAAATATCCGGCAATAAATCTTTAGATTTCTTCCAATTTTCAGGCCCATATTCTAAAAAGCGGACTAACTTACTCCACTGTGCTATGAACATATGAAGAGCTAGAAGTCAGCAAGACACTGTAAAATGACTTCTATTATGTAACCATCAATATATGAAGTGAATCTAGTCATGAAATGGAACTGAGAAGTCGATTTCATGATGCCAAGATTTTAATTCATTTAGTTACAGAATAACAGTTATTTGTACTTGGCACTCCAGAGTGAGAGGTCTAACGCAAGTTAAGCCGCCCACTTTGTCTGGGTGACTGGGTCATACTCGAGTTAGTCCGCTTTCTTGAATCCCAGGCCAAAATATTTTAAATTTCTTCTTCCTGAGGCGTCTTAAGACTTTCCAGACACAATTAACATTCATGCACTCTCGATATTGCTCTCTCACTCTAACACCTCTCAGTCACACTCACACATCAGTCTCACTCTCAGGTCAAGACAATTTAGCAATACATGACATTCATTCTTACCTAGGCTGTGACTAACATGCTATGCTTTACATGCAAGTATCAGAGAAAAGAATGAATATATGCCCAAAGGAATCTTCCCCCAGAATAAAATGAATGGAATAAGAATTTCAGCAATAAGGGGGGAGGGAATCAATGTTTTGAAATAAAAGATCACCGATAAGTTAACGATTGGCAGCCACAAATGACACAGGTACAACACAGATACTGTTCTGAGCACACACACTTCCTAATACATTATATTTTTAAATTTTTGATAGCATTGCTAATACTCTTGATTAAACTGAACCATATCTGCTCCCGTTTTGACCTGCTTTTAATGATTTATACTCTCATTAATCTACAAGGCACCAAGGTATAAACCAGGAGAGTTTCACAATTATTCACTAGTAAGACTGAGTCAATTTGGATATCAAATATAGTGAAGATTGATTGGTACGACAATCGGACTATAAACAGAAAAAATACTGTTAGAGGTAACTTTAATACTAAATATAATATCATGATTACAATAGGAATTGTTTCTGATGCCCATTATTTCCTCCATCAATAAAATAAAGCTCTAGGAAATGATCTGTAACTGTTGGGATAGTTCCCTTTCAATCTACATATTTTTCTCTGTACATAGTTTGATGGTGAGCTATTCTTGATAAGAATAAAAACCTGTCTCTGATATTAAGCAATAATCTATTTAATGGCACATGTACAACTGTAAGTTGAATAAATTATCAACTGTACACAAGTATTGTTGAACTTAATTTGAAATTCAACACAGCCCAATCTGATATCCAAATTGACTCAGGAACCCTGAAAACATAAAATAAAGTCAACATTGTGTCCTTTGGCATAAGAAGCATATCGGTTAATGAGTGTAATGACTCTTCCAAAACAGACACAATCATATACATAAGAACCCCCTCCCTATCACCCCAACCCCCCGTCCTCTCAGGTTTACACAGTACATGACACTAACACTGGACTAACAATCACATAACACATGTATGATTACACAGGGAAAAGCATGAAAATAAATCTTATTATCAAACGAACAGGGCACAATAATGCCACAACAGATTTATTAAAATATACCCCTTAATTGCATTTCTCAGTACTAGACTATCACAAGTTTCAAAAGAAAAGTTTGTTTGCATACATACAGTTATCCATCCTCCGACACACACCTGCCAAAGAATATTGTTCCAACGTGAATCTTATTTCAGGAATATGCACAAACAAGTGCACATCTAATGGCATCTTAGTCTTTGTTTTTCAATAGTGGACATGTACTGAACCTGAACCCTTGTCAGATTCGAAGTGTCCCATCCCATTATTAGAGACACACACTTTTAGAATTTAAATATCCCAGTTTTCTTACCATTCCCCTTTGTACACCAGCTACCACGACAAACTACATTGGATCGCTGAAACAAATATGGAGATTGCCATAGCTAGTTTATATCTTTCGGTCCCTACCCTTCCCTTCCCTTGAGTCCATCCCAGTGTCACATGTCTAGCGTTGTGGGTTGTAGCTACGTCCGCTGCCGCTACCTCCTTTGCCTCCAACACCACCGGTGCTACCACGTCCTCCGCCGCGTCCCATGGAGCCCCCACGGGGTGGTCCGCCGCTGCCTGGTCTTGTGTCACCGCGAGGGAGACGAGGGGGCCTCATCTCTCGGTTCTTCTTTTCCTCTACGTTCAAACGATGCTCACCACGGAAGAAGATAGGCTGAAAGGAGTATAAACAAGATTTTAAAGATAAGTCCATGGAGAATGAATGGAAGCTAACAATGTGAATATAAAAGACAGAATGGCACAATTAGGTTTTAAACCTAGCATTAAGTAATTTATCTATAACTTTACTATGATTAACTTTCAAATTGCATAGCCTTATTACCTGTGCGATGAAAAAATTTGCTTCAATTGAATAACTTCTTTTCAATCAGGGCTGAATGAGTTATCAAAACTTGCAGGACTTGACAATTCTCTAATCTGTCATCAATTTTTACCCATTGTTTGATGCTCTAGAAGGACATATTTATCAGTGTATGTTTAATAGCTGTAGTACATTTGACATAACTCAAATAAAGACATCACCCGCATGTTCCGCAAGTTAATCAAAGCAGGGAAGGGTGATTATTATTATTATTTATTTGACAAAACAAAGTGTATAAAAAAGAATTACATAGAACAAATTACACAAATCAAAGGATGAAAATCATTTTATAAAAAAACATTATTGTGATTCCCAGGGTTAGATTTTCTCTGAAGAAAAGGAAAGACTGAAGTATTTTTATTGATATTACCTTCGCCCTCTTCTGCTTGAGGATTTTCTCCACCGGCTCAGAGTCATCAAACACAATGAAACCAAAGAATGGTAGCTTGGGTCCAGAGTTACGGTTAATCCTCATCTCAACAACTCGCCCATACACTGCATAAACAAACAAACAAACAGTCAAAGAATTAAATACACGTTTGTGGTTCAACTCGACATGTATGTCAAATTTGGAGTATCAAACAGAACTGTCACAAATTTTGTTAACAAATGGAAATGAACATCAATTTACACAATGCAATAAATTAGTATCTTACATATTCACATAATAATCAAGTATTATTTTCTTTAAGTGCGCCATTTGATGTGGATTTCTTTTAGCTCCATCTTAAAAGCATTAAATGTCTCTATGCAAAATTCAAAAAGGTCATTATCTGCCAAGATCTGAAAATAATTAGGGTCTCCAACCTGAAAATATTGAGTGAGCAAGGGAGAAAAATTCTTAAATCACTTCTTCAAATCAGGGCCCCATCTTATAAAAGAGGTGCGATTTATCACAAATGATTTGCAATTGATATAAAATGCATCTCCTATCTCCATAGTACAGAGTAGCCATTGATATCAGTTGCAACTTCTTTGTAATCAATAGCTACTCTCTTTATAAGATGGAGTCAAGCAGCTCTAATTCACTAATGTGACAAACCTGAGAAAAACTCCTTGAGTTCATCATCGTTGATGTCCTGTGGTAGGTTCCCAACAAAGAGTTGATGACTGTCTGGAAATCTTGCTGAGGATGGTCCCCTTCCCTTATCAAGTCCATCCTCGAATCCTCGTCTTCCACCTCCGGCACCTGGTCCACCAGTCATGCCTGGGTTAGAGCCAGGACCAGCACCCATCCTCTCTGGGGGTCCACGACGCTCCCTTCCCTGGGTTCCCTCTGGGCCAGGACCTCTTTACCCCTTGGTGGGGGGTCACGGGAGAGAGTGGTCATGCCTCCGATGGGCTCGATCGGTTTGGGGGCTAATACCTGGCTCTGGAAAAATTAAGTAAGAGTTTGTGGTTGTTATTTTACCAGACTGCTAAGAAAGCTAGTGAGCAACCAGAAGCCTGACTGCTTTAGGTCCTCTCCGAGAGACCTGGTGATGAGGATTAATGCCTTACCAAAGAGCACTAGCGCATGAACTTGGTTTCAAACCCGAGTCCCCGGAATACGAGACCACTGCTCTACCAACTGAGCTATCGTGCCTCCTTTTGTAATGGCGTGATGAGCTCCTGTCACAGGATTACATTTCATACTGCCTTTCCATGACATAATCATCCCTGTATATCATTGAAATTGATTAAACTTATTCATGATTTTTTTAAATGCTGAGTGATGCTCAGACTCATCTTAGTTTTTCAAAACATTTTGGGGCTAAGCAAAGAATAAATACTTTTTTCTTATCCATACATTGTTTTTAAGCAATGCATATGCCGATTTTCAGAATACAGAGCATCTTGATTAACATATATTTTTAATTCCTTTCTGGGTGAAACTTAACATATCATTTTATTTTATTAAAATGAAGAAAACACATAGCAAGGATGGCTATTTGTTCTCAACATTTTGCTCGAATTGAGTAGTTTCAATCAAACTACTTGATAAAAAGAATGCTAAATCTGACTTCACATCAGAGTAACGGTGGAGCAGTATATAAGCACAAATGATGTAGAGAAATGTAGCTTACCGGTGCTGCCATGGGTTTGCTTGCCAAACCAGAGCTCGGAGCTGTTTGTCCTCTGGCTCTCTCCGCCCATGAGAATGTCTTGGGTGCTGTGAGGAAAGCATCACATGAACAATATTAAAATGGCTGGATGTCATGGCTTATATACCAAGGTTGATTGTTCCATTGCTTACATAGAGATGTGTCTGTGCTGTACCTTTGAACTTTACAATTTAACCCTACTTAGTTTCATCTAGCATTATTTCTTGTTCAAATCTTCTTGATCTTGTGCTTACTGTTATCGACAGGTTCCTCTACAGGAGGCTTCTCCACCTCCACCTGCTCCAGCACCTGATGGTTCTCTTCAGGAGGAGGGGTAGGAGCCCTCACAGGCTGCTGCAGGTTGAGGGAAGGATCTTCCATCTCCATCTGGGGCTCCGGTGAGAAGCTTTCTACCTCCGGGGCCGCAGTCTTGATGGGGGTATTTTCAGGAGACTCCGGTAGAGCCGACCCATTGCTGTCAGGAGAGAAAAAACACGGAGTTTCACAAAATGTAAGGAGAATTGGCGATATCACTGACTAAATGCCTGTGTTTGTAAATATGAATTTAAATAAGATTGTTTATTATTTTACTCTGTATTTTGTTGTACGATGTATGCATATTTGAAATAATTTAGTTCTTACGCTGCGATATGGTTTTTAATACATACCAATTCAATTCAATTAAACAGACACAGCCAAGAAAAAATAATCAATGTTCTTCAATTTCTAGCACCTCAAAGTCATGGGTCCTTCAATACTTGTATTCTCCTAATATGGTTTACAGTCAAAGTCCCCTAGATGCTCTAGAATATACTTCCCTTCTCAGCACCTGGGTAAAATAAAATTTCACCGGTGAGCGGAAAATATCTTATGATTTAGCAAGCAAACTGCTTTGTCTATAGAGCCCTACCTACTGGAGGCTGGGGCTCGTAGTATGACGGAGTAACCTGCTGGGGTTGTGGGGGATCCTTGGGGATGATGACCTGGGGCTCTGGGGTAGCAATCCTCTGCTGCTGTTCAACCAAGCTGATCTCCTCACGTATGCCATCAGAATCAACTACTTGGGAAAGAAAAGAAAAAAAACATGTTCTTTCTCAAAATACTAGTAGTTACATCAACATGATTATATTTTTTTCATTATTTGATATTTTTAAAATCAGCAATTTTCTATGCTGACATGCTTTCTCCTATAAATGTGTCATGTTTTAATATATAACTTGAATATATACAATTTTTAAACATGACACTGCATGGCAACTGCAAGTTAGTCACCAAGCTTGATAGATAAAATATTTTTAACCCAAAATGGGCGATGTGCGTTTCAATCCACCGAGTTGAATTTCTTCTTCATTAAAGAACTAGTCTGGCAAGGAGGGATTAGACCACCCTGCTGGTCACTGACAGGTGGTTATCTCAACTCAGCTCTCTAATAACATAAGAAAAAGAGGATCATGGGGGACCAACGGCACCATTTAGGTATTGTTTTCTATATATACAAGTAGTACAGTGGGGTTTAAGCTCCGCAAATCTCAGAGCTTCATGACCCCCCCTTCCCCGCATCCTCATGTCGCCATGTGATTTACTTTCGATCGGGAGGTCAGGCTCACTCTCTGTCTCATCATCCTGGAACACTTCATCCTGGTAGCGGAAGATGTCGTTTCGCACAAAGTACTTCTTGGCTGCCTGAGGTGCCAGCACAAAGGTCTGCATAAAGCGACGCATCGGCTCCCCATTGTTGGACAGCTCTCCAGTCACCTGCACGACGACACCCTCTCCTACTGTACCATGGCTGTCCACCTGCCTGATCTTGGCATGACAGTCACGAAAGTTCAGTGACACGATCTTGGCATGGATGGCCTAGAGAGAGGTGAACAAGATTTTTTAATTACCATGATTATATTGTTTTACTGTTATATTTCTTGAAAGTGCCAAATAAATAATAAAATACAATACAAAAGATACTAGTCATTACCGTATTTGCCGGCGATAAGGCTGCACCCCCAATTTAGACATTTAAAAAAAAAAAAAAAAAAACTTTTGTCAAAGACGGGATTTGATCTCTTGCGTACAAATGTTGATGTGACTAAAATCACCACCGCCTTGGACCGCTCGGCCATCCCGCACTGATGCTATCATCTGCAGTTTTCTCTGATGTATACACTCTGATGTATTGCGCCATAGCTCTTGTGTATATTGAAATGGATTCTAAATGGTGACTTCGCGTGCTGGATGCTTCGCAGCAGCTCCGTTAAACGGGCCCTTCTTTTACTTTTGCAATGCACTGGCACGAATTTAGATCAAGATCTATCGGCAGATGTTGTTTTTGGAAGTTTTTTTTTCGTCTTCATGTCAACAATGCAAGATAAAATTGTCGGTAAGATGTGTGGAATGTCCTGTACCATTTATTGTACCGTTCCTAGTCTCATATGTGCAAATTCGCGCTGGTTTTGACTTACTTTTTTTTTCTTTTTTACTCTTTCGCCGTAAAGGCCGCACCCCAACTTTTTGATATTTTCTCTTCCAAAAATACTGCGGCCTTTACGCCGGCAAATATGGTAACTCCATTCTGAGAATTTATAAAATAAATGTAGTACTGAAACATGCTTTTGAAAAGCTGACAACCAACATCAAATCTTGTTCCATGAAACACGCAATAAATTGCAAAAATAAATCAAATCAGTACATCTCCTATTTAAAGAAGAGCTTCAAGAGCATAGCACAGATCATGTTCTCTTCGTAAGAATAAATCTACCCCCGTATCAATTAGAACGTGAAAATATTTGTGAAGAAAAGGATAAAACCAGTTGTACATTATTTATCTTGACATACATAACCTTTTCTCAGATAACTACACAAGGTGTAAAATACATTTATGTCGCTGTCACATTATGTACCGACGTCTGTTCATATTTTGTTTACATTAACTTGAATTTAAGCAAGTACTATGAACATACCTCCTGGCCATAAACGGGATCCTCCGGGCTCCCATCAGGGTCTACTCCTCCATGCACGAATGAAGATGCATTCGTGTAGAACCTACAAAGACGAACAACATCAACAAATTATATACGGTATGCAAATATGACGACTCATTCATGTAGACCCTACAAAAACAAACTAGATGGAACTTCGACTGCGCGCAGTCGAAAATGATGCCTCCGTCATAGAGCAATTTTACAAACCAAAACAGAAGAAATTTTTCGAATTCAAGTTCAATTGTAATCCATTAACAGGTTCTCAAAATATTGTGATTACAAGCTATTTTTGCATACATAATGAGCCCATGACCTTTGACCTTATGAACCAAGAATCTACTCAGTTCATTGGCTCTGCAAGAAACATACATGACCTAAGTTGGCAGGAATCCATCAATCGGTTCTTGAGATAACGCGATCACGAGCTGTTTTTGCATACATAATGTGCCTTGTGGCCTTTGACCTTTGACCGTGTGACCCCTACATCTAATCAGTTCATCGGCTCTGCAAGTAACATACATGACCTAAGTTTGGCAGCAATCCATCAATCGGTTCTTCAGATAACGCGATCACAAGCTCGTTTTGCATACATAATGAGCCCTGTAGCCTTTGACCTTTGACCTCGTGACCTCAAAATCTAATCAGTTTTTCGGCTTTGCAAGTAACATACATGACCTAAGTTTGGCAGCAATCCATCAAATGGTTCTTCAGATAACGCGATCACGAGCTCGTTTTGCATACATAATGAGCCCTGTGACCTTTGACCTTTGACCTCGTGACCCCAAAATCTAATCAGTTCATCGGCTCTATAAGATACATACATGACCAAAGTTTGGCAGGAATCCATCAACCAGTTCTTCAGATAACGCGATCACGAGCTCGTTTTGCATACATAATGAGCCCTGTGACCTTTGACCTTTGACCTCGAAACCCCAAAATCTAATCAGTTCATCGGCTCTACAAGATACATACATGACCAAAGTTTGGCAGGAATCCATCAACCAGTTCTTCAGATAACGCGATCACGAGAACGGGACGTACGTACGTACAGACGTACGTACGTACGTACGTACGGACGTACGGACAACCCGAAAACATAATGCCTCCGGCTACTTCGTAACGGAGGCATAAAAAGATCAACATACATGTATTACTTGCAGTATTGTTACTAAGGAATCTACTCCTGCATACATGTCTGAAGACTCACTCTGCGCTTTATTTCATGGAAGATGTAAGGTGAGGGTTCAATTAGACTTGTGATAGATTAAGATTTATGGTTAGTATTTCATTCAGGAAGTTTGAAATCTATGTACAAGGGACTGCTCAGTTCTTCCTTGTTCCTGTCATACATGTAAAGCATAAATCCGATTCCCATGATAACCTTCACATATAAAGAACAAACTGTGACAAGTCCTACAGCCTTTTCACACACAGCTAAAATTCATTGTATCTAGTGATGATTAGTATAAACGTGTTTAACTCTACAGTTTTAAACATGTTTTATAGAAAATTTTCCCTGTGTGAACATCGTTTATATGATGTTGGGATAGATACAAAGTCGCGATTCCTACGCCCTAAAAGCAGGCTGCAGATACGAAGTTCGTATCTAGAGAGCTTGACATTTTGTGTGTGAAAGGTTATTCGTGTTTAAACGTGTTTCAGACGTGTTTAAACTGGATGGACCGTGCGCTTTGATTGATATGACATGACCTTCAATGCGCAATGGCACTACTGCGCATTTTACAAGCAGTAGTTAAATGATTAACGATCGCACCAAAATTTCTGTGTGTGAATGATGTCGTATGTGCAGGAGATTACTTTAAAGCCCTTTAAACTAATCATGTTTATAGAATTTTAGCTGTGTGTGAAAAGGCTGCTAGTACAACACACACTTTTCAAGGTGGAGGATTACATTAAATAACACAACAGTGAGGCCCTTCTAGGGCTTCCTAAACAAACATTGTGACCCACACATTACAGTATCATCTGTAATGCACAACAGAATCTTACTGACATGTAGCACTGTAGACCACAGGAGGCCCCCACATTGACAAGAATCATGAGTCATCAAAATATTATGCTTCTCCATATTTTTTATCACGCTATACAACATGCATGCATATCAATAATTACATGTATATGCATTTCAAATTTATAAAGAAAGAAAAACAAATTGCCCAAAAATGTGGTGTTTGTTTTTGGCTTTTAGCCAAATCAGAGTGGTTAAAAAAAACCTTTGTGTGCCGAAGAGATTCCAGAAAGAGAAAAGAGAGAGAGAGAGAGAGAGAGAGAGAGAGAGAGAACAAGGAAGACAGACAGAGAGTAAAAGCATAGACATGTACAATGTATGGGTGCTAAAAATAATTTACCTTGAAAAATAGAAATTTGACCCAATAATCTACGTAAATACAAACTTGCTTTCATATCAAATAACAAAACCTGCTAGATTCAAATTCCTAATTTTCCATGCACAATATCACTATTCATCGCCTGAAAATGTTAACCAGAACATGTAGAAGGTACATGTACATGTCAATGAACAAAAGCTTTGCATGTAAAATAGCATCGTACAGTATGGCTCTTACTGGTGTGAATGCTAAAAGTTGGTTCCTTTTGGTTCAAGGACTTTTGGTTGAACTATTGTACTTCACTTTAGTGCCATCATTTATGTTGTTGTTTTGTGTTCATGTGAGCTACCGTATAAGGCCGCACCCCCAACTTTGACATTTCAAAGAGGAAAAAAAAAAAAAAAAAGGACAAAAAACCAAACGGACAAAACAAAATAATCATAATTTTCTCGAAAAAACACTATTTTTTTTTACAAACTGATACCAAATTCATCCATATTCTTATAATTTACCGGAAGTTTAGCTTAAAAAGTGATCGCAGAAGTGATATTGTTGCACATTTCATGTTCTAATGTTATGTTATTCAAGCACTTTTTGAATGCTTCCCAGAGCTAAATTATCCTCTTTCCTCTTTGAAAACAAATCACATCAACTTATCCATTACCTATGCAAGTGTTTGGGCGCCTTGTTGAGTAAAGTATAGTATTGTCGCACAAACTCTCGTCCTACTGACTGGGGGGTAACGTTGTTGACTGGGGCAGCAGGGTTGGGTCCTTGAGCAGAGTTTGGCGGGTTGGTAGGAGCCGCTGTGGCCGGAGCAGACTGAGGCGCAGCCGGAGGATTGGTGGCCATTACCATGACTGTACCACTGCAAAAGAAAATTTAAAACAACATAAAATCATTCAGGCACCTTTTGCCTTTGAACATCTTATAGAAGATCTTGAATGATTAAATAAAGACATAAGAACATGTTGAGGTATAAATGGTTAATCATGATCTTGTCACATTCCCCCCCCCCCCCCCCAGTATTTGAATATTAAGTTACATGATTATTCCTTCTCATTACCACGTGCCTATTATTTGTCAGTACAATATTTACAACAAAACACAAAAAATGACATCACTGATGCTCATGTAGATGTTCTATTCCAGATTTATAAAATTAAAATAAATACAGGTAACGTATTTTTTTTATTGTTAGACATTTGTTGCAAGGTTATCTAACTAGGCTTTCCATTTAGGATTGGCAATCTACTTGTATTAATTGTATATAAAATGGGGTCAACTCCAGGGCAAACATTACAAGAAGCTCTCTGTATGAGATATCCTTTACTGAAGTGAAAGGACAGGGCAACAGCAGAATAAGCAGATACCATGCGAGAGTGAGTCAGCGTAGAGCGACATTTATCAAGCTAGAGCAGATGTAAATGTGCACTGCATGTGGAAGGTATCATACATACACTTCATAGAGTGAAGAGTGAGCAAAAAATTATGTCTTGCACACTTGCACTGATGATAATTTAGGTCCGTTGTTGTCAAGCAAACCTAAAATCAGCTACATGTTCATGTAACATGGGGAAAGAATGATGACGATGACTTCTACATTTGTCAAAATTTGACATTTTGCAATATTTGACGGGAAGCAACTGGGGTTCAGTAAACTTCAGTTCCAGTCAGGCAAAAAGAATTACCATGTTGATATTTGTTTAGAGAAGTGATTTGTAATGGCTTTATTACATCAACACCTCTTCACATCATTTGGAATTGATTCCCTACAAACCATTAGTAAAGCGTAGGACTACAGCTAATTGAATGAAATGTTTTCTAAACTAGTCATGCTCCTGTAGCTGATCTACATGTACACTGCCCCACCAAATTTTGCCCATTTTTCTTTCTTTCTCTTTCATTCAAGTCTACTACATATGGGCTCAAAAAGCAGGAAACAAGAGTCAATTTCAGCAATCATACAGACTACATGGATAAAATGTTGCAAAATGGCAATTCCCCCAATATCACATAGTCTACAGAAGGTTACTCATTTCCTCATGCATTTCATGCAATTGGGGTATGCCATTGCACAATATTTTTTTTTACCCCAAGATTGTCACAGAGTATGATCAACCAAGTTTGCTTTCCTGTTACCATACACTACACCAATCACAAATTCTCTGCTTTTCTTTCTTTTATTTGGGGATAGAGTCTAGGTATCCCTATATTTCTG
The DNA here is from genome assembly GCF_000002235.5 of Strongylocentrotus purpuratus. NCBI lineage: Eukaryota > Metazoa > Echinodermata > Echinoidea > Camarodonta > Strongylocentrotidae > Strongylocentrotus > Strongylocentrotus purpuratus. The sequence goes on from NW_022145595.1 coordinate 27,924,157, forward strand.
ATGGGGAACCCTGCAATTGCACAACTTACAATAGTAAGATTAGACCGAAAAATCAGTCTTATTTCATTTGGGATATAAACAAAACTATATTCTATTTTTCCCCCAATAGGCAATACAGACATAACTTTAAGAATGTACATCGTACACGTACATTCTTTGTTATTCAAAACGGGGTGGAGGTGTATACTTTTGGCCATAGGAACAATGGCAGGCAGAAATTAGCACAAAGGTGGTCACAAGGCCGAAAGGGTTCTGCCTATCTCAGAGAAGAGCATCAAAAGTCACAAGATGTTAAGAGAAACTCCTCTGAGCACACAGATTTTCTGTGACAATTTGGCAAAGCAAATGAGACAAAGCAGGCCGTAAATTTCAATATTTTTAGGGCAAGGCCACTTTTCTGTAGGCCACATTCCTATATTACAGCACAAATAGGAAGAATTGGAATGGGCACAAAAAATCTCCAAGGCCAATGAGAGGGGCATTGAGGCCACTCAAAGGGGCATCCACGGCCATGGCCTTGGTGGCCTTGGATTAATTTAAGCCTTGCAAAGACTTAGTGATCATTGCACGCTTTATTTCAGAACTAAATAGCACAGAGATCAAAAGTGCCACACTAACTGTTAGATCTAGAATCAAAATTCCTCAAGGAGTGATCGACTCAAACTCAAAATACCTGGCGCATGTGCAAACGAGGGCAGGGCCAGCCCCGAAAAGCCAAAATAGCATTGGGGGAAGGCTCTGGCCCTTCACCTGGACTTCATCCAAGCTGAAGCAATGCAGATGCAGCCCCTGAAGTGGGGAGCAGTGTCTCATGAGCAGCCTTCTACTCAACTCAACTAGTGGACCGCATAGCTGGTGTCCGCATGCAGTCTCCTTCGGAGGTGTAGAACAAGGACCCTCCCCCTGGGTGCCCTGACCTACATGTAGGAGGCAAAGAAACAGCACTTCCTGGTCCGGCCACCGTTGGGAAGGTACCGAAAAATCGAACCCAACCTCACTGATTCTCACTATGAGGGGGTTTTGAAGCAGCGAGATAGACCGTCCCCAATCCTTCTCCGAATAAGTGGCATGCTTGGGATGTATCCCTAGGGCCAACTTTCAACAACTACCCCCTGAATGGTGTTTTCACTGCCAGCACCCGACTAAGGAAGTTGGGATCCTTGTAGAATGTGGGGTAACAAAAATTCATGACCCCCCAACCAACTCAATCTGGGGCTCCGGCAGTGTTTCGGCCTGCTCTCAAACCATCAACATCTATCCGGATGAAAATGGGTGTCAAACCCGGAAAGTGGAAAGGTATATGAAGGGTAGCTGCTGGAAGTAAGGGCTTCACTCATGTAGTTGAGCAGCCCTCGGCCTCTCCCCCAACCCCCCGGAATGGGTAGTCTCTCGTTGAGAGCTCCAAGCCCCATTCTCATTTTCCTGAGAAGGCAAATCCCTTGGAGGCATTGCAATCTTGTCCGATGATCCGATCCCAAAACAGGACTGGGGTCCACACTCAGCAGGATTGGGGCTGAACCTTCTCCTCCGATCCAGAGACTCTGGACTGTAGTCTGTGTAAGGGCCCTATTACTGAGAGTGACGTCTTCAGTGCTTCAAATTGTTGAAGCACCGAGTCCATCTTGCCCTCTGGGGAAGGAACCCTCTTTTCACAGGAGCTTTGTGCGGGAGGGGTTGGGGCCTTGGGGCCCTTGGGGGCATGTTCGCTTTCTTGACTGTCCTTGAAGAATGTGGATTTGCCATCGATTGGAGACTGCATAATCTAGCTAATCCTGAAGAAAAGACAGGTATACAGGATCTACCTCTCCTTGTTAACTGTATTACAAGTAATAATGTACTCCAACTAACCGTATTTGTCTAGATCTCAACTCAAAAGATGCTCCATGCAAGTGTAATAATCTTGACTGAACTGTAACAAAATTGCAAAATAAGCTGCTGCCACAGAATGTGTGTCCTGTTCTTTTTATGATAATCCCTTTCAGCAGCTCACAAATTTTTAGTTAAAAGCTAGAGGATCTAGACTAGATTATCCTGGGCTGGGATGGTGATACATTCACAAAAAAGTCAAAAGTGAAAAAAAAAAAAAAGATTCCCAATCAATTCAAATAATGAACAGCCATTTCATCAAGTCATTAAATCAAGAAGAGAAATATATTTGTGACTGTTAAGTAGTATTTTATTAGATATAATTTTGACTATTTAGAAGATATATTTTGTTTTTCATCCCGTTTTCTACAACAAACGATCGCCATATCGGAGAGGTTTGAACATGTCAATGACAATGTCATGGACGCATGGACAGGATGGACAACGCAGCGAGCGTTGTCAACCCAGTGCCCATTCACTGTACGATGCGTCGCGGCTACACTCCCGTGATCCGCACTTACATGTCCCATTCATGTTCACGTGAATTCCCTTTTCATTCATTGAGGGGCAGTATGTAATTAGGTTAGAAATTCAATATTCAAGCAACTACTGGGGAAAATGAAAGAACATCAGAAATATTAGCATTTTCAAATATTGTTAAATATAAATATCCCTGCTTATATACCATACATAGATACTAAATGGCAACTTTTAGCTGATCAGGAAGGAAATCGTTCAACATAACTTCTCACGTTTGACGCAGAACACCGGCACAATCACCCACTCATAAAAACGTGCATTTTACTCAATAACAATGGTCAAACTACCAAAGAATGATCCCACTCACCTTGCACAAGTAGAATGTTTTCCTGTCCCTCACGAAACCCTAATTTTTCATCGGTATTTGGAATTATACAGCTTTCTAATAATCAAAAACCGAAAAAATTCACAAAAAATTGGGCTCGTGATATTCGGTCAATGTTGTTGCACATGTATTCACAGTGCGCAAACTAATTCTAATTTTCAGTTTCTCTGCGCACATTTCCCTGAGAGTCAGGCGGGAAACCCGACAGACCCATACGAACGCACCGAACGCGTATTATGATTCCAGTATTTTCAACACATAAAAATAGAGAAAGGACTATAAAGTTGTGAATGACGTAATTTCCTGCAAAAACTTGGTACAACAAAGAAGATGCCAGATATAAACAATGGATAGGAAATTGACATGTCAGTGCTTGATCACCATTGTTAACTTGATATCAACTCCTAAGAGAATTTATAGATCGGATGATTAGAGTTTCATTGGAAAGGCTCATTGTGCATGAATTTACATTTATATCGTTTAGACTTTAGACTGGTTGACAATGTAAATTCAAGCTTAATTGTTTCAGGAAATATAATAATATTTGGGATCCCCCTGTACAGTTAGTTTAGTTTAGTTTATTAAGTTGGCATAGTCCAGTCTATTTTATGTATAGGCCTAAATATCATTCATGCATGAAAAAATTCATGAGACCTAATATAGGGCATGCCTAATTTTAAGCTATATATTTCAATTAATTAAGGGCTCCAATTTCCAACATTTTCTTGCCGGGCTCCCTAGCTTTTCTAACCGGACAATATCGTGGATGGGGTGCAGCTAGCCTATGCCTACATGGGTGAGTGTGCAACGGGGGGGGGGGGGGGGGGGGTGGTACGTGATCGACCGTGGGCAACTTAAATCGGAATGCAATGACGGCCGGTATTTAAATCATGTGTTTCTTTCCAGAATGACCATTCACCTGCTATGCGATATCATCTGCATAGGCTAGATGGAATCCACTTTGCATACAGGCGCGTACGCGCAGGGGGGGGGGGGGGAGGGGAGAGGGGAGCGGGGGGGGGGGTTAACCTCGTCCCCCTCACTTTTTTTTTTTGCTCACTAGGGGGGGGGGGGTTGTGCTGACTAAAACTTAACCCCCACCAGTGACCCCACACTGCGATTTGAAAATTACGGGAGGCCGAATAAAATTAAAATATTGCTCACTATACCCCCGCCCCCCCCCCCCCTTATCGGTCGGCGCGATTTTCCAAGGGCAAGAAGAAAAAAGATATAGGGACATTGTATTAATATTATTGTCAGTGCATTGTGCAGCAACGAAGCAATACAACGTCTCAAGTGACAGATCACTTTTCTGTAACTATAAACAGAAGGCCTTGTTATTTCCAGGAAGTGCCGGTGGACATTAATGCGCCAAATGTGGTTCTCAAATTGCAAAGGATCCCTACTCTTGGAGGAGGTAAGAGCAAGCAAGTCATATTACTCCAGGAAGTGCCTGAAAATGCGTCCAATGTGGTTCTAAAATTGCAAATGCTTCATACTCTGGGAGGGGGGTCACAACCCCAGACTCACCCCCGCTTGGCCAGTGGGTCACCCCATGCTATTTTTTGCCTCCCCGGCCCGATAAAAAGAAATCCTGGATCCACCACTGATGCCCAATACCCCTTGAGCTTCGGGGGCTCCACCCCTAAACCTCAGTTGGAAAACGTTCAGCTGGGCCTGCATGTAAGAGTGCATGGGGTGATGCGGATTTTTTTTTTTTTGTCTGCCCCCCCCCCCAAAAAAATAATAAAACAACAACCGTTTTTGCTCATTACGCCACTGATGATGAAAGCCCCGTCGATCATCATTGGGTTTACGGGCCTACCCCCCCCCCCTAACCCACCCCACCCTCCACACACACGCACATACAGGCAGGCGCGTACGCAGGATTTTTTCAAGGGGGGGGGTTTTAACATTTATAAATCGGTCCGAAAATTTCGCAACGACTCAGCCAGCCGCTGAATAAGCGGGGGGGGGGGGGGGGGGGGGGGGGGGGTAAGAGGACACATTTTTTTTTTTTTTGGTCCCAAAAAAATCGCAACGACTCAGCCGACCGCTGAATAAGGGGGGGGGGGGTAAGAGGACACTTTTTTTTTTTTTTTTGGTCTCGAAATTTGGAAATTTGACATTTTGCTCCGTTGGGGGGGGGGTAAGGTCACCTTTTTTAGGTCGGCCATGGGAATAATTTTTTTTTTTTTTTTTTTTTTTTTTTAATAATTAAAAAAAAAAAAAAAAAAAAAAAAAAAAAATCCAAAAGGGGGGGGTTTTAGGTTTTTTTTTATGGGGGTTTACACACAAAAAATTTCCAAAGGGGGGGGTTTAACCCCCAAACCCCCCCCCCCCCCTGCGTACGCGCCTGCATACAGGCCATATCGGAGGGAATGGAGTGTAAGGTGAGTCCCTATTTTTTTATTTCAGTAAACACATTGGCCCGAATTCACAAAGGAGGTTTGTCGACAAACCGAGGTTTATGTACGTCAGGGGCGGATCTAGCTTTTTGCTAAGGGGGGGGGTTTGACCAAAATAATGACGATGCGGAGCATCGTCCACGAGCCGCGAAGCGGCGAGCCGATTTTTTTTTGGGTGTTTATTTGAACCCCGTAAGTGATGTTTTCCTGGCATCTATTAACACAATGAAGACCATAAAAAGCAGTGCATGATAACGTCTTTTTAAATCAAGTAACAGTTTAATACACAGTTATATCCAGAGTTATCATGTGTTTGGTTAAGTTGCCAGATGCGTTGAATATCTTCTCACAATATTTGCACTTGAAAGGGTTCTCTCCAGCGTGCGTTCTTTTTTCTTTCTTTTTTCTTTCTTTTTTTCTTTTTTTCCCCTTTTTTTTTTTGGGGGGGGGGGCCCGCCCCCAAGGGGGGTTTAAACCCCCTAAACCCCCCCCCCCCGTAGATCCGCGCCTGTACGTCATACGCGTTTTTGACGCGTTTTTTTACAAACCTGGTTTGTAAATAACAAAAGGAGGTTTCTCGACAAACCTCCTTTGTGAATTCGGGCCAATAGGGCTATCATTATAAACATCAACTCCTTATCGTGATGATTTTGGTCAATTACTTTCAGTAATGATTATTTATTACTATCATCATCATTATTTTTATTGCCATAATTATAATTAATATTAGTAATTATTGTTATCATTACTTTAATCATCATCATCATTACCAGGCATCATCACGTGCACACTGGTGCACAAAAAAAAACTAAAAAATTCGGGGGAAGGAGAAACGGTAAAGGAAAAGAAAAGATATGTCAAAGATTAAAATAGATGAAGGAAAAGAAATAAAGGGGGAATGAGGTAATACGGGGAGTAAAGAGGTTTTCTTTTCATACCTGTCAGTTTCTTTTGTAACGATTCTATTAATGGTTCCATCAAGAGTATAGGCATATACAGTAAAAATCACAAGCATATTTGTCTTCAATTTTTGTAGAACCTAAATCCTTGCAAAACCGAATCTTGTGATTCGAACTTTAGGGTCTTTTTGAAGATGCATATAGGCCTAAAGTCCCACCTAAAGTTTGCCTAGCAAAATGTATGGCTGAAGTTTCTGAGCATTTCCCTCACCATATAAATCTTCCTCTCATAAGCCAACCATCACCCTTTACCATCACAGGTTTATGCAATATTATCATGAAGAAATTTATTTCACTACGTTTCGCTCTGGCCATGAGTTCTCTATCTATTTAGAAAGGATCATGAAGAAATTTATTTCACTATGTTTCGCTCTGACCATGAGTTCTCTATTTATTTAGAAAGGAAAGCTTTCTTTATCGGTCGCTATATGCTCCTTTTATTGTTAAACTGTAGGATACAAAATAATAGGCACAAAGACGGTCAATTGTGTGTTTTAAAGAAATATAGAGAGGCAAATAATGGCTACAAAATTCTACGATCGGTGATTTGGGGCGGGGGGGGGGTTCTCTTCTTGGGATTTTTTTATAAAAGGGATTGTCCCGTGATATTGGGAAGTCGCAAAAGTTGTCTAAATGATGATTTAACACTGCCTATCCGAAATCCGGGGGGGGGGGGGGGGGGTACTCACGTATTAAGAGTAAGACATACGGGAGTGTGCCGCTCTAATCCGTAAATTTTCTCAAATCCCTAAACATGGGTCCTATATTTAACAAAAATATCCCTAAACAGAGGTCCGCTTTTTTTTTTTAAGTCAAAATTTGTGATGGCCTTTATTTGAGAGAAATCCCCCAAAATACCCCTTACAAATGAGTAGGGGTTTCGAGGCTTGAGCGGCTCACTCCCGTCCAAACCAAATCTGAGTACCCCTCCCCCCCCCCCCCCCCGGGTTCAAAATAGGATGTTTCTAAAAAATATCGGACTGTTTATGTTGGAGGGAATAGCAGGTGTAGGACTGGAGGAGGAGGATGAGGAGAAGGAAAAGAAGAAGGAGAAGGAGAATAAGAAGAAGACGACAAAGCAGAAATGTTGTAGTTATTTGGAATGAAGAAGCCCTTTACGAGAAAATGTATAACAGCCCCCCCCCCCCCGCCCTTGAATGCGGCCCATGTATAATATTTTTCTCTAGTAATTGTCTCTCTTCCTATTCTTTGTGCCTATATAATTATTATAGTGTACTGCAACTTACTCTATATTCTTATATACATTTCTAGGGGTCTGTTTCGTCTCGTATACTGGTATTTAATACTTTGTAAATTTGAATTGATGTGGAATATAATAGGAGTAGATACTTGCACCATATTTCAATACGTGAAGAATTTAGCCTTTCTTCCGGGTAAAAGGAGGATGTTCAATTATTTTGAGCCACAATCACTATAAAAAAAATACCATAAACCATTTAAAGTTGACTAAGAACAATTTTTGGGATATATTATAAGCCATGGATGTTGGAAAATCCAATTATATCTTTAAAACGAAATAATAATAAAAAGTAGAAATGGAGAAAAAAAGTATCATTGTCTTGAGCCAAAACTAGGAACCATTGTCTACTTCATCTCTGTTTCTGCTTCAATCGAAAATTAAATTTTGCTTTAAAGAAATGGACGCTGCCAAAAGACGAGAAGCTCGGAGGAAAAGGCTCCTCGAGAGTTCAGAAGACCGATTCAAACGAATTGAAAGACTAAAAATGAGAAGTAAGTAAGCGAAATGTGTGTTTACAGGAGGTTTTAATATGTGGAAGAGAATGAGCGAGCTCGAGTAACTTCGTAGCGGGGACTAAGCAAGGGTAGGCGCCTGAACCTCTGGCGTGGTAAACACATGAGACTCGATGATGCTCAAGAGTCAGGGCACATATCTAAAGCATTACTCATCAGCTGACAAGTGATTGTTCGTTTGTCCGTATTCTTTCACTGATGCATTCAGTCATCCCAAATTATTCCACTTGTTCTTGTTTATCTGGTTCTGCCCTTTTCACCAGCTGAATGATTAATTTAAAGGTAAAGACCAGTTATGGTCATGCGATTGCATTGTGAAAGAAACGTTGTGGAATCGATCAGAAAAGGTTGATCATCTAGCATCTAGCATCTGCAAGGTTCTGGAATCATCAAAATGATAAGAAATTTGGCCCGTTCTTCGTAAAGTTACAAGCACTATACACAAAAAGATGTATATGGGACTACCCTATATCTCTCACAGACCATGAGAGAAACAAATTTACCAAATATATGAATTAGTAGGCGGTTTCCCGGCAATTTTTTATCATCATGTATTAGTCAAAACATATTCTTTCACATGATTGGTAATGAGAGCTTCCATTTCATTTTTTGAAATTGGGGCGTTTCCAATACTGGTCTTTACCTTTAATGAATTTTTACTTGAGAATTTACTTGCACTGCATGTCTGCAGGGGCCCGTTCCTAGAAACCGTCATAAGTTTAACTTCTTGACTATCCCATTAAAACGTGTGTTATAGAATTAGCACGCATTTCAATGGGATGGTCAAGAGGTTAGACTTATGACGGTTTCTAGGAACGGGCCTCAGTTGCACTGCCACTGCAGATATCGATTTGTGGCTGTTTATTAATATTATTTAGAATTAGAGAGTTGTGCAAGTAACATTTGCAAGTCTGCATCTTCTTCTTCTTAGTTGATCCCTCCAATATTTTGGAGATTCCTGGAGTCCAAATAAAGTAAATGTGTAAATCTGATCAGTTAGGAGCTTTGGATAGCATTGGAACGAAAGGCATCAATTTTATATAGAAAAAAGAGCGATAGTAGAAGAAGGCTATTATGAATTTTGGAAGGCAGACATGGATGAAAGGGGAACAGAGTAGCAGGGGTAAATTGCTGTGGGTCATCATCATCATACAGGTTTAAACAGATGCGATAATCCACGAGGTATTCCTTGACTTTGCTGATAAAATCCTGACGGAGATGGTCCAGGTTGGAGCAGACTCCAACAAAGTGCTCTACTGTCTCATCGTCGGTTTTATACAGGGGGCAAGATGGGTGATTTCTTAAGCGTGAAGAGACGGCATCGTGTCAAGTAGGTGGATGTCAGTAATTGGGCTCTCACTATAAGGGCTCTTCGGATAGGAGGAGATGATGCGTTCTTTGGATAAAGGAGATTTGCAGAGGGTGGAGTGTTATCTATCCAGAACTTGAGAGAGGACTTAGAGCGGATTCCTTGTAGTGTATGGTGTTTTACCAGTTTAAGGTTGATTTTGTAGTTGATCATCCTTTTCCAGGGTGAGTACAGAGGTGGGTTCGAGACGAGGCTATGGAGGTCTGGAAGATCATACTTCCTCACTGTCTCTTGTAAAACCAGTATTGAGGGTGTATGCGTTTTGAGGGCTTCTATGAATGTTCTGAATTCAAAACGGCTGTGGTCAAGCTTGGTGGCTTGGTGAGTTGACCTAGAAGCAAGAGCCTGCCGAGGTCAATCTGCACTGAAACTGGCAGGAGGTTGGTGAGCAGGTAGACAATCTCATCAGCAGCAGACTTAGGCACCCCTAATATCTGCTTGAAAAGATGTGATTGGGCCCTGTCTAGTTTGAGCAACACACACATTTCAAGACATCCTGTAGTATTTTCCTGATAAGTCTTAATTTAAGAGACTAAAGTTACCTCCATTGGTTTTACTATTGTGTTGGTTAACCTTCATTTAATAACGTCTGGTCATTTTTGTGAAGGGGTATTATCAATCTAAGGTTGCTCCAAACTCTTTAAATCAATCTCTTCAACCTTTAGCATAGTGCTCCTTACTATTTATTAATCTGATTTGACTATATCCCACATAGTGCTGTAGTCAAACGTTTAACCGTCCGGTATCCGACCGCCCATGGCGGATTCCGTTTTCAATTGGACGGTTTCGTTTTCCCGTTTTTTTTTTTTTTTTTTTTATAATTTTTTTTTTTTTTTTTTTTTTTTTTTTTTTTTTTTTTTTAAAGTTTAGATTTATGCCCCCCACCTGGCACTATGCCTGGCAATGTCTCCCAGCTCAGTAATCTGTGTGTTGACTCACCACTCTGAAACTAGAACAACACTCCAATTTGTCTGTCATCTTGGTTTGAAAGTATCTTTGTAATAGATCTCAATATGTAGTTTATAATAATATTCATCCAATTTTTACACAAGGCGTACCACAAGGTTCTATCCTAGGTCTTCTACTGTTTTTAATTTACATTAATGATCTTACACATTCTTCTAAAAATGACATTGTTACTTTTATTTGTGACAAGTTCGCAAGCACAAATCGGCGCCTTCCCGCTTTTTCACACGGACCTGGCTTGCTGCCGACAGAGTCAGCAAAAAAAAAAAAAAAAAAAAAAAAAAAAATTAAAATCGTTTAACCGAAAACCGTCCGGTTTTGACTGGCGGTTTTAAACGGAATTGGAGATATCCGTGATTTTACAGCATTGATCCCACATAACTTAATTGAAAACCTCATTTGCTATTTCCTGTTTTTTTCCTGTGCAGCCCAAGAGCTAGAGGATGCTCCTTGTGATTCTGGAAATGGAAGTTCATTGGTTCAAGCCTCAGTTGATATCCCTCCAAGTCCGACCCATGATGCAGCTATAGTACAACCCACAGCCTCAGGTGAGCACATCTGAAATCTGTAGTGATAATTATACTGGGAGAAAGTTCAATCCCAACTTTACAAATACTAATTGATAAGTTTGGGTATTTGTTAGACATCAGGGGGGCGTTTCTCGAAATTGTCATAACTACAAGATCAACGACATCTCGCCACTGTCACGCAACTTGTCAGCTAAGTGTTTCACGAAGCCGTCTTTGCAAGATGAGCGACAACTTCCGCGACAAGCGAGTTGTCACTGCTCCGAACCTGTCATATCTTTTTAATTGCTGTAAAGCGCCATCACAAGTCAGTTTGTTGCCATTCCATGGGCCGCGAAATGGACGATTAGTTTCACTATCATTTTGAGAAAAATATAGACGAGTTCGGTACGTAATTCTGGGGATGCGAAATGCAAATTTACAAAAGTGAGAATACAAGTTATACAGAAACTTAAAAATAGCTGAATATAAACATTAAATCACAAATCATTAAACTATAACATATAAATAAGAGAGGTAAGAATGTTACACACCGTTTTCCATAGTCGATTTATAGTCTTTTTTTAGGATACCGTCATACCTTTGGGGCCTATGTGCATTATTATTCCCTCTCTAATTACTTCTTCCAAATTATATTTTCAATATCAAATCAATTATATAACGAGTATTTATGAGACTCTAGAATAAAAACTGGCTGAGAAAAGACATTTTGCCTAAAATTCCTCGTCACAATAAACAAAAAAGTACGTATTGATAAAACTATCATTACGGTATCCTTCAACTAACTTTTGATTCGACTGTCAAAAAAAAACCACTCACCGGTTTTTCTTCAATTTAAGAATCTTTACAGAAATATGCAAATTGTTTGATGATGTAAGTATGATAATGACACTATTTATTATTTATTTTAGGAGAATTTATATGTATATATTTCTTTTTGAACAATTTTAGCCCCAAAACTTGTTTTGGGTTATTCTTGATAAATCAAATGGATCGTGACAAGGACTATGTTCTTGAGCTGCTAGTATCGCGATATATCGATATCATGTCTGTCATGGCTTTGTGAAACGGTTTATCCGCTTCATGACATCTCCGTAGGTCGCCGACAAAGATATGACTGTCATGGAGTTGGTTTCGAGAAACGGCCCCCAGCATTTTGTCACTAGCAATAAAAAGAAAAACTACAATTCAAAATGGAAAATTATGTTATATACAATGTTGAAGCCAAAATGATGAATACCACCATGAAAATGGAGCTATTTGAATTCCTCAATTTCTGGAGAACTGGGGGTCCTATGGACTTGCATGTGTTATCAAATCAAAACAGTCATTCTTTAATGGGACAGTGAAATTCAAATATGTCACTTCCAAGGAAATCTGTAGTCTGCCTAAAGAATACATGTACCTGATTAACTTCTCTGTCAAAAGTGTCATTGTTTGCTTTCGTTTTTATCACATTTGTGTAGAAGAGCAAAGAGCTTCATCAAGAAATCTGGTTGGTGGAGAAGAGGATTCACAAAGTCAATTAACCAAGTCATCTAACCCTTCCCATCATGCCTCAGACCACCATTCTTGCCATCCTGTTGATAGGTTAGTCATTTCATTTTATGGTTTTAGAAACAGCATAAGTTTTGACATCAGGACTTTCTTGCTCTGTTTTTAAATATAATTTTCTCACAGATCGTTTAAAAAAAAAAACATGTTCAGGTTGGGGAGCTAGTGGAATAAGTTGAAGATTTCATTCATAGTGATTAAACATGCTCTTCCCTCACTATGCACAGTCATATGTTGATATTGTTGTAATTTTCATTATGAATAGATTTCAGGAATCACCAGCCAGCAGAACAGAGACATCCACAGAACCAGGAGGGGTCTTAGAGAATCCTATACCTCGAGACATCAGCCAGGATTCAGGGTTTGTTGATGGTACTTCTTCACAAACCAGTACACAACAAGCAGGTGATCAGAACGAGATACAGCACCGGTCCAAAGCTACATCAGTCCAGAGTGTAGTCTCCCTCCAGACTCTTGTGTTTACTGTTTTAGCAGCCGTCACCAGACTCTGGCTCGTCAGCCTACTTCAAGGCCAGGTATGGTATCTTAAAGGGATTGGGTAACTGTGCCTCAGATTCTGAAACAAAATCCTGGATTTTAGCTTATGCTGCAATGATAATTATAAACCTTTAGGTCAGTCAGGAACCCCATGACTTTTACAAGCCAATCGCTGTCTGATTATCAAGATATTCATGATTGGAAATTGAGATGTCAAAACTGTTTTCCTAATGATTTTTATAACACTACAGTCTATTGGGGAAATGAGTATGGTAAAACCGTCACTAAAAGATTTTTACTTTTTTGAGGCACTTCTTGATCATTTTGAAGGGTAATTTTTTTTTCGGCTTCAATATTACACCATATCACACACACTGCACAAAGGGCCGTGCATCTCAGATTTAACATTGTTAAACTATGCATTCAACATTTTTTTTTTAATTCTAGAAATACTGAATCACCTGTCATTCATAACAAATTTTGGATCACCTCTCTTTCAATCCTCTCATTTTATTCTCTTTCTTATTCTTCTTTTTCAGTCCATCATTGTACTATCTTAGCAACAGAAGTACTGCTGTTTTTCGTCGGATTAGAACAGGTATGTTCAGTTGTAGAGAGAAAGAGAGAGAAGGGGAGGGGGGGGGGCAATTAGATGTTATTAACCTATTGAAGAAGGTGAAGAATATCCGGTGTCAAAGAATGTTGCTTAAGAGAAAAGGGGATAACAAAGTATGTAGTCTATTCAAGCACACACAGACTCCTGCAAAATTGCACAAAGTGACAAAGGGAGGATTAGAACTCTATAGATATTACTGTGAAGGGATTATCAGATTGTTCTACGTCTTCACATACCAATTAAGTACATCATGTTCATTGTTTGTCCACTTATTAATTGTATAATTATGGGAAATAAAATGAAACATGTAGCCAGGGTCATAATGAAATGAAAACTACTACAAAATACTCAAGATTATCCAAACATCACATGCCAAACACTGCCAAAAATATAACTTTTAGATTGTTTTTTGCTCCCGAATTCAATTAAAAATACACAATTGAAGTAACATAGAAAAAAAAAATGCAAAAACTAAAATTTGACCAGCCTGACCACTTAAACAGTGACCATGCAAACTTGTAATGGTTTTGTGGTGCGTGATCACATTTAAGAGTATATTATGTATACTTGATGATTGAATTGATTGTAGATTTTATTTAGATGTACTTGAGTTAAATGTTAACATTTCAATCAAAGGTAGTGTCATACATTATTATCTTCATTTTCCCTCTCCTATTTTTATCTCCTCTCTTGAATTCAGTCCCCTGTCCAAAGCAGTCCAGTCAGGATACTAACGGCCCTTTTGACCTTTAGAGGAGTATCTCCAGAGATCATCCAACGGGTCCAGCGAGGTCTAGGGTTCCTCCAAGGAACTCTTAGAGACTTCTCCACCTTCCTCTTTGTGTTTGTCATGGTGCATGCGACAATGGAGTGGTCAGTGAGTCCGGAGCTTGACCAGCCTGAGACAATACCTGAATTTTGACCTTTCTCCTTTCTTCATAATGGTGGATTCAACAAAGCAGTGGTCAGCATATCTAGAGCCCATGTGGCCAGAGCCTGTATTAGGACTCAGTCCATCATTGTGCATGAATAGTCAGAGAGTCCAGTGCTGTACAGTCAAAGTCCATGTATGAAATGTGACTTCATTCCTCTATTTTCTTCATAGTTCACAATGCAGTGATCAAAAAGTGTAGAGCTCCTTCCTATGTGTTAATCATTACAATACAGAGGTCGTCTAGTCAAGCGCTTGATTGACGCTAATCAGACCCCAAAGTGTATAAAGCTCATTCCGCTGTTTATCATTGCAGTGGTCATCGGGTCCAGAGCCTAGCTGGTCAGTCTGTCCTGACCACATTCCTCCCTGTTTGGCATGGTACATGGGACAATGGGACAGTGCTTGACCGGTCAATCCATCCCTGAAGTGTTAGCTAATTCCTCTTTGGGTTCTTCATGTTACATATTACAATGCGATGGTCAGCAAGACCACTGCTTGACCAGTCAGAATCAATCCCTGAAATGTAAACCCATTCCTCTGTTCTTCATGATGCTTGCAACAATACAGTCAGGGTGGTCAGCACGAGCCTATTAAACCAGTCAAACATTTTTTGACCGGTTATTAATCAATTTTGCAAAAGTAAAACCCTGTTTATACCGGTACTATAGATATCCCTTGTGATTAACAACCATCGTATGCCATTAATATGATACATTGTACACTGTCCATGATAACTCAGGAAAAGGATTTGTGGAATACAGAATGTTTTACTTCAGAACATTTTATTAAAGGATTTTTATGTAGAACATGTGATATGAACTACCTTATGAACTAAACAACAAAATACTGGTAATGGAAATACCGGTAGTACTAGTTTCCTACTGCTATTTAAACAGTCAAGTTTTCATTCTTTTGTTGAAATAGTCTACACTATGGGCTGCACACTATGGGCTGCATGGTGACATTGAGAAAAGCATATTGAATTGAGATTCAGCATTATTCAATACATCACCTTTAAAGGACAATGTAAAATAATGTATTTAAGCATTGATATGTTATTGAGCTTTAGAGGTTATTATTGAAATAAACTGTGTTTGAAATCATGAAGGAAATCCTAGCAGAAATGTGAAATTGTAAACATGGGAAATGAAGAAAAGGCTTCAAAGCGTATGTTAATGTATGTGGGGGGTTGTGCTACTTCAACTCAGCCTGGTCAGGATTTACCAGGCCAGCTAAAAAGATTGGTGAGAGGGTGTTCCTTCATATCAGCACTACTGGATTGACTGTGAAGCAAGCAGGTACATGCGTTAACTGATTGGCTACGCAATAGTCTTCACCAACTATTGGAAAGAGACAATTCAGTAGTCAACGGGTTAATATGTCTTTCGTTCCTGTTACAAGTACAGTAACATTGTTTATTGATTATTTCGAGGAATGTTTCTGTATCACCAAATAATTGATTTTACAGCTGACCATAATGCAAAAAGCTTAATATGTGATATATTATATCATGCATCCCTAGTATGTACATGTAGATGTCTCCTCAAAGTATTTACAAACTGATGTGCATCATGGAATCTTTTCCATTTAAAAGCTTCAAGCAGGACTGCACTACTTGTAGCTACTTGTGCCCTCTATATAGCAAACAATGCCTAAGCGGTGTCTGTTAGTCCCCATGATCCTCTTTTTCTTATGTTAATTGAGAGCTGCTTTGATGAGTTAACCACCTGTCAGTGACCTTGCAGGGAGGTATAATTCCTCCTGGCTAAACTAGTGCGGACAGGCTTTAAGATTTCTTCAATATTTGTTTTCCTTTGTTTTTTTCTTTCTATGCTTTTTGTCATGAAATGTCCCATTGTCACATTGTCCTGTTTCATTTGTATGTTATAATGCTATACTCATTTTTATTTATTTTCAATCTTTCATATAGAATGTCAGTAATACTTGGAATTCATTCTGGACATTATTGAAATGGAGAGATATGAGGCAAAGATTAAATTATTTTGTGTTACATATGCCATTTATTTTAAATTGTGGAACACCTAAAATAGGTTTCTGCAATTTTGTTATATTTTATTTTTTAATGTAAAAAAAAGTAAAATAGTGCTTTTGTTAGAAAAAGACAGCAAAGATATAGTCGAAGAAGAATAGGTATTTGTAATATGTAGCTTGTCCAGTGGTTAGCTACTTGTATGCACCTTCTCTACCACATAAACATTTAGAGAAATATGCCTCAATAAATCATCGCCAAAATATTAAGGAAAAAAAAAATGGATTCTGAATCAAAGTAATGTGTTTTGTGAGCAGATTTGTTATTAAGTTTACAACATGAAGACCAGGTACATCCTATTAACTATTTGGTTTTTATGATGTACGTTTTCAATGTTTGTCCGTTCAATATTCTCAAATTTACCTTCTATGGTTCTTATACCTTGAAAGAAAAAAAACAATGTTAATAAATTTATATTTAATAAAAAATAAAATAAAAAAATTAAATTCCATCTCCTCTCACAAATATTCTCTCCATTATCGTCTTTCTTTTATTTGAACAAATGCATTTACCTTTGCAACCTGTATGAGAGGTAGGATGGTAGGAGAGGGAGAATGGTAGGAGAGGGAGAATGGTAGGAGAGGGAGAATGGTAGGAGAGATAGAATGGTAGGAGAGATAAAATGGTAGGAGAGATAGAATGGTAGGAGAGATAAAATAGTAGGAGAGATAGAATGGTAGGAGAGGGAGAATGGTAGGAGAGATAGAATGGTAGGAGAGATAAAATGGTAGGAGAGATAGAATGGTAGGAGAGGGAGAATGGTAGGAGAGATAGAATGGTAGGAGAGGGAGAATGGTAGGAGAGGGAGAATGGTAGGAGAGATAGAATGGTAGGAGAGGGAGAATGGTAGGAGAGATAGAATGGTAGGAGAGATAAAATGGTAGGAGAGATAGAATGGTAGGAGAGATAAAATAGTAGGAGAGATAGAATGGTAGGAGAGGGAGAATGGTAGGAGAGGGAGAATGGTAGGAGAGATAGAATGGTAGGAGAGGGAGAATGGTAGGAGAGGGAGAATGGTAGGAGAGATAGAATGGTAGGAGAGGGAGAATGGTAGGAGAGATAGAATGGTAGGAGAGAAAATGGTAGGAGAGATAGAATGGTAGGAGAGATAAAATAGTAGGAGAGATAGAATGGTAGGAGAGGGAGAATGGTAGGAGAGATAGAATGGTAGGAGAGGGAGAATGGTAGGAGAGATAGAATGGTAGGAGAGGGAGAATGGTAGGAGAGGGAGAATGGTAGGAGAGATAGAATGGTAGGAGAGGGAGAATGGTAGGAGAGATAGAATGGTAGGAGAGGGAGAATGGTAGGAGAGATAGAATGGTAGGAGAGATAGAATGGTAGGAGAGATAGAATGGTAGGAGAGGTAGAATGGTAGGAGAGGTAGAATGGTAGGAGAGATAGAATGGTAGGAGAGATAGAATGGTAGGAGAGGTAGAATGGTAGGAGAGGTAGAATGGTAGGAGAGGGAGAATGGTAGGAGAGATAGAATGGTAGGAGAGATAGAATGGTAGGAGAGATCAATAGAATGGTAGGAGAGATAGAATGGTAGGAGAGGGAGAATGGTAGGAGAGATAGAATGGTAGGAGAGATAGAATGGTAGGAGAGGTAGAATGGTAGGAGAGGTAGAATGGTAGGAGAGGTAGAATGGTAGGAGAGGGAGAATGGTAGGAGAGATAGAATGGTAGGAGAGATAGAATGGTAGGAGAGATCGATAGAATGGTAGGAGAGATAGAATGGTAGGAGAGGGAGAATGGTAGGAGAGATAGAATGGTAGGAGAGATAGAATGGTAGGAGAGGTAGAATGGTAGGAGAGGTAGAATGGTAGGAGAGATGGAATGGTAGGAGAGATAGTCGATAGAATGATAGGAGAGGTAGAATGGTAAGGGAGGAATAATGGTAGGAGAGATACAATGGTAGGAGAGTGAATTTTACTGGCCGAAAGCTGCCACAAGATAACGCTATTTCATTGCCAATTCCAGAAACACTTATTTAGACCAGGGACTTGCTAGACAGCGCGGATCCAGTGAGTGTGGTGGGGGGGGGGGGGGGGGGGGGGGGGGGAGGGGGGGGGGGAGGGGGGGGGGGGGGGGGAGGGGGGGGGGGGAGGCCGAGCAGGCCTTGGCCTCCCCCCTGCCAAAAAAAAAAGTGGGACAAGAAATAGTACCTTTTCTTTTCTTGTGCTCACTACCCCCCCATCCCCCCCCCCCCCCCCCCCCCTTTAGAAATCCTGGATCCGCGCCTGTTTATAATTATATGTTGATGGCTCTGGCCAATTCTAAAGTACCGGTACTGTACATTTTATGAAGGGACAGCCAATTCACACGCGTAGCTTGGATTTTCTTTAGTGGGGGGGGGGGGGGGGAGCAGGGAGTTTTCCCCCTCCTGCGCAAAGTTGACGTTTCATTAAATTATTAGAGAAAGAAAAAAATTCGTTGTATCGTTCTCGACTCTTTATCCTTGTCTGAATTTTCAAAAATGTTTCTTTAAATTGTTTGCTCCTTTTTCTTCCTACATCTTCTTACCTTTCTCTCTCTCTCTCTCTCTCTCTCTCTCTCTCTCTCTCTCTCTCTCTCTCTCTCCTTGGCCGGCGTCTTTTTTAGGGGGCCGATCGCCCCAACCCCTCACCTCCTGGCTACACGCCTCAGCTAATTTTAGAGCTTTCTATCGCTTTAAGTCATCGACAGTTTGGGATGATAAGGATATGAGTAGCCCACTCCAGGGACGGATCCAGCCGTCGGCGAGGACGGGGGCCCGAATTCGTGAGGAAATATTTAACGATAAGCGGGGAGGGCGGCAGTGAGCACCTTTTTTTATTACCCAAGACCCCCCCCCCCCAGTGAGCAAAAAAAGGGGGGGTAAAATTACCATTTACCATTCTTTTTCTCGTTAGGGGGGCCAGGGGTGGGTGCCCGTCTTGTCTTTTTTTTTAAAGTAAAATTTTAAAGGTAAAATTGCCGTTACCATTTTTGCCAGGGATAGGGGCCCGCCCCCCCTGGATCCGCCCCTGGCCCACTCTGCTCTGTCTAATAACTAGACGTGTCTACGCGTGCCTACAAGTCTTGATTTCTACGTGAAAATTCACAACTAAAGTGAATTTTTTGGTATTTCTGAATATTGTATAGTTGACGTGAAGAACCAGCTTCATACTGCTAAAGTTGATTGGGATTTTGTGCTTTCTGACCCTGCTCCAATCAGTGCTTTTGAAAAATGGAGCTCTAAGTTCAATCCCGTTCAATTTAGTCAAGAAAAAAACCTTGGCTTGGATGAATAATGAAATTTTATATAAAATGCGAGAAAGAGATCGAATGAAAGAAAAGAAAAGGGTAAGGGTCATTGAATAACTGGGTGATGTATACCAAAAAAACTACGTACATCAATGATCAGGGAATCTAAAAAAAGATAAGTTCTGGAAAGAATTTGAATAATGAAGGTAGATTAAGTGTAAAGTGGAAACCATATCAAAAAATATCAATGATAGCGGTTTTCAAAAGATAATTATTTACAGTAAAGAAATAACGGAATCAAACCATATTGCAACATGTTTGAATGATCATTTTGACGATTTAGCATCTAAACGGTTTCTCCTTTCTTTCTTTCTTGCTTTCATTCATTTTTTTCTTTCATTCTTTCTCTCTATTTTTTCTTTCTTCTTTAAATCTTTATGATTTCTTTTTTAATTAATTAGACTCCTGTGAAACATGGAGGTGGAATTAACACAACCCTATACGTTAATTTGAAGTTGAAGGAAATTACGTGAACCCCCTCGACTTATGACATTGGAATTAGGGGGGGGGGGGTCACTTATTTAGCACAAGCATAGTACTGCAGCCCCGATGGCTAAATTAAGGTTATCATATACTTGTTTTTAATATTCAGAGATATTGTTGCTGTTGTTTTTGTTGTTTTAGTCTATCTCGATGCAGCAAAAAATAAAAAATAAAAGACGTAGCGCTGATTCCAGGTCTTTATAAAAATGTAAGCCTTTATTATACTTTAATTGTTATAGCCCAAGATCTTTGTGATCCTTTAAAAATATAATTCAATAATGGACAAAAGTTCGATGGAAAATTGTCGAAAATTTTTGGAAGAAAAAAAATGGGGAAGGGGTAGATGAGAGAATTATAATAGGGGAAAAGGGGGGGGGGGGGGGGTGTACAACAAAGGACATATAACTCCCATTGTATAATGTTCATTCAGGGAGATCATAAAGCTGCTCTGTTCCAGTATAGCCCTCAACTGACAGAATACGTTCGTCATGCATAGGTCCATAAATGCACGGTACGCACACACAAACCACACGCTTTTGTACATACAGTAATAAATTACGTTACAGTTAATGCATCGAGTAGATCCGTGAGAACAGCGCTGACCGTCTATTCATATCACACAAAATGGCTCTTAAAAGATTAAAAAAGGTCAGTCAATTGTAATTTTTTTAACTTGAGAACACATTTACATAGTGTGTAAATCATTTTATGATATACGATCGTGGAATAGTGTCCGGAATACCATGTTAATATGACATTGTTTATTGCGGAAGCTAAGTTATTGATGTGTAGATCATGGAATATTACGAACTTGCAGTTGCAATGGTTGTAAAGAATGAATGGAACGGTCGGTAGGCAGGTAGGGTTATTATTACGACATAGCTCTTCATGAATGCATGACACATAATATGAGTATGACGTTCGAAATAACGCCAGACTTCTTGAACGGTTTAGAAGCATGTCAGTTTTCAAACCATTTTGGTCAGTGTCTACATTTTATTGTGATAAACTAACCAGAAATGTATGAAATGAACATGATGATGATGGAAACCACTGGTGCTTTTCGGTTTGCATGCACACACTGCAGTCTGCACTATGACTGAGTAGATCTATGACTGCCACTAAGCACTAGTGTGCATGTGACTAGACAGAATTCAGAAATAACCACCTGGTTTGCCGTATGGGGAATTTAAAATTGACATTTGTTGATCTTCCCCATTCATAGACGATATCCCTTAATCCTCATGGCTCGCACAGGAGAACACCAGCCATTTTCGCCGGAATCCGGTGAAAATTTTCCCCTCGGTTTTTTCTTTATTTAGACTTGATACCTACAGGTAAACTAAAATGGATGTACTTTTCATATAATTTCAAGTTAACATTGATGTAAAACATCAAAATATAACGACTTAATTTCAGCTTAACCGGTATCTGCCTGGGGCCTGTTTCTCGAAACCGCTGTACATGTAAGTCTAACTTTTTGACTATATCATTGAAACAGAGTTGGGCTAACTCGGCTCAAAGACAACTCGGCCCAGCTGCAAAGACGGTCAGTTTTTGCAGCTTTAGGGTTAGGTTCAGGCTTAGGGGTAGGGTTAGAGTTAGGGTTGGGGGTTAAAATGACAAAAACTGACCATTTTTGCAGTTCGGCCTAGTTGTCTTTGAGCCGAGTTAGCCCGGATTCCATTGAAACGTGTTTTATAGAATTAACACACGTTTGCATGTTTCAGTGGGATAGTTAAGAAGTTAGACTTATGACGGTTTCGAGAAACGGGCCCCAGTCTTCTTGAAAAAGCTGGGCAATGAGATCAGCAATCATACACAAACTGTTTTGCAAAATCCCCCCTCACTAGCCCATACAATGTACTTCAGTCTACGATTATATCAGTGGAGCCAGAGGCAGTCTCAACGGAAGAACTGTCGATATCAGAGACTAAATCTTTTTGTCTACCACTCGTCGTGCTAAATGCCATTTGGATTGCATGCACACACTGATGCTGATGAACCATTCTAATTTACAGTCTCTTTACCTGCCTTTCACAAATTATGGTTTCCCTTGTCTTGGGCTCAAAAAGTATGAAGAAGAGATATTTCAATTCAATTTCAATTTCATTTATTTCCACAGATTCATAAAAGACAGTATAAATTACAATCAAATATAAAAGCATTACAACAAAAGATGAACCTGTAGAGGGGGTGATAAAAAACCACAAGAGGTTTATTGGGGATCATCTTCTACTTAAAAGTACAATATCAAAATATAATAGTTTTTTTTTAAATGAACAATAAACACATATGATGGGGAATAAGAATTTACAAGTGATTTTAAAAAAAAGTGATTGCATGAATTGCAAGGCAAAATTTCACAATTGGTTTGTATAGCATTTTACTTACAATGTAGATGAACTCGATGAAAATGAAAGATTTCATGACCCTTGTCGGTAGAAATGTGTTTTGTGTTTTGTGGTTTCAGAATTCAGATTTTTGAATTGGTTCTGATTCATTGGAGATATACATGTACAGTACTGTATGGAACTGTGCAGGAATTAAGGTCATGCCTCATGTGCAAACTACACTGAATGGTCACGCCACCTTATGTGTTAGACTTCCCTGTGTTCACAACACGATGTACATGTAGTTCAAGTGTCCTGTTTAAAGGTGCTCTTACACATTGTGACATGTCTTTGTTCCTTTTACTTCAGCGCAAAATTAAAATTTCTTAATATGACTAACTCTGTAAGTTGGGGCTTTGATCGGAACGGAAGATCGGAGCGACACCCTCGCACCTTTGAGCGGTATTGGCAAAAAAAAATTAATAACGAAAATGGTTTTGGGCTATCAAATGCTAACAAAACATGCAAAGCTGGGATTATTTTGTCATTTAGACTTGCTGTAGACCATGTTTGTTGATATTAAGTGCCTTTTCATGACTTTGAAATTGATAATATTAGTCTAAGAATAGAGGCAAAACATGTGAGTCGCCATCTTGGATTTTAATGACAATGGGGCAATTCCACGGTAACGGAAGGACACTCAGACAAGATTTTGAACTTCAGGTTCATACTAAAAGAAATGTTTTATTAGTATGTATTAAACTATGGGGAACAAAATGTGTTTCAGTCAAGTGGAAAGCTTCATCAACTTCACAAAGTTTGGATAAACACTAATTAACTGGAAAAACCATGTCCATTTTTATGTCCTTCCGTTACCGAGATAATTAATATGCACATTCTTAAACTACTTAACTATAATGACAATTTTTTGGGGGAGAATTAAAGGCACTTATATAGGTATTATATCTGTACTGTTTCAAATCTTATACTAATAAAACAGTTCTTTTAGTATGAACCTGAAGTTCAAAAATCTTGTCTGAGTGTCCTTCCGTTACCGTGGAATTGCCCAATGGACATGAAATGCGTGCCAACATTATAATCCAAGAAGCCTCTTCTCTAGACCAATATTGTTAATTTAAAAGTCATTTAAAGGCCCTTAATATCAACAAACATGGTCTACAACTCCATATGACAAAATATGAATGTTTTTTAAGCATTTGATAGCCCAAAACTTGAAAATTTTCAGCATTAAAAAAACCAAAAAAATTCTGTCTATTTTTTTTAAAGTGATCGGCGATTGGAATTTATTATCCAATTTCACCTGATCGGCCAATGATCGGCCAACGATCTGATGATCGGTTACAGGGTTAAATATGACTATTTGGTAATAGTTCTTGTATCACTACCATGGGTATGCTAACATCAGGGGATTTTCCATGACAACTGAATGGAAACAAAAGACATGTTGGAATGCGCAGAGTCGCCCACTGAATCAGTTTAACAGTGGACAATATGTTTAAATTTAGTACCATATTGTAGATATAAAAGATTGATGATTAATGCTCTAGAAAAAGAGTCAGAAGGGAAAGCACAATATTTTCCCTTGCCAGCAATGGACCATAACATTTTAAACGTCCCATTATGTACATTTGTATTGTGTTTTTGTGTCATATTGTTTGAATTACCTTGACCCAATTTCATTTTCTTCAGGAACTAGCTGACATTGAGAAAGACCCACCCGCAAACTGCTCAGCGGGGATGCAACATGATGATTGTAAGTCTCAATTTGTATTATTTAACTTCAATTTCATTTAAAAATGTTATTGAATCAATAATTGTTCATACATGTAGATCTATCCTACACTGCTTGAAACCCCTTCTAAAGTATTTCACAGAAAAACTATAATTTAATTTTTTTTCAAGAAATGGTACATTGTTTCACGATTCCACATTTTCTAAATGTATTCCGTAAATGCATGCACTAAGGGAAACAAATGTCAAACATTTTTTTATTTTTAAATGTTTATCTTTGAGGCCATTAAGTAGTACCTTCATAACTATAAATAATGGCACAGGTACAAATACAGATTACATCAGTTTATTTTATTTTCTGTGAAGAAGTGATAATGTCTAGAAATCATCGATTTCTTTGGTTCCCTGTAAAATACAGTTGCAGACATGTGCATGTATATGTGGCGTAATTTCAACACAATTTTTCTACCATAATACATTTGTAGTTCATCGCTCACTGACAATATTCATGTTACATTTGTACATGTACATGGGTTCCAGGATTTGTGTATAGGTACATGCAGTATAATTGGGCTTAAATTTTTGCTCACATTTCTGAATTGATGTTTATTATCTTCATGCATGGCCCCATGTATATATATAATTATATTTAGATGTATGGGGTCCATTTTTTCCTCTTTTTTCTTTTGGGGGAGGGGGTTGTGAGCAGTTGCCCTTTCTTATTGTCAAACCCTTATATTTAATGGTCACCTG
The DNA here is from genome assembly GCF_000002235.5 of Strongylocentrotus purpuratus. Taxonomy (NCBI): domain Eukaryota; kingdom Metazoa; phylum Echinodermata; class Echinoidea; order Camarodonta; family Strongylocentrotidae; genus Strongylocentrotus; species Strongylocentrotus purpuratus. Next base: position 27,949,147 of record NW_022145595.1, read on the forward strand.
TATAATAAAGGGACATTGCCAAGTTTTCCGCAGCCAATTCATTCAAACCCCTAGCCCTACTGATTCAACTTTGTCTACATCCAGTTTGTCATCATATGATCTTATCATTTTCACTGTATCATAACAGTTGTCCAAATGGCTGTTTTCTTTTATCCACAGTAACTAAAGTGCCCCTCAATATTGTATGCCAATATTTCATGATAATCGTTATTGTTTTTATTTCCCATACAGTACTGCACTGGACAGCATCGATAATGGGACCTGTAAGTACATGTATCAAACTCTCACCTCATTGTACATGTAACACCCCAAGATCTGACTGACTTGACATATAATGCTCTGCCGTCTCTTGGCCCTGTTCCATAAAACTTGTTATCAATAACAAGTTGCAATAATTAGCAACTGAAATCGGTACATTTGATTGGCTTTGTGCAGATTTGTCATAGATCTGTTGCACTTGTTATCGATAACAAGTTTTATGAAACCAGGGGCCCAAGTAACATGCAAAGATAAAGTTTGAGTTCTTGTCATGCTATTGCATTTTAAAAGAAACGGTCTGGAACATGATTGGGAAAAGTTGATTATGCAGGACATAAAAATTGGTGTATGCTCAGCGATCAGGCTTTGTTACCTTCAAAATGACAAGAAATTTACGCAATCTTGTTGAAAGTCACATGCACCACACACAAGAATACGTATATGGGACTACATGTAAATATATGAGGCATGAATGTTTGGTCTAAACCGTTCAGCTATTTATTGTCATAATACTAACAAGAGGACATGTGAAGAGCACTCCTTTCCAGTGACTTTCCTTTCATGATATTCTTCAAGGCTAACTGACATACATGTACATAGATGAGAAAAGCTCACAAAATTATTTTCACCTTGAGCAGAAAACTTGACCATCTTTTTGACAATGATGCAAGCCAGTGCTATATCATGTCTCAGAATTTTTGGATGCCAAGATAAAGCCCTGACTAAACCACATGTACACAGCAAGTCCAAGAAAGAATATCAACTTGGTACCACAAGGAACCATGTTTATCTGAATATACATTGGAGCCGGAGGGATGTTAAAGATAAACTTGAGTTCTGGAAAAAAAAAAAAAAATCAATTCTTACAGAACAAAACTTACACTGAATGTTCAAGATTACAAATAAATGTCATGTGCCAAAAAAAATTGGAAGAAAATGTATACTTGCTGAGTAATGAGCATAGAAAGATAAGGAAATCAAGGTAAGGTAGCCCCAACATAGTCACATCTTTCTGTGTACAGTGCTTTTTACTTTACCAAGACTGGGCCAAATTTATTATGATTTTTTGATGACTCCAGAACCTTGCAGTGCACACCAATACTTACATGCTATATGATCAACTCTCTCTGATCCATTCCACACCTTTTCTTTCACAATGCAATTGCATTACCAGAACTCACCTTTATCTTCAACTCTATGTAAAGTGATACAAGTTTCACTGGCATCAAACAAACATTACACAGGAATGGACACCTGGGCTTCGTCTTAAAAAGATTTACGATTGATCCAAATCAATCGCAAGTTTGCAGTCTCCTATCTGTTATGTACATAGCTGCGATTGATATCAATCTCAAATACCGGTAAGTTGCGATTGATATCAACTCTTTGTAAGAGGGGGGCCCAGAAGCATCATTTACTAGCTGTAGCCAGCACTATAGTCCCAGTAGTCAGTATTGGTTTCTGTCTACGTTCTGGGTAAACTCTACATGGAGCACAATTTACATGTACAGCAGGGCTCCACATGAACTTTCTCGTAAGGGGGCTGGGTTTGGGTTTTTAGAGTCTGTATACAGGAGCCAAATGTCACCAATTTGACATTTTAAGGGTTCAGACTTAGATTTTTGGTGCCCATGTGTCCTGGGCAGGTGTTAGTTTCAAGACCTTTGTACAGTCATTTTGGAATTTCCCTGTACATGCCTTGGCAGGAAGAAACAGAATTGGAAGGATGGAATGTAAAGTATATACTTCATGTCATGATAATGTCTTGATTTTGTAATTGGCCTTCTTAAGGGCTGCTCAGGTCTCACCATAAGAACAGGGGGGGGGGGGGGGGGGGCTCTTATATGACTTTCGGGGCTAATTCGCCCGAGCCCCCATGTATTTTTTTCACTGCTTAAGAATAATGATAACATGATCCTTAAATTAAAGGTCTGTACACTTTCAAGCTACAGGTAGTCTACTATTAACATACTTGAGCACATTCACATTTACACATCACATACAATGTACAATGTAGTAGGCCGAGGATGGGGCGAGTTCTGGGAAAGGTCAAAGATAATGCGTGGAATTTTTCATTCTCTTTGTGATAGTGTAGATGAGCATCATGGAAAAATTATTGCCTTAAAATGATGACCTTGCATTCGAAATATGAAGGGTTGTGGACCAAACTTCACGCCACATGTTTATGTAGTCCGATATTCACGTTTCTCTATACAGTGCATGTGACTTTTAGTAAAACTGAGCCAATTTCTCAATTTTTTGATGATTTCAAAATCTCAGAGTGTACACAGGCCTGATAAAAATCCGATTAAAATCGGTTTCCCGATTTTTTTTTTTCCTGATTTTTTTTCTTTTTTTCTTCCCGATATAAAAATAAAAAAAAAAAAAAAAAAAAAAAAAAAAAAATCCATTTTTTCCTTTCTTCCCTATTTTATCCTGATTTTCCCGATTTCCCCCTTATTTTCTTTACTCGAAAGGGGGGAATGTTGTTGGATGCATTTTTTCCCCCACGAATCCTCTATTTTTTTTTTTACTCAAGGGGGGTGTGGTTGAGGGGATTTATTTATTTTAGTGCTCACTATCACCCCTGGCACACCAATACTTACGGTACTTATATTGGCTACATGATTAGCCTTCCATCGTTTCCACACACTTTCTTTCATATTGCAATCACATGACCAGAACTCAACTTTATATCTACTTGAAAAATATCATTATTGTTATTGTTAGGATGTGACAAGCACTTAAAGGTAAAGACCAGTTTTGGAAACGCTCCAATTTCAAAAAATGAAATGGAAGCTCTTATTACATGTACCAATCATGTGAAAGAATATGTTTTGACTAATACAAGATGATAAAAAAATTGCCGGGAAACCGCTACTAATTGATATATTTGGTAAATTGGGTTATCTATTGGTATTTGAGGGATAAACGCATGTGTCATGCACATGTGCGTAGTCCCATATACATCTTTCTGTGTACAGTGCTCATAACTTTACCAAGACTGGGCCAAATTTCTTATCATTTTGGTGATTCCAGAACCTTGCAGTACACACCAATACTTATATGCTAGATGATCAACCTTTTCTGATCGATTCTACGTTTCTTTCACAATGCAATCGCATGACCATAACTGGTCTTTACCTTTAAGGGATTTTAGCAGTTTAGATTCTGAGAATGAGCGTAGGAGGAAATGAAAGGAGAGATAGGAAACTAAAATATCATTTTGAATAGTATCAGTTCACTATTTGATCTCTCAGAAACGCTGTCACTTTCGATGACAAGATGACAGACTAATCTGTTCATAAATTTGGATGTTGCATTAAAAATATTTAGAACTGGAGCAATAAAGATGCAATCTTTTCAGATTTTGTCTGAAATTTTCTTAAAGGTGTTGTTTTAATGATCTGTATGCTATGTCTTATCTTGCAGAAAAACAGCCCATATGAAGAAGGTGTATTTAGTCTTAGTATCCAGTTCCCCACAGACTATCCTTTCAAACCACCTAAAGTAAGTATCAGTCAACTGTTTACCCTGAACATTTCTTTTAGATGTAGGTTGTGAAAGTTATTTTAAGCATCTGTCTAGAAAAGCTATTCAGAGGCACATACTTGAACCATATACAAGTGCTGCAGAAATGGGACTCCTTCCTACATGTATCAGAAATCAACTTTATAAATGCAGATTGATTTCTCACTTAAAGGGATAGTTGAGTTCTGTTGCAGAGGGTGCTACACAAAATAATTTTTTTGTGAGATAATGGAAAACTGAATGTCAAATTTGAAAGAACATAATATTTAATTGACAAAATCATCTTTTTTGATCAAAATCAGTTCAGAGACGGCTGAAATATAACGATTTCTAATACTTATGTATCACTACAAATATTAGATATTTTGACAAATTTCAAAAAACCGTTCAAAAACCTGAAATAACGCCTTTTACATTGTATTTCAGCCAATGCCGATGTTGGCTTTTTTTGTTGGCATTTTCGTGTTGCTTATATTACCCACAATTAGCCGGCCCATGTATTGGTTTTTTTAATTAAATAACTAATTAACGGTCACCATGTTTTTTGTAAAGTGGAGCTGAATTGGTATGATCGTATTGGCTAAATTTCACACATTTTGGGGTCTAAAATTACCTTCATAGCAATTTTAGGTTCTAAAAGGGCACTATAAATGTCATAGATAAGAATAAGAGCAATAACCATGCACTTTGAAGGCATTGGCGGTTTGATAACAGAACTCAACTATCCCTTTAATGGGTTACAAATTGATGATACTGTGCCACCTGATGGGAGGGACACCATCTCATTTAGGGCTCCTCAGTCAGGACATGGCTCTAGACAGCTCAGATAGTATTCAGTTTGGTTCGCTAAAAGAAAATTGAGAAATATATAATTATTCAACAAAAGCCCCAATTTAACCAGTCCCCTTTCATTCTTGTGTTACAAAAAACATGAAATTTAAAGGGGGTATTTACGGTAGATAACTTCACACAGGCGCGCGCTCGCCCGCAGCCAACCATCAGTATGCAGTATGCACTTGTATTGTGCAGCGGTTTGCAGTGAAACCTGTGAAAAAGTGTATACTAATATTAACCTTTTTTCGCAAAATAACAAGGAAATTGACACGAAACGGGTACCAGTAATAAACACAACAACTTTTAACTCATGATCTTGATTTAAACATTTGATGAATATTTACTTCATTTTGGGTATGTTTAAGTGCGGTATCTCCACGCCGAAGTGAAGGGTCAAACTTTGGATAGGCTTCTGAACTGGTGCCGTTACCTGTACATGTGTTTCTATTTTGCAGGTCAACTTCACAACAAAAATCTATCATCCGAATATAAACAGCAATGGCAGCATTTGTCTCGATATTCTAAGATCACAGTGGTCCCCCGCTCTAACAATATCTAAAGGTAAGTACTGTAGGTTACATAATCAGGGGGGTGTTTCGCAAAAACTAAAATCGACTTAAGTTGGACTTGAAATATGGCAGGCCATTCATGCCACTGTTTGCTCTCACCATTGATCTCTCGATTATGATCTTTAGATAATATATTTTTCCTTCAATAGTGAACTATGAAACAAAAAGTAAATTCTTTAGATTTATGATCACGATTTGTACGTCCCTTGAGAAATCAATGCCAGGAATGGTTAAAGGAACTAGTGCCTGCTATATAGTTCAAGTCCAAGTTAAGTCGATCTTAGTCATTGTGAAACACTGCCAAGCCTATATGATGCAGTATTCCTCCTTAAAGTAAGAGTGTGTCGTGGGCTAGGCTTGCTGTTCGAGTCCTGTCCCGGCACTAATGTCCTTTGGCAAGAAGTTAATCTACATTTGCCACCCTCCACCCAGGTGTTAAATGTGTTGCCATTAGGATGCTAATGTTATTAAAGTTTGATTGGTATGTGTGCGCTCGTAAAATGGCGCCTGGCCGGAAAATTCCCCAGGGAGCAGAGCATGCACATTATCATGTATGGATTACTATTTGAATCCAATGACCGGGATGATAACAATTGCAAAGTAAACCGCTTTGAATGTAGTACTAAGTGCTATAAGATACAAATGTAATTATTATTATCATCATTAAAGAGAAGATCGAGTTCTGGAGAAAGGTGAAAATACTTTGTCAGCTTTTTCATTCTTTTTATGATAGTGTGGACGAGTATCATGAAATAGCCGTCTTTAAAAAAATACTGAACGGTCCTGGATCTACAGTACTTTATATCACTTCCCTATGCCACGCATTGACATGAAAATGTTTCATTTTGACCTTGCGCATTTATTCATTTATTTTAATGTTAGTTTACTGTATCATACCTGAACATTTATCTAGTAACAATGAACTGATATTGAAGGATAGGTTTGAGCTAAAACACAAAAAAGAGGGGGAAATCAAACAATATAAATCAGCAGGAAACTAAGGGAACAAAGTGCTAGAATTTAACAAGGCACTAGTCTGTAGTCTGTAGAAGGACTCCTTCTTCGTAAATACTGTTAGGGACTGGAACAACCTTTCTTCTTCAATTGTTAATAGCCAATCCTTGGTAACATTTAAAGTTGAACAAAATGTATAAGTCTTTCCACACACAATGCGCGTCTTCACAAAGTTAGCGTGGATGTGTCCTGAACAGACATTTTGCTGACCTACATGTAAGAAAACAGATTCAGATAGTCAGGCTTAGTCTTTGTTTAAACCTATTTGATTATCTCTATCATATCTTTGATTGATGAAATGATGATACATTTTTATAGTGCACATGTCCCATTAGAATTGGGCACCTGCAGAAGGTTTCTCGGCATGTCCAATGATCTCTGTGTGTGGCTAAGGTTTTGGTGTTAACTGCATGTAACAAATGCAGTTTTTATGCTTCATGGCAAACCTTGCTTGCAAGGGCTTCCTGCAAGCATTAAATGGGCTAGTTGTGGTGTTCTACAGAGCTGTATGGTACAGTACACAGCCAATTGTGAGGTGACCTTCACAATTTGTGCAGGTAATGGGGAGTATGTTTGTGAGGAGGGTGCAAGGAGGGTGCAAGGCCCACACCAGGGATAGTATAAAAGGATATGTACGAATCCTAGAAGGTTGACTACCACTCGACTGCAGCCAAGGACACTCACATGCGAGAAGACCTAAGGCGGGTCGTGACTATAAGCATCACAGTACATTATAAGAAACATGGAAAGTACAGGTAGAGTAAGTGCTGATGTTTTGATAATACACTCAGATATGCCCTTGAGACGTCGTTTATAGAAAGACCACCTGTCTTTGAAAACCACACTTTTTTCTCTCACGAAAAATGTTTCTTGGTGAAAGATGTATAATATAGAGACATGTACCATACGTATATCTTCATTTGAGATTGAGAAGGGCAATGTCTCATTCTTAACTGACAATATAGACCACGTACCTCAACAAAAATTTCTTGTCTCCCTCCAGTTTTCACAGGTCTCACATATATAAATCTGGTCTTTTTTCTTTTCCTTTTTCCTCTTTTTTGTTGTTGTTGCAGTTCTACTGTCAATTTGTTCGATGCTGGATGACCCGAACGCAGACGATCCGCTAGTGCCCGAAATCGCCCGAGTGTACAAAGTGGACAAGGCAAGGTATACCAAGTTAGCCAGGGAATGGACAGAGAAACACGCCATGAGTGATATTAAATCAAGTGTAATGAAGTGAAAAACACATGACAGGAGCAAAGAGAGCGAGGGAGGGAGTGGCCCCATAATATCTTCTCATTTATTCTTTATTTTTTATTAGTCTTATTATCATTATCTTTATTGTTATTTTTGTGTTGTTCCCAAGGCATTGGGGGATAAAATTGACTGCATGATCAAATTTCAATGCACCCTTCATTCTTGGTCAGTTATATCTTTAAAGGGAAAGTCCACCCATATATGAAGTCGGCCTTAATGAAGGCAGAACAATGAGAGGAACATGTCTGTGAAAGGTTTTCTTTTGTCAGTGTTTTTCCTGCTTTTATCAATACCAGCTAATTGTTGGGTAGACTTTCCCCTTAATAATGTGGTAATAGGATATCATATCCATTCATCAAATTGCCCTCTAAAATGATTTCTAGATTTTTGTAGTCAGGAAGGGAAAGTAATATTAACTGAAAAATTGGATTTATAAATAATTCAGCATGTGCCATATACCCTTTAATATGTTGATATCATATATTTACTTTGATACTTTCTTAAAACTAGTCCAAGATGGGTTGGGGGTTTGCAATATGACTCCTTTTCCTGTCACATTTTGTTTCAGACATAAGTATCATATTATTGTTTAATTCTTGAATATTTTATGTAATGATATTTAGGAATAGTGCCGCATCCTGATGAAATAAGACTAAACAAATAATAATCACATTTACTGTGATATGATGATTGGTACTACGTTTTCTTACTTCGTAAAGTAATTCATTGAAAGATCTCTTCTTTTTTTCCTTCTTCAAATTAAGCCTTTTATACAATCAATATCTTTATCATATTTAACAGAAGTTAACCTGAATTCTTCATGCAATTATTAGAATAAGTCCTATATAAAGATGTGAGTTGTAAAGAAAACACATTTTATCATCACCATAACACTAGCTAGAGTTCTGTAATTGTGAAGATTCCTTTTGAATATTGAGTATGTGTAGTGATAGTTTTTTTCTTGTAAACGAAAGGAGTTTGTATCATAAGGTATGTATGTGTACACCCCTTGTTTATTCTCCTTTGAATATTTGGGCCTCTCTATTTTAAAGAGTTTTGATTGGTCTGAATCAAATGCATTCGATTTCAATCGATTGCAATTTATCTGAATCAAATGCATTTGATCTCAATTGATTGCAATTTATCTGAATCAAATGCATTTGATTTCAATCGATTGCAATTTATCTGAATCGAATGCATTTGATCTCAATCGATTGCAATTTTTCTGAATCGAATACATTCGACCTCAGTTGATTGCAATTAAGCTACATGTAAATAAATGCATTTGAACTCCATTGATTGCACTTAATCCAAATTGATTGCATATCCACCTGTCGTCCTCTTGTGCTTTGATTCTTGCATGGGACTTGGATGAATGACTATTTGGATCAAAACATGGCTCGTAGTAGTTATATTCTCCTGTGTATTTAAGCAGCATTCTATTCGCATTAAGGTACTACTTGACATAAAAATTGAAACAATTAAAAATCATTCTGTTGTATTATTGGAGAAAAAAAATCTAAAGTGAAATTTCATATAAAGGAAAAATGCAGATAAATAAAGCAAACATTTCTTTCCTGTTGTGCATGTTCTTTTGAAAAGGCATATAGAAAGATTTGTTGTGCTATAGGAGACAGTCATATTGGTTTTCTTATGCACCAGAAATTAATGTTTGTTTTTTCTTGAAACATATTCTCATTTTTTTTCAACCACAAATGTTTCACAAATATATAGAGTACCTTTGATTTACAGTAGGTATAAGCTATATGATCCTGTTGGAATGCAAGAAGACATTGATTACAAAATAAGAAATGCTTGTATGTAAGTTTGCAAAAAGTTTGAAAACAAAATGCTAGTACATGCTTGAGTGTCGGTATGTGTTGGAGTAAGGACCAGAATGTTGGCCGTTTTGACCACCAAGTTAAAGGGTTCTTAAGCCAGGACTCTCTCTGACTTAGGCAAGGGTATCTTGCATGCTTCAACTGCACATAGTGGTATCTTTGTAAAGAAGTTTTGCTATTTTGTAAATGTATTTATTGTAATATGAAGATGGTGAAGTAAATAATTATCAAGATGTTTGGATGAGAAGGATTTTTACAATCAGGGGTATTGATAGAGAGGGAATCATTTATAACGTTACTTGGGAAAGATTATAGATATGACAATAATTTTACCCCCAAAATGTAACGGTAGCTGATTTGAAATATTTCCATATTCATTTAAAGATTCTGTTTCAAGCTAGTCTGAGTTGTAGGAAGGGAAATGAAATTGTTAGATACTGACTTCAGTTCATCCTGCAGTGTCTGCCATGTGCTAAATTGATCACTTGGGAAATCGGGTTAATTAAAAACATGTTTTGGGTGCTTGGCATGTAGTTAAGATGACTAGCTTTCTTTAGCTCATTGGTTAGCTGTTGTGCATTTTTCTATAAAAAAGTCATAATATTGTATTAAACATTCAGCATAAGTTTATTTGATACTGGCAAATCGGTTTCCTTAATTTCCAGAACTCATGTTTACCTTCAATACATGTGGAAAAAGAGGAGAATCTTTGCCAAAACACCAGATAATCCATTGTATATATTCTGTGGAAATAATTCTTGGTAGATACAGCACATATTTCCAGACTTTTTCTTCTTCAAAAATAGAGCCATCTTGTAGTATTTGACGGTTATAAATATGCTTCTGTATACAATTCAATAGAGGCGAAGTGATTTTCCAGATGATAAGGGGTTAATGTGTAAGGGATCTACCAATGCAATGTACAGTCTTATTGTGTTTTCATTTTTGTGTGTGTGTTTAATGGATGTGAACATGATGACACCAATTCATAAGATATGGGGAATCAGCTATACAATGGGACTTGAACCCTGAACCTTACCTAAAACCACCCCACATCCTTCAGTCAAGAAAAAGAAATATATATATCATCTGTTGAGAGCAAGAAGGCCTTTAACCCCATGTTTAAGTGTATGCAGTTAGGCCCTTCTGACCCTCAGCTAATGAAAAGGGCTACAAGACCATGTGATAAACCAAAGGCTATACATACATGTATATTGTTCTGCACTGTATCTATGCTGTTAAGAAACATTGAATCGTTTTATTTCACTTTATGACAAGAATTCATTGATCTCCTTTAAAATCCTTCAAAATACAATCACCCACTACATCATTATGTGCATGCTCCATTTTAAAATCTGTTTGCATGAACAGATGTAATATCTTAATATTTAACAAAATGACTTGTAAATACATTAAGGTGTAACATATACAATTGAATTCATTTTGCTGTTCTACATGCATATATGCCCAGTAATACACCTTTTATGTTTTCGGTAGTACTTATAAAATTCTGTAAACCAAATTCAGTGCACCGTTTCAATTTTTCAAGAAATATTATCGTAACCTCACAATGATTGAACAGGATTCTATACAGGGTGAACCAGAAACCCCCCAGACAATTCTTGTTAATTTTTTAAAACAATAGTGGTCATTCCTTTTAAGATTACTTTAAAACTAGGTTTTTCATGTTTCATGTTCATGTCTGTTTGATGACCAAGGATGTTTATTGAAGATTTGCTCCTTCTTGAAATCCATAAGAGTGCCAATAGTCCGATGTATGTATTTTCTTGTTATGGAGTAGAGCCACAATCCTACACCTCTTAGTCCCCGTGCACTGGGCCCTGTTTCATAAAACTGGTTATCAATATCAAGTTACGATAGTTGTTATAAGCTACTGAAATCCTTGCTTTTGATTGGCTATGAGCAGATTTGTCATAGATCTGTGGCAGGTGTTATTGATAACAAGTTTTATGAAACAGGTCTCTGGTGTACCATCAAACCATTAATCTCTTCATGTATGGTATATCTGTATGATAAAAGAAAATCAATGATGCTATAATCAGGTATAAGGCAGTCTGATTTTTTTCTCACAAGACCATGATTTTCTTTCTTTGTGGCTATTACAAGTTTTTATTGGCATTCTAGTGAAGCACAGATGCACCTTTTGGGGGTATTCATGGCATGATGAGTAATTAAGGAGCTGTTTTCATGAAGTAAAATCATTTCACATTGTATACTAGACATATTATACTACTGTATAGAACATGATTAGATATATGCGATGTAGATAATTGAAGGGAAAGGGGAAAAGGACAGAGAAAGTTCAGTTTAAGTTGTGTGCATTCTGTCAAGTTTCATCACTCAGAAAGAATTGAAGTGCATTACAATGTATTGATAAGACGCACACTGTATCACTGTAAATTTATTCTCTGATTTATGGTCTCTTTGCAAAACATTGATTGGTGTAATCTTTACAAACATGTCATTAATGAACATGGTGTGACGTATTGGAGTGCTGTAGTTTGACATTTAAACAAGTTCAGTAGCAAGGAAACAGCATTGGTAGAATCTCTGGCAAAACATGGGGGTTTTGTACTATAAACACTTTTCTATCAAACGATTAAACCTATGTCAAGTACGATTATATTAATTCAGAAAAAGAAAAATACTAGTACAAAGTATGTAATTTTCATGTCATGTATATGTAGTTAAGGTAATAAACGTCAGATACGCCATTAAAGTCTTTATTGTGTATTGTGTCAGTGGTATGTATTTTATCGGGCCAGAATTAATTAAAAGGAGGGTACCATGATATTCTGGAAATGAAAGAGAATACTTCTTGAATACCTACTGCGAGATTGCACTAGAATGGCATAGAACAAACGTGTGTGGAGAAATGTCGCAATCAATCTACGAGCTGAGAGGAGAGAATACATTGTATGGAAGGGAATTATACCATTGATGGAGAGGGGCAGGGGGGGGGGGGGGAGAAAAGAGAAGGACAGAGAGAAGGAGAGAGAAGGAGAAGGGGGGGGGGGAGGACAGACGGTTAAAAGAAATTTAATTCCCTCCTCAATTTCGCTCTCCCTTCTCTCTCTCTCTCTCTCTCTCTCTCTCTCTCTCCCTTCTCTCTCTCTTTTCTCCCTTCTCTCTCTCTCTCTCTCTCTCTCTCTCTCCCTTCTCTCTCTCTTTTCTCTCTTCTCTCTCTCTCTCTCTCTCTCTCTCCCTTCTCTCACCCTTCCCTCTCTATCTCTCCCTTCTTCCACTCTCTCTCTCGCTTACTCCTCCCCATATCGTCTCATTCCACCTTCTAACAGTATTCTTCCCATTCATTTCATTTCCTTCAAGTTTCAAGTTTTCACATTTTATTTGTTCCACATTTTACAAAAAATATAGACATACATATATTTATAAAATAGTAATTATTTACATGTAGTATAAATGAGCACGTCTCAATGATTCTCAATTCATATAATATATTAAGTAGGATGTAAGAAACCTATTAAAAAGCAGTGCTTGTATATTATAGGTTCCTGCTTTAAAAAAGACGGGATTTTAGATGAAAAAACCCACAGCAATAGAGAAAGACGTATTTTAGAGGGGAGAATTTAAAACACAACGGAATGAGGAAATTTGTATACAAAATGATGCATTAGCACCAATACCCAAAGTCACCCAGTTAAAATACGTAGTCACACGAGCAATTTAGTTAGCATAGCCCAATGAAATTTGTTTTTATACATTAAAAACTGGAACATGCATCATTAATTAACAATTAAGATTAGCATTGAAGAAAAAAGGACTGGGGAGGGCAAACAAATTATATTAGATGACTTTGTAAGAATTTAAAAGAAAAACTCGAAGTTTACTTTTAAAGCAATTTAATGATGGTGCTTCATTCAGTGGTCTTACCCCCCCCCCCCCCCCCCCCCCACCGCATTCATGCCATCCCATAATCTAGTATGATGACACCCATCTCTGTTGTTATAACACTCTTTTCTCTTCTTTTATTATATGTCCTATCGATATCCATAATTTGTCTATATGTGCCCTTTCTCTCCCGATTCCTTTTTTTCTCTTTGGCCTTCTAGAGGGATTATTCCAAATTGACCTCATTATACTTAACCGTCTTGACCAAACCTTGACCATAGCAATACGATGAACTTGACCGTTGAATATATTTGTTATTTACAATTACACAAATGATCTTTCCCCAATTGGGTTTCTTTGCCTCAGATTCTTAACATAATCCTGGATTTAGCTCATGCTGCAATCATAATTATAAACCTTTAGGTCAGTCAGGATTTCCTTGCCTTTTAAAAGCCGATCGCATCTAAATTTCAAAAACCGTTTTTCCAACTGTTTAAAATCGGTCACTATTTCATTCGCGATTTGTTTGAGGGCTTCAATACCACACCATATCACGGACACTGCATGATACCACGAAGGGTTACGAATCTCAGATTTGTAAAACTGGAAAAAAATTGTTAAACGATGCCTTTAAGATGATTGGGAGACATTTCCTTATGTAGCATATTCATTGTGTTCGTTTACATATTTATTTCCCCCTTACCACCTGCCACCTGCCTTAAATATCTTGTTTTTATCTTGTTTATTGTGATTGTTCTCGGATTTAATCAATAAAAAAAATCATATGAAATGAAAAAATAAATCTTTCCCATAAGTCTTTCAAGTTTTCCTATTTGTATCGGGATTCCGTTCCGTTCTCTAGAAATTCTAATTTCATTTTCATTCAATCGTTTAATTGTAGAGTCTTTTAAGTCTTACCAAAACTCAGTCACGGCGTAATTCCAGTTTTCTCTCGCAGTCTTCGAGTTTTCATATCAGTATTCTGTCTGTCTTTGACTATAGCGCGAAATCTCCATAATCTCATTTAAGTTCCGCCTTTTTATTTATTTGATCATTTTGACCACGTTTTTAATACAAAATTTCCAGATATCTTTCCTCGTCTTCAAAAAGGCCTTTCACTTTTCTTATCAGTATTCTGTATGTCATTGTCTCTTGTTCTCTCAAAATTAACCATAAACCATTTTACTCTCTTTTGTCATCCCTAGAGCCATACTTAACAGTCTTGCTTAATTCTTAAACTGTCTTGACCAAACTTCTGACCATATCTCATCTTGTCAACGAACTCTCTTCAGTCTCGACCGCTAAAACCTTCCGTGACAAATCACATCTTTTCAATCACAGTCCTTCCGCAATTCCTTCCTCCTTAGGAACTTTTAATTTCACATAAATTTATAGAAACTCACCGTAAGTCGTCTTCCTACTCTGCCTGAAAACTTTGGCAAAGGGTGTGGAAGCAGAAGAAGTAATTACTGAAAAAGATCTTAATAATAAACTTATCAGATTTCACACATTGTTATCGAAGCTCAAGATAAACTATTTTGCTGAAAGAAATTTGATCTTGTCTAATTCTTTATATTGCAGGACTGTTTTTCTTTCTATCTATACTTCTCACTGTCTTCGCTACCTTCTGTAATTTCCTTCTTTTACTTTCTTTATTAACCCCCATATTATCTCTCTCCCATTTCCTTTGTTCATTTATTTTCCCGGCTCAAAATTCATGTCAGGAAATATTATAGTGTTGATATTGACTCTCGATATCAATCGTTTCAAATCTCGATCTATTTATAAGTTATAAGTGCATTTTCACTAATTCATTCCCCCCCCCCCCTCCCATCGACGAATCATGCAATAAGAATCGCCAGCAATTAATTGAGGGGAGACCCACAATAATTCAAGAGCCAGAAAGGCGTTAACTTTGAATTAATTTAGACAAATATATGAATTAACGGTCTTCTGGCACTCAGTAAATGTTGTCTGCTAGTAGTTTCTCCTTTTAAGAGCAATAAGGAAGAGTGTTTGGACTCTGATGATGAAGAATTAATTATGAAACCACACAATGGATTATCTGATAAGACTGTTGAAGACCCGGCAAAAAAATAACATGGTGAAAAACATAAGACTTGAAGCCAATTTAAAGAGCCCCAAATTTGCCAAAAATTTGATGGCAAAATTTTATTTAAATCGTATCATAATGTGAAAGAGGATGTCTATTTTAAGACACACTTCTACAAAGATTTTGATAAAAGAATACATAATTTGGGTTTTCTGTTGTACAGAATCCTGGATAATAGAGCAATTGTTAGTTCTCCATTCCTATGTTTGGAAGGGTAAAAGATCTGGACTACACTTATATTTAAACCCTTCTTTCTCCACTATTCTTCTTTTATCTCTTTCTAACTTCTCTCTTTGTAGATATCTATTTCATTCAATACAAAATTATTGCGTATAGATTGTTACGAGGTTACAACCTTCCTAACAATGAATATTTGAATGACAAAATATTTCACCACTTCCTCTCTTATAATAAAAAAAATATATATCATGATTTAGGCTTATGACCATTATAATGTGAATCTTGTCTGTTTCAAGAGCTTATTATGAGAACAATAATTTTAATATATCAAATATCAAGTATTGCACCGGAATATGATTTGAAATAATTTTGGATGAACCTATATAGCTACATCATGGATCCATGAAATAACCATACGATATTCTCTCATCAACATTCTGTCGGATATTAAGTTTCCATTTTTCTTTCTTTCTTTATTTATCTCTCTCTCTCTCTCTCTCTCTCTCTCACACACACACACACACACACACACACACACTCACGTACATTTTTTAATTTTTAAATATTGATGAATATAAAATATTGATGAAGATTGATGAGAGATTACACAATTTAGGTTACGTACGTGTACTAGAGTGGATTTCCAACATTATATTTTATCCAGCTTAAAGCTAGTGTCATAAAGAGACTATATTGAAAGCATAAATAGGTCGCCCTCTATAGATACAAATATTAAACACCGCCATAAAGTTCAAAGGTGCTTAATATTTCTGTTGGGAAAACCCACTTATATGCACAAGCTGCTTTAAATTCGTATACGATCTACTCAAGTGTGAGTTTAGCATTGTAATCACATTTGTATTGATGTATACACGTACTTGAATAGAGACTCGGTACTTTTGATCAAAATTATTTCCATTTCTTTCGACACATAATGTAATCGAAACGTGATAAATTGGTATAGAACTTCACGCAGTAAGGACCCCGGGTAAGGACACACTTGTTACGTAGACTCGGGATATTGGTAAATTCTACGACGTCACTGCATTATAGTTTGTGCTTGCATGAACTGACGGTTGGCTTATAGTATACGCATCAGCTGATAAAACTTTTAAGTTTTATTGCACATCAAATGGATATAGGCGAAGAATGAGCTCGTGTTTGTAATAAGCCAGAAATCCGATATTTGTACCAATGGCTGAGAAGACTGAGGAAGAGAAAGCTTCAAGCTCTTCAGAGAACCTGACGTGTCCACTATGTCTTGATATCTTCGATGAAGCAACCATCCTGACCTCATGCGGACACACCTTCTGTCGGAAATGCCTCAAGAAGTATGACCTTTCCCACCAGGATCTCGATCACATGATCTGTCCGCTCTGCAGGAAGATCACCAAGTTGTCTGTGAACCGTGTCGATGATTTCCTCACCAATGTGACTGTCAACGGACTCGTAGATGATTACCACGCCAAATGTGGAGGGATGAACGCTGTCCTTGAGATGCGTCCACAATGCACTGCTTGCAAGTTTCAGCAAGATGCCGTCTCATTCTGCAAAACATGTAATAACTACATGTGCGATGGGTGCCTGGATAGTCATCAACGTCTTACAGTCTTCTTTGAAGGTCACGAGATTGTATCCATACAGGATATCATCAACGGGAAGGTTAGCATTGGTCAACTATCCGAGAAGTGCTGCATCCACAAACAAGAGAACAAAGATATGTTTTGTGAGGATTGTAAGGTCCACGTCTGTCACAAGTGCGTGATAGTTGGTCATCAAAATCACAAGATCAAGGATCAGACCGACTTCGAGCAGGAGCTACGGGTTAAGGTTAGTGTGTTCAGCTGACAAAAAGCGCTTTCATTTGGCTACTATAATGCATTACGTGGTATAGGACAGATGTTTCCCTACATCGGGGGGGGGGGGGGGCGAAATCGTTTCTGCCTCCTCCCCCTAAGGCCAAATAACACAAATAACGTGTTTTTCGTCCAGACTTTAAAAAAAAAGAAGGCAGGGCATTACTATTGTACTATTGTTATTTGGCCTAACAAGGCAAAATCTCTTTACAAACAATTGAGGGAAATTCATGTTTCCCGTATCCATTGCCACACAAAAACTTATGATTTCAATAATTGCACAGTGTAACCAGGGAGATAAACTCTCATATCCCTGGTGCAACCATCTCTCGCGGTCGTTTCGTTCCTAGCTTCTCACGCACATTGATTTCATAAACGCACACTTTAAAGCGTGGAAGCACAGGATTCTCTCCATTTAATGGGCGTCTTCATTTTTTCCTTTACAAGATACAACTTTGGTTCATTGATCTACAAAGATAAAGATACAAAATTTAATATGCAACATGGATTGATCGAACTTCATGGGAAGTAGCTAGAAGACGATGTATTCAATTCCTCGGTCCTCATATGATAATGGTAGGAGGGTCGAGTTTCTAACTTTTGTGAAACATCAGGTGCGTCCAAATTTTGGTGTTCGATTTTTAAACCAGCTCCATTTAATTGGCATACACCTCATTCTAAAAACATGTTCTTGTCACTTCTCTACAATTCGTTTTGTTTAGGTGAACGACCTTGTCCAGCGTTGTGCCGCTAAGAAATCAGAACTGGAGAAGAACATTCAGAATGTGGAAGTACAACGCCATGAAGTATATACTGCCGTGCAGAAACTACTGGACGATGTCAGTCAAGCCTACAGCATCAAGGCCAAAGAGCTTGAAGAAAATCATCGAAATCTCATCGAGCAAATCAATGCAGTAAAGCGGAGTTTCCATGACGACCTCAACGTCTTGAAATCTAAGAATCGACAGAGGATTAAGAGTATTTGTAGTTCGATAACACTGGTAGCTAATGACAGACTGGGTCATCTTGAGACAGACAGTCTGTCTGCACATACCTTGCTCTGTGAGGAGCTGGATGTCATGCTGAAGGAGGCTATTGATAACACTTCTGCGGCAGCCATTACGAAGAAAGCACAACTGAAGAGGTTCAAGCCTGCAGATAATAATCGTCTTGAACTCGGGAGCATCTCAGAATCAGATCCCAAGGTACAAGTCATTCATTTTCTAGATCTACGAGGATACATGTGGGGAATGACCCAGTACTCTGATGATAGTGTGGCTATCGGATATTTGATTGAACATGGTATAGATATCATTGATTCAGCTGGTAAAAAGCACCAGTATGCAAACATACCGAGTAACATGAGGTGTTGTAATCTTGTGTTTCAACAAGACAGGTCGTTGTGCATATCGATGAGTAACACAGAAGCACACATTTTTTCTCCCAATGGATCAAGTAAATCAACCATCCACGTGAATAACAGTGGCTCTTCTCTCAAACTAAACAGAAGTCCATCAGATGAAATCCTTATTGCTACCAATGAGAAGCAAGTCTCTATCTATGACCCGACTGGATCCACTCTCAAACACACGGTTCCAACAAAACACAACCAGACATGGAAGGTATCTGCTACCAGGTCGGGTTTGATCGTCACGAGTTCATGTAACGCCAAACCAAGCGTGGTGACGGTCTATGACAGGGATGGGAATGCTGGTAAATCTCTACAAGCTCCAGACGATGTCTACCTGTATGCTGCCGTGGATGAGCAGGACAGGGTGTATGTAGCGAGTGTTGATTGTAAGAATGTTAATGTGGTGATCAGGCTCTATGACCTTGATGGTCTGAACCTGAAGGAGAGAGTTGAGTTCAATGTACTTAATCTTACACTTGGTTCTAGTTGGTGTTACTTGGTTTCCCTCTCTCCAGACATGCTCGCGTTTGCTAATTGTAACAAGAAGTTATATTTTATCAAAGTATCACTGTAATCCATGTCACACTCTATATTACCATTATTGTTGGTGTGTACACCTCTCTGCTCCAGCTTCACTCTAATAAGGGCCTATCAAGTATCATATTATATTGTTTATTATGTGATAACCAACCGAATGAGAAGATGCCTATTCTCTCGAAAGATTATAATCGCCTGTATACAGTTGTCATTATCTAAAATAATGATAAAGTTTCTCTCTCGAAATTTTATGTAAATACATACAATATAAATATGCTTCTTGCATAGCATAATTTTGTTCACTGTGATATTTAAAGAGGTAATATTATTGGTGCTGCAAATCATATAGAAAGTTGATATCGAATACAGAGTGACAGACACACGGTTGAAAGTTAATCAAAAATGAGGCCTATTTTAACCGTCGGAAGTTTTGTTTCCTTGACTAAAAAAAGTTAAAAAAACATCCTAAGTAACGTAAAAATATATTGATACATTATGTTAACGTTTACTAGTACTGCAGTTCTGTTATAATTAGTAACTTTACTTTGAATATATATTTCTCGTTAATGCGGCAGTTGTCATCTTAATAATTACCGCTTAAATTCAATTTAATTCAGTTTAGTTAAATTCGATTCAATTCAATTAAATCTATACAGACTATCGACTTGTGACGTGGAATTTGGAATATCTTTATCTGCATTTTATAACGGTATAGAAAGAGAATAGGGTAAGATAGGATTATGTTTATCATATGATAAATTGTAGAAATGATGAGAATATTTAACAATTAACACCTACCTCTGGCAAAACCAGGGATGTAACTGGAGAAAACATCTTTTTAATGTTTCCCCATCATTAAAAGATGACACCCAGATGATAATTATGTTTGTAAGAAGATGACATCGAAGAAATTCCATGCATAAACGATCTATAGCTTCGGGAACAACCCCCCCCCCCCCACTTTTTAAAAATAAATATTGTATTCTTTTTTTAATAGGGGGAGGTGATACCTGCATCTCGATGGCAAATTTTGGTACTATATGTATTTGTTGAAGAGAAAAAGTCAATTATTATGGATAAAATGGAGCGACTATTTCGACACTCCTATACTGTTTTTGTACACTGTTGTGTAAAGCACCTTCAACACATGTCTCAAAATTCGTATTTTGTATTTTCCTCATTTTGTGTCTTTTTTAAATAAGAACAAAGTCATAAAAAGTATGTAATCCTAGCCTATAATTACATATACATTATTTTGTTGTATGCACATGGTATTGTTGATTGACACTGGAAGAGTCCTTTAATGGTTGACAGAGAAAGAGGAAGAAAAAGAGAGAAATGGACGGAGATAAAGAAAGAATAGTGGAGAAAGAGGGGATGAAAAACAAGTGTAGTTATGATCCTTTTACCCTTCCAAATAACGCAATGAAAGAAATAAAACAATTAAACCTCGTGTCTACTTCGGTGTCAACTCTTTCTTATGGTCATCGCTCTTTTGGGAAGCTTCTGCTAAAATTGGGAACAAACTACATTTACATGTCAAAAACTGTCGGACTGTCAACCAATTCAAACTTGTCAAAAGACACATTTATTCCAAATTGAATTTGATGATCAACTTACCCTGTTCACATTGATGTCTATTTCATAATGTATCGTAATTTGTAGGTATATTAGTAATTTTTTGTTTGATATATAATTGTTTGTCATTGTATTTTGTTTGTCAGTTATATAGCCGCGCCGGAAGCAGTTTGGGATTGGGGGGGGGGGGGGCAAACATTCCAGGGGGCTCACCTTCTAGGGGCAGTGACGTAACGAGCAAAAACGTTTGGAAGGGGGGGGGGCACAAGAAAAATCTGCATCACCACCGATCTTACACGTTACATGCAGGCCCTGCGGAACGTTTTTCAAAGTTGATTATTAACGATCAGGTAGAGCGTAAATTGGCGTGGGGTCGAGGGCCTGAGCCCCGGCAGGGGGTCGAGGGGCTGAGCCCCCAGAAGGTCAGGGGTTTAAAGGAAAAAAGATTATGGTCAGATAAGCATATTTAGATACCTTATTTGTGACACTGGCAGGCCACTAATTGGCGGAGAGTCCAGGGAGCAGAGCCCCCGGAAGCTCGGGGGTTTTAGGTATTTAATAACGGTCAGATGAGCATACAGGGGACAGCCTTAGGGCCCTTGGTGGGGTCCGGGGGCGGAGCCCCCGTAAGCTCTGGGGTTTTAGGCATTTAATTACGGTCAGATGAGCATATTTTGATACCTCATTTGTGACATTGGCAGGTCACTTATTTTCTCTCTCTCTCTCTCTCTTTCGTTCTTTTTCTCTGTAACAAACTTTCCAAAAAGTGAGGGGGGCTCGAGCCCCCGAGCCCGGCCGTTCTGCAGACCCTGACATAAAGGCTTCTAAATAAGCATATTTTTCGCCTGTCTGTAAATTTGGGGATTTCTAATTTTCCAACAAACACATAAAAAGGTATGACTTACAATTTTTTAAAGAAAAAATACCGGAAAATCATGTCATTTCAGCAACATTTGTAAATCACTGGTATAGAATTAAAAATACCCCCCATCAGTACGCCAGCGTTCAGGGGTTCATGGGCTGCTCACCCCTATAACAACAAAAAACAGACACGCTTTCCCAATCTCTCACAATATGTCCACGATATGCGCGTATCGCTATCATAGAAACCTCCATTGATAAATATAGGTAGCATGCCAATGTTTAGGAAATTTAATTCCTGTTAACTTTCCTTTTCTTTAAATGGAATTGTATACGTCATTTAATTCAGGTTTTTATTATTGTTATGTTCTTTTGGGTTAAAAAAAAACAAACCATCTTTACTCCTTAACTGCTTTTTTTTCTCTTTTTTTGAGGGGGGGGGGGGTGTGTTTTTTGGGGGGGCAAAAATGGGGAGGGGGGGACTGCTTGAAAAGACAATGCTTGTATGTGTGTGCCTTGATTGAGGTGTCTTTATACATTCGAGCATCAAAATAAAGTTGTGAGAGCAAGTATAATTGAAGTACAATGTTAAAGGGATAGTTGAGTTTTTGTTTAAGACCGCAAATACCTTGAAAGTGCATGATTATTGCTCTTATTCTTATTTGTGACATTTCTAGTGCTCTTTTAGAACCTAAAATTGTCGCGAAGGTAATTTTAGACCCCAAATTGTGTGAATTTAGATTGAATACGATCATACCAATTCAGATCAATTTTCAAAATTACGGTGACCGTTAATTAATTAATTAATTAATTAATTAATAATAACTATACACGGGCCGGCTGGTTGTGCGTATTATAACCAACACAAAAAAACATCAAAAAGCCGATATTGGCATTGGCTGGAATAAAACGTATAAGGCGCTACTTCGTTTTTCAACGGCTGGTTCAAAATTACCGAATATTTTGTGGGGCACCACAAATATTAGAAATGGTTATCTTTATGGATATTTCAGCCGTCTCTGAACCGATTTTGATCAAACAAAAATATTTTGTCTTTTAAATTGTATATTCTTTCAAATTTGACACTCAGTTTTTCATGATCTCAAATTCTATCCCTTTGATATGTTATCAATACAAAACACATGTTGTCTCGATTGTACAATATGGTATTCTACCATTTAAAGTGCTTATAACATTTATCTTGTAACCATTTGTCTGACTTTTTAGCTCCTGATTTACGATAACTCTGTTTGGTGTCATTTCAATTTTCAAATATGTATCTTAGTTTGAAGCGCTTTTCATTAAAACCTTGTATACTTTATTGACCTGACTGGGGCACAATTTTCTTTCTCTCGTTCTTTTATTTCGTTAAAAAAAACACGTTGAGATGGTGGAGGGGGTCTGATAGCCGCATCTGGATGGACAATTCGTCCTTGTTTTCACGAAGTGACGGTAGCGAGGAAAATCGTAACGCAAAGTGAATGCAATTTTTTTTCACTACCGTCACTTCGTGAAAACAGCGACGAATTGTGGATAGTTTATGTTTTGGTAAAGAATAGTCACACAGCTTTATTACACAGTGCCTCCACTTGTTCAAGTAGCCCATTTTGCCGCTTTTTACGTAGGGCAAGAGCCCTCTTTTACCTTGACAAGTGCCACTTTTCCTTTAAATAAGTGCCCCTTCGCCTTTTAATAAATGCCCCTTTTTACCTCTGATAAGTGCCCCTGTTCATTCTGATAAGTGCCCCCAATTTATTTTATAAGAGCCCCTTCCCCTTCTCATAAATGCCCTAATTAAAGTCTGAAGTTATCATAAGTGTTCCTATTATCTTTGGTGAGTGCCTATTTACAAGTGCGAAAATAGCCCCTTTTCACCTTCGATAACTACCCTCTTTACATTGATACGTGCCCCTCTTCCTTTCTAGTAAAGGCCCTTTTTCCTTCTGATAAAATGACATTTTCGTTTTTATAGGAGCCCCTTCCCCGTTTCATAAATGCCCCTTTTCACCTCTGAAAAATGGCCTTATTACAATATGATAGGTGTCCCTTTTTCGTGGCAGGATAAAAGCCCCTTTTCCATTCTCATAAGTGCCCTTTTTAGGTGCGAGAAGTGTCCCATTTTCACATCTGGTAAATGCACTTTTAACTTTGACACGTGCTCCTTTTCTTTTCTAATAAGTGTTCTTTTTTCCTTCTGATAAGTGCCCACCTTTCCTTTCTCAATAGTATGCGCCCGTAATTTAAAGCAACTTAGAGTTACCAAAACTTGATATAATTATGTTACTTTTCAAGGGTCTTTTCAGTCTTGCAAAATAAGATTTTTTTCTTTTTCTTTATAGAATATGAATATTACAATTTTTGCTCTCTAGCAAATTAATATTCAGATCATCACAACCAAATGCAAAGTATGCTGCATGTAAAGAGAGAAATAAATAATCGAATCATCCCTGATAATGTAATCACAATCATGAAAATGTAGGGGTAATTACCAAATGTCTAAAAATTGTATATTTCGCTTCGAGGTTTCCCTTTGTACGTGCCTCTTTTCGCAGAAAAGGTGCCCTTTGTGTTGGTGCCCTCACCTGTGGAAGACGCTCCGCCGCCCCTGTTTTTCTCTTACAAACTACTTCCCTTTCTATTCTTTTTCTTCCCAATTATCATTTATCGTCTTCGACCATTGTCTACTCTTCCCTTCCTCTTCTCTCTCTCTCTCTCTCTCTCTCTCACTCGAAAACACATTCTCTCCGATTTACTTTCTCTCTCTCGACTTAAAGGGGGAAGTCCACCCTCATATTAAGTTGGTTTAAATATAAGCAGACAAGAGAAACAAATTTTGGAAAGTTTAGCTAAGCAACATACAAATCAAAATAAGAAAGTTATGAATTTTTAAAGTTGTCATCAGTGAAACAAAAATTGGCAACACTGTGACGTATCTTGCGAGCTCCTCTCCAATTTGATATTTACAGAACATTTCACAAACTTTCATTTTCTTAATATTGATGAAGGAATAGATTTGTTTCATACCGAGGTTGTATGAAAACATATTTGCAATAATCATATTGAGGGTGAATCTAATTATGATTCAAAATTTTCTAAGGGGAAATATGGATTTTTAAATTTTGTTTAGTACATGACAAATGGGAGAGGAGCTCACAAGACACATCACAGAGATGCCAATTTATGTTGAATTTATTGTACCTTCAAAAATAAGACTTAAAGCCCATTTAAAGAGCCCCAAATTCGCCAAAAATTTGATGGCAAAATTTTATTTAAATCGTATCATAATGTGAAAGAGGATGTCTATTTTAAGACACACTTCTACAAAGATTTTCCAAAAAGAAATGTGTTTCAAGAAAAATATTGATAAAAGAATACATGATTTGGGTTTTCTGTTATACAGAATCCTGGATGTTAGATCTTCATTCCTATGTTTGGAAGGGTAAAGGATCTGGACTACACTTATATGTTAACCTTTTTTCTCCACTATTCTTCATTTATCTTCTTCTACTTCTCTCTTTCTACTCTAGATATCTTTTTCATTCAATACAAAATTATTGCGTAGATTGTTACGAGGCTACAACCTTCCTAACAATGTATAATTTGAATGACAAACATATTTCACAACTTCCTCTCTTATAATACAAACAAATCTCATGATTTAGGCTTATGACCATTATAATGTGAATCATGTCTGTTTCAAGAGCTTATAATGAGAAAAATTATATTAAATTAAACATGTCACTATAGCCCGTACTTGCACCGGAAATAATTTTGGATGAACCTAGCAACAACATGGGTCCATGCATGAAATAACCAAACGATTTTCCCTCATCATCATTCTGTCGGATATAAAGTTTCTATCTTTATTAATTTATTTCTCTCTCCCCCCTCTCTCTCATACACACACACGCACACCACACACACACACACACACACACATACACAATAAAAGAGCGAGTGAAAAACTACCTCTGTTTTAGTAATTTTTCAGTCTGTATTTAGAAAAGAATGGGTTGTTAATTTTTTACCAAGATATGGGGTGGCTGTAAAAACAATCGGGATCGGACTTTGCGGGGAAAATAGGAATAGAATTGGAATATAGAAAATAGTCGAGCGTCCAGAATCTACATGTAAATTTGTCCACAGAATATGTCGGTATGTGTACCTCTATTGTCATTTTTGTTTGAGTGATCATCTCTGAAATTAACGCCCCCTTAAAGTGTTGGGAGCCCCACAAATTTGATGTGAATTCTCACTCAAATTGTATCATAATGTGAAAGAGTATGTCATTTAAAGATACATCAATGCAAGGATTTTCAAAAACAAATGTGTTTGAAGTCGAATATTGATGAAAGAATACAGAATTTAAGGTTTCTGCGAATGCTAGAGTGGATCTCCAACATAATATCCACCACACTGAAAGCCTAAATAAGTCGCCCTCTATAGATACAAATGATGAAGACCGCCATAAAGTTCAAAGGTGCTTAATCATTGTACAGTTCTGTGGGGAATGCCCACTCCTATTTACATTAGATGCACAGACTGCATTATTTTCATATACGAACTACTCAAGTGTGAATCTAGCATTGTAATCGAAGTTGTATTGATGTATACAGTCCTGGATGTATACACTCAGAACTTTTGATCAAAATTATTTGCACTTCTTTCGACACGTAATGTAGAACTGCATGCAGTATAAGGACCCCGGGTAATGAAAACTTGTTACGTAGACTCAGGATATTGCTAAATTCTACCACGTCACTGCATATAG
This sequence comes from Strongylocentrotus purpuratus, assembly GCF_000002235.5. NCBI lineage: Eukaryota > Metazoa > Echinodermata > Echinoidea > Camarodonta > Strongylocentrotidae > Strongylocentrotus > Strongylocentrotus purpuratus. Next base: position 27,975,631 of record NW_022145595.1, read on the forward strand.
TTTGAACTTGCATGAACTGGCCATTGGCTTCTAGTACACATCAGCTGATCACTCTTTTAAGTTTTATTGCATGGACATCAATTGGGTATAGGCGCAGTAGAATGGGCTCGTGTTTGTAATAAGCAAGAAATCCGATATTTGCACCAATGGCTGAGAAGACCAAGGAAGAGAAAGCTTCAAGCTCTTCAGAGAACCTGACGTGTCCACTATGTCTTGATATCTTCGACGAAGCAACCATCCTGACTTCATGCGGACACACCTTCTGTCGGAAATGTCTCAAGAACTATGATCTTTCCCACCAGGATCTCGATCACATGATCTGTCCGCTCTGCAGGAAGATCACCAAGTTGTCTGTGAACCGTGTCGATGATTTCCTCACCAATGTGACTGTCAACGGACTCGTAGACGATTACCATGCCAAATGTGGAGGGATGAACGCTGTCCTTGAGATGCGTCCACAATGCACTGCTTGCAAGTTTCAGCAAGATGCCGCCTCATTCTGCAGAACATGTAACAACTACATGTGTGATGGGTGCCTGGATTGTCATCAACGTCTTACAGTCTTCTTTGAAGGACACGAGATTGTATCCATACAGGATATCATCAACGGGAAGGTCAGCATTGGTCATCTACCCGAGAAGTGCTGCATCCACAAACAAGAGAACACAGATATGTTTTGTGAGGATTGTAAGGTCCATGTCTGTCACAAGTGCGTGATCGTCGGTCATCAAAATCATAACATCAAGAATCAGACCGACTTCGAGCAGGAGCTACGGGTTAAGGTTAGTGTGTTCAGCTGACAAAAAGCGCTTCCATTTGGCTACTATAAGCATAGGACAGATGTTTCCCTCTATCGGGGGGGGGGGGGGGGTCGAAATCGTTTCTGCCTCCTCCCCCTAAGGCCAAATTACACAAATAACGTGTGTTTCGTCCAGACTTTAAAACAAAACGAAGGAGGCAGGGTATTACTATTGTACTATTGTTATTTGGCCTAACAAGGCAAAATCTCTTTACAAACAATTGAGGGAAATTCATGTTCCCGTATCCATTGCCAGACAAAAACTTATGATTTCAATAATTTCACAGTGTAACCAGGGAGATAAACTCTCATATACCTGGTGTAACCATCTCTCGCGGTCGTTTCGTTCCTAGCTTCCCACGCACATTGATTTCATAAACGCACACTTTAAAGCGTGGAAACACAGGATTCTCTCCATTTAATGGGCGTCTTCATTTTTTTCCATTACAAGACACAACTTTGGTTCATTGATCTACAAAGATAAAGATACAAAATTTAATATGCTACATGGATTGATCGGACTTCATGGGAAGTAGCTAGAAGACGATGTATTCAATTCCTCGGTTCTCATATGATAATGCTAGAAGGGGTCGAGTTTCTAACTTTTGTGAAACATCAGGTGCGTCCAAATTTTGGTGTTCGATTTTTAAACCAGCTCCATTTCATTGGCATACACCTCATTCTAAAAACATGTTCTTGTCACTTCTCTACAATTCGTTTTGTTTAGGTGAACGACCTTGTCCAGCGTTGTGCCGCTAAGAAATCAGAACTGGAGAAGAACATTCAGAATGTGGAAGTACAACGCCATGAAGTATATACTGCCGTGCAGAAACTACTGGACGATGTCAGTCAAGCCTACAGCATCAAGGCCAAAGAGCTTGAAGAAAATCATCGAAATCTCATCGAGCAAATCAATGCAGTAAAGCGGAGTTTCCATGACGACCTCAACGTCTTGAAATCTAAGAATCGACAGAGGATTAAGAGTATTTGTAGTTCAATAACACTGGTATCTAATGACAGACTGGGTCGTCTTGAGACAGACAGTCTGTCTGCTCATACCTTGCTCTGTGATGAGCTGGATGCCATGCTGAAGGAGGCTATTGATCACACTTCTGCGGCAGCCATTACGAAGAAAGCACAATTGAAGAGGTTCAAGCCTGCAGATGATACTCGTCTTGAACTCGGTAGCATCTCAGAATCAGATCCCAGGGTACAAGTCATTCAGTGTGTAGATCTACGGGGATTCATGTGGGGAATGACCCAGTACTCTGATGATAGTGTGGCTATCGGATATAATGGTACAGATGGTATAGATATAATTGATTCAGGTGGTAAAAAGCACCAGTATGCCAACATACCAAGTAAAATGAAGTATTTTGATCTTGTGTTTCAACAAGACAGGTCGTTGTGCATATCGACGAGTTACACAGAAGCACACATTTTTTCTCCCAATGGATCAAGTAAATCAACCATCCACGTGCATAAAAGTGGCTCTACTCTCAAACTAAACAGAAGTCCATCAGATGAAATCCTTATCGTTACCAATGAGAAGCAAGTCTCTATATATGACCCGACTGGATCCACTCTCAAACACACGGTTCCAACAAAACACAACCAGACAAGGCAGGTATCTGCTACCAGGTCGGGTTTGATCGTCACGAGTTCATGTAACACTAAACCAAGCGTGGTGACGGTCTATGACAGGGATGGGAATGCTGGTAAGACTCTACAAGCTCCAAACGGTGTCCTCCTGTATGCTGCCATGGATGAGCACGACAATGTGTATGTAGCGAGTGTTGATAGTAAGAAGGGTAACGTGGTGATCAGGCTGTATGACCTTGATGGTCTGAACCTGAAGGAGAGAGTTGAGTTCAATGTACTTAGTCTGAAGCTTGGTTTTAATTGGTGTTACCTGGTTTCCCTCTCTCCAGACATGCTCGCGTTTGCTTGTAGGTACAAGTTGTATTTTATCAAAGTATCACTGTAATACATGTCACACTCTATATTACCATTATTGTTGGTGTGTATACCTCACTATCTGACTCTCTGCTCCAGCCCTTCTCTAATATCGGCCTATAATGTGTCATTCTATATTGTTTTATTATGTGATAACTAACCGAATGAGACGATGCCTATTCTCTCGAAAGATTATAATCGCTTGTATAAAGTTGTCATTATCTAAAATAATGATAAAGTTTCTCTCTCGAAATTTTATATAAATACATACAATATAAATATGCTTCTTGCATAGTATATCTTTTTCACTATGATATTTAAAGAGATAATTGGTACTGCAAATCATATAGATTAATATCGAATACAGAGTTACAGACACACGGTTGAAAGTTAATTTTTACTTGACTGAGCGCTTTTTTTCTTCCAAGATAAATCTCTTTAGTATGTCAGTATTCGTTGCTATATTCTTCGATTGAAATATCATTTGTTTGTGTGTGTGACAAAACACATACTTACTAAATATCGTTCCTAAGAGCAAAAAGTATTTGTCAAACGTCTGATATGAATATTTCCTTCTGTTTTCCTTTTGTTTCATTGTAGCATAATTGGATGCTACTTTAAAGCAATTCAAAAACTTTAGAGACTTTGAAGTTGAATCTAAGAGGTACCTATCATTTGAGATGCAAGAAATAGAAGCAGGTGAATTGATAAAATATTGATTAACTTCTTAAAAGTGATATTTCCCTTATGTTGTTATTCTCAAAGTATTTAAACGTTTATTTTGTTTGTGATTATATTTCTTGATATTTAATGTAATTGCTTTTTATCTTTAGATGAATAATAATTCATACTGACTTTGGAAATAGGCCCCCATTATAAAAAACTTTCCAGCTCTCATGGGTCATCCTGTCAAATTATTTGTATGACTGTTTTGGTTTCATTTTATGATATCATTTTACTCTTCGTAGTTATGCAATATTGAACTTGACCTATGCATCAAGCCAAATTTGTTTAAAAGCCTTACAGGACCATGATGTAAATATTGCTGCATTCCATTAACAAACAAAATTAAAAAAAAAAAAAAAAAAAAAAAATCCTTTTTGTTCATTTTGCACCCTGTCTGGAAAGCCATTAAATTGAATGCTCTAGAAACTGATAACATGACAGATTAGTTTGATATGATGTGAAGAAGAACAATGTATTAACAAAAATGAAGCCTATTTCAACCGTTGGAAGTTTTGTTTCCTTGACTAAAAAAAAGTTTTAAAAAACATCCTAAGTGACGTAACAATATATTGATACATTATGTTAACGTTTACTAATACTGCAGTTCTGTTATAATTAATAACTTCACTTTGAATATATTTCAAGTAAATGCGGCTGTTGTCTTCTTAATAATTACCGCTTAAATTCAATTTAATTCAGTTTAGTTAAATTCGATTCAATTCAATTAAATCTATACAGACTATCGACTTGTGACGTGGAATTTGGAATATCTTTATCTGCAATTTATAACGGTATAGAAAGAGAATAGGGTAAGATAGGATCATGTTTATCATATGATAAATTGTAGAAATTATGAAAATATTTAACAATTAACATATACCTCTGGCAAAACCAGGATGTAATTGGAGAAAACATCATTTTAATATTTCCCCATCTTTAAAAGATGACACCCAGATTATGTTTGTAAGAAGAAGACATCGAAGAAATTCCATGAATAAACGGTCTAGCTTCGGGAACAATCCTCCCCCCTCCTTTAAAAAAAATAAATCTTGTGTTATTTTTTTAATAGGGGGGGGGGGGGGGTGATATCTGCATCTCGATGGAAAATTTTGTTACTTTGTACGTTTTTGTTGAAGAAAAAAAGTCAATTATTATGGGTGAAATGGAGCTCAATGAGAAGGTTGAGTTCTGGGAAGAGGTGAAAAATAATTTGTGAGCGTTATCATTCTTATTATGCAAGTGTGGAAGAACATCATATAAGACATGTTCCCTGAAAAGCATGGCTCTTCAAATGCCTTTATATTCTAAATATGTCATGTAACATCGTAAAACTCGGGGGTAGGATTTTTACGCCACGTGTTCGTGTAGTCCCATATATATCTTTCCGTGTACAGTGTTTGTAACTGTACCAAGACTTGGCCAAATTTTTTATCATTTTGATGATTCCAGAACCTTGCAATACACACAAATTCTTATATGCTAGATGATCAACCTCTTCTGGTCGATTACACACCGTTTCTTTCACAATGCAATCGCATCCCAGAACTCAACTTCATCTTTAACACAATGTTAGAATATATCATCATTGGATCAGAGGTGGCATGGTCTTATGATTTATCTTTGCATCTCCATTTTTTTAATTATAAATCTATTATTCTTTTCTTCTCTTTTTCGAAGAGGGGGGGGGGGGGGATGTAGTGATAATCGTATCTCGATGGAGGTGTTGAAATTGTAATAGATTTTATTCAAAGATTTGCTTCCTTCCCAACTGGCTCTCAGTGTATATATCCAAGGTGGGTTGTTTATAAAGGTAATGAGAATTGTCTTAGCGGAGATAAACATGCAATTATTTTATTTCTTTTCTAACCGATTCATGCTTATGTATTCAAAATGAATTGTTTATGTATGATCTATGCATTGAATGGAATCAATAAAGAATATAAAAAAGAAAACCTGTCTCTCTCATGGTCTGCTTCTACACTGTTGGTCTGTTTGGTCATAATGGTGGAATAATTTTTTTACCCCAATTTATGGGATGATTTTGACCATGATTTATTCCTAATAGATCTAGATAATAGTATACATTCTCATATTTTATTGAATAATAATTTGCGAGTGTTTGTTTTGCGTGACTGCTAAAGCATGTGTGTGCTACTATGCTAATCAACTAGGGGACCTACGTCCTTAAGTCATAACTGACAGTAATGAGGATTAATGCCCCACAAAAGGGCACTTATATAGCTGATCGTCACGGTTTTTATTCTGGGGCCTCACAGTTACGAGGCCATTGCTTAACCACTAAATCTTATTAATAAACTTATCAGATTTCACACATTGTTATCGAAGCTCAAGATAAATCTATTTTGCTGAAAGAAATTTGATCTTGTCTAATTCTTTATATTCCAGGACTGTTTTTTCTTCTATCTATACTACTCATTCTCTTCGCTACCTTCTGTAATTTACTTCTTTAACTTTCTTTATTAACCCCCATATTATCCCTCTCCCACTTCCTTTGTTCATTTATTTTCCTGGTTCAAAATTCATGTCAGGAAATATTATAGTGTTGATATTGACTCTCGATATCAACCGTTTCAAATCTCGATCTATTTATAAGTTATAAGTACATTTCACTAATTCATTCCCCTCCTCCCTCTCCATCAACGAATCGTGAAATAAGAATCGCCAGCAATTAATTGAGGGGAGACCCACAGTAATTTAAGAGTCAGAAAGGCGTTAACTTTGAATTAACGTAGAAAAATATATGAATTAACGGTTTTCTGGCACTCAGTATAGATGTTGTCTGCTAGTAGTTTCTCCTTTTTAGAGCAATAAGGAAGAGTGTTTGGACTCTGATGATGAAAAATTAATCATGAAACCACATAATGGATTATCTGATCAGACTTTTGAAGACCCGAAGAAAAAAAATTATAACGTGGTGAAAAAATAAGACTTAAAACCCATTTAAAGAGCCCCAAATTCGCCAAAGATTTGATGGCAAAATTTCATTTAAATCGTATCATAATGTGAAAGAGGATGTCTATTTTAAGACACACTTCTACAAAGATTTTCCAAAAAGAAATGTGTTTGAAGACAAACATTGATAAAAGAATACATAATTGGAGTTTTCTGTTGTACAGAATCCTGGATAATAGAGCAATTGTTAGTTCTCCATTCCTATGTTTGGAAGGGTAAAGGATCTGGACTAAACTTATATTTCATCCCTTCTTTCTCCACTATTCTTCATTTATCTCCTTCCACTTCTCTTCTTCTAGATATCTTTCTCCGTCACTATACAAAATTATTGCGTATAGATTGCTACAACCTTCCTAACAATGTATAATTTGAATGACAAAAATATTTCACCACTTCCTCTCTTATATAAAAAAAAAATCTCATGATTTAGGCTTATGACCATTATAATGTGAATCTTGTCTGTTTCAAGAGCTTATAGTTATAATGAGAAAAATTATATCAAATTAAACATGTCACTATAGCCCGTATTGCACCAGAAATAAGTTTGGATGAACCTAGCTTCAACATGGGTCCATGATGAAATCACCTTACGATTTTCTCTCATCATCATTCTGTCGGATAATTATGCTTCTATCTTTATTAATTTATTTCTCTCTTCCTCTCTCTCTCTCTCTCTCTCTCACACACACACACACACACACACATCCACGTACATGTTTTAATTTTTAAATATTGATGAATATTGATGAAAGAATACATAAGGTTTTCTGCCTACGTGTACTAGAGTGGATCTCCAACATTATATTTTATCCAGCTTAAAGCTAGTGTCATAAAGGGACTATATTGAAAGCATAAATTGGTCGCCCTCTATAGATACAAATATTGAACACCGCCATAAAGTTCAAAGGTGCTTATTATTTCTGTGGGGAAAACCCACTTAGATGCACAAGCTGCTTTATATTCATATACGATCTACTCAAGAGTGGGTTTAGCATTGTAATCACATTTGTATTGATGTATACACGTACTTGAATAGAGACTCGGTACTTTTGATCAAAATTATTTCCATTTCTTTCGACACACAATGTAATCAAAACGTGATAAATTGGTATAGAACTGCATGCAGTAAGGACCCCGGGAAGGACACACTTGTTACGTAGACTCAGGATATTGGTAAATTCTACGACGTCACTGCATTATAATTTGTGCTGGCATGAACTGACGGTTGACTTCTAGTATACACATCAGCTGATCAAACTTTTAAGTTTTATTGCACATCAAATGGATATAGGCGAAGAATGAGCTTGTGTTTGTAATAAGCCAGAAATCCGATATTTGCACCATGGCTGAGAAGACCAAGGAAGAGAAAGCTTCAAGCTCTTCAGAGAACCTGACGTGTCCACTATGTCTTGATATCTTCGACGAAGCAACCATCCTGACTTCATGCGGACACACCTTCTGTCGGAAATGCCTCAAGAACTATGACCTTTCCCACCAGGATCTCGATCACATGATCTGTCCGCTCTGCAGGAAGATCACCAAGTTGTCTGTGAACCGTGTCGATGATTTCCTCACCAGTGTGACTGTCAATGGACTGGTAGACGATTACCACGCCAAATGTGGAGGGATGAACGCTGTCCTTGAGATGCGTCCAAAATGCACTGCTTGCAAGTTTCAGCAAGATGCCGTCTCATTCTGCAGAACATGTAATAACTACATGTGTGATGGGTGCCTGGATTGTCATCAACGTCTTACAGTCTTCTTTGAAGGTCACGAGATTGTATCCATACAGGATATCATCAACGGGAAGGTTAGCATTGGTCAACTATCCGAGAAGTGCTGCATCCACAAACAAGAGAACAAAGATATGTTTTGTGATGATTGTAAGGTCCACGTCTGTCACAAGTGCGTGATAGTTGGTCATCAAAATCACAAAATCAAGAATCAGGCCGACTTTGAGCAGGAGCTACGGGTTAAGGTTAGTGTGTTCAGCTGACAAAAAGCGCTTTCATTTGGCTACCATAAGCATTACGTGGTATACGACAGATGTTTCCCTATTTCGGGGGGGGGGGGGGGGCGAAATCGTTTCGGCCTCCTCCCCCTAAGGCCAAATAACAAAAATATTGTGTTTCTCGTCCAGACTTTTAAAAAATGAAGGAGGCAGGGCATTACTATTTACTATTGTTATTTGACCTAACAAGGCCAAATCTCTTTACAAACAACAAATTGGGGGAAATTCATGTTTCCCGTCTCGATTGCCAGACAAAAACTTATGATTTCAATAATTTCACAGTGTAACCAGGGAGATAAACTCTCATATCCCTGGTGTAACCATCTCTCGCGGTCGTTTCGTTCCTAGCTTCCCACGCACGTTGATTTCATAAACGCACACTTTAAAGCGTCAAAGCACAGGATTCTTTCTATCAAATTGGCGGCTTCATTTTGTTTCTTTTACAAGACACAACTTTGGTCCATTGATGTACAAAAAATTAATATGCAACATGGATTAATCGGACTTTAAGGGATTGCCCTTTAAGGACGTAGAAGACGATGTATTCAATTCCTCGGTCCTCATAATGGTAGGGGGTCGAGTTTCTTACTTTTGTAAAAACATCAGGTGCGTCCAAATTTTGGTGTTTTATAAACCAGCTCTATTTAATTTGCATACATCTCATTCTTAAAAAATGTTCTTGTCACTTCTATACTATTCGTTTTGTTTAGGTGAACGACCTTGTCCAGCGTTGTACCGCTAAGAAATCAGAACTGGAGAAGAACATTCAGAATGTGGAAGTACAACGCCATGAAGTATATACTGCCGTGCAGAAACTACTGGACGATGTCAGTCAAGCCTACAGCATCAAGGCCAAAGAGCTTGAAGAAAATCATCAAATTCTCATCGAGCAAATCAATGCAGTAAAGCGGAGTTTCCATGACGACCTCAACGTCTTAAAATCTAAGAATCGACAGAGGATTAAGAGTATTTGTAGTTCAATAACACTGGTATCTAATGACAGACTGGGTCGTCTTGAGACAGACAGTCTGTCTGCTCATACCTTGCTCTGTGAGGAGCTGGATGCCATGCTGAAGGAGGCTACTGATCACACTTCTGCGGCAGCCATTACGAAGAAAGCACAATTGAAGAGGTTCAAGCCTGCAGATAATAGTCGTATTGAACTCGGTAGCATCTCAGAATCAGATCCCAAGTTGCAAGTTATTAAGTGTGTAGACATACGGGGATGGATGTATGGAATGACCCAGTACTGTGATGATAGTGTGGCTATCGGATATTTGGTTGAACATGGTATAGATATCATTGATTCGGCTGGTAAAAAGCACCAGTATGCAAACATACCAAGTAACATGGAGTGTCGTGATCTTGTGTTTCAACAAGACAGGTCGTTGTGCATATCGACGGGTACAAAAGAAGCACACATTTGTTCTCCCAATGGATCAAGTAAATCAACCATCCACGTGCATAAAAGTGACTCTACTCTCAAACTAAACAGAAGTCCATCAGATGAAATCCTTATCGTTAACAATGAGAAGCAAGTCTCTATATATGACCCGACTGGATCTGCTCTCAAACACACGGTTCCAACAAAACACAACCAGACAAGGCAGGTATCTGCTACCATGTCGGGTTTGATCGTCACGAGTTCATGTTGCACCAATCCAAGCGTGGTGACGGTCTATGACAGGGACGGGAATGCTGGTAAGTCTCTACAAGCTCCAAACGGTGTCTACCTGTATGCTGCCGTTGATGAGCAGGACAAGGTGTATGTAGCGAGTGTTGATAAAGAGAATGGTATCGTGGTGATCAGGCTCTATGACCTTGATGGTCTGAACCTGAAGGAGAGAGTTGAGTTCAATGTAATTAATCTGACGCTTAAAAATAGTTGGTGTTACTTGGCTTCCCTCTCTCCAGACATGCTCGCGTTTGCTTGTTACAAGAAGTTGTATTTCATCAAAGTATCACTGTAATCCATCTCACACTCTATATTACCGTTAATTTGTAGCCCTCCTCTAATATGGGTCAGTAATAGGGCATATATTGTTTATTATGCGATAACAAAATGCATGAGAAGATGCCTATTCTCTCGAAAGATTATTATCACTTGTATAAAGTTGTCATTATCCAAAATAGTTCCTCTCTCGAAATTGTATGTAAATATTATGAAAATATGCTTCTTGCATAGAATATTTTTTTTCACTATGATAATTGGTACTGCAAATCATATCTCTACGTCATCTTGGTGTAATCCTTGACTGTCCCTTGACTATGCAGCAGCATGTCAACAATACTTGCAAGAAAGCATCTTTGGCCCTCAAAAGAATAGGTCGTGTCCGCCATTATCTCAATAGCAGGACAACTGAGATATTGGTCCACGCCTTTGTAACATCTTTGCTTGAAAGCTGCAACTGCCTTCTTCTGGGAGCTCCAGAGAGAGAACTAGGTAAAGTTGCAGAGGATTCAACAGGTCACTGGAGGAGAAATCACTTCCGGAAGACTGGAAGCAAGGAAACGTTACTCCAATCTATAAGAAAGGAAGCAGGAAGGCAGTAGAGAACTACAGACCAGTTACTCTAACATCAGTCATTGGAAAAATGCTCGAAAGTATTATTAGAGATGCCTTGATGAAATACTTTGATATAAACGAACTCCTCTCGGAATGTCAGCACGGCTTTGTGAATGGGAGATCATGTATGACACAACTTCTGTGGGCAATGGAGGATTGGTCTAAGATACTTGACGACAATCGGCCTATCGACATTTTATATCTTGATTTCAGAAAGGCGTTTGATGCAGTTCCGCATGAAAGACTACTTCTTAAGCTGGAAGCTCATGGAATTGTGAATCCACTACTTTCCTGGATTGAAGCCTTCCTCAAAGGTAGAAAGCAGAGAGTAGCTATGAATGGAGTGACATCTACATGGACTGCGGTGAAGAGCGGAATTCCGCAAGGGAGCATTCTTGGGCCTATTCTGTTTGTCATCTTCATAAATGACTTGCCCAACGAAGTTACCTCCAAGATTCTACTCTTTGCTGATGACACCAAATTATACAGAGAAGTAGGAAATCAGGTAGACTCCTCATCACTACAGACGGACCTGACAAATCTCACCTTGTGGGCTGAGAAGTGGCAACTACCCTTCAACCAAAGCAAGTGTGCAGTTATTCACCTGGGTAGAAACAACAGAAAGGACAATTACCACATGAAAGGAGAAGAAGTCAAGATATCCACTCTTGAAAAAGACCTGGGTGTACAAGTAGATGTCGAACTTAAGTTCCATGAACATGTATCTATGGCAGTAAACAAAGCATACCAACTCCTCGGAATAATACGACGTACCTTCACCAGGCTGGACACTAAGACTCTACCCCTCCTATTCAAGACATTAGTAAGACCACACTTGGAATATGGTAACATCCTATGGCACTCACGCTGGAAGGAAGATGGCTACAAAGTTGAAAGGGTCCAGAGGAGAGCAACAAAGATGATGCCAGAGACGAGAGAACTTCCCTACACAGACAGGCTAAAGATTTTAGACCTACACTCCTTGTACTATAGGAGACGGAGAGGCGATGCCATTACAGTTTTCAAAATACTAAAGGGCTTAGTAAAGCTGGACCCAAGTCACTTCTTCACCTTATCACTGAATACTCAAACCCGAGGACACTCTCTAAAGATTTTCAAGGAAAGGTCTCGTCTAAACATAAGGAAATGCTTTTTCAGCAACAGAGTGGTGTCCGACTGGAATAGTCTCCCTCAAGAAATAATTGACTCAAACTCCATTGATATCTTCAAGATGAGACTGGATAAGCACTGGTGGTCTGAGCGATTTGAATTAAGTTAATGATATGATCAAAACCGTCCTAAACCTGCGCATGTGCAATGAGTTAACCTCTAGAACATAACCAACCCTGAAGAAGTGACCGAGGATTACAGGATCTACCTCTCCTCGTATCATGATGATGATGATGATGATGACTCAGAACTCTGCAGCTCGTTTAGTGTCGAGAGTGAAGAGGTCTCAACACATAACACCTATCTTGAGAGATCTACACTGGTTGCCAGTTTAGTTACAGATCCGCTACAAGGTCATTCCAATCGTCTTCAAAGCTCTCCATGGCATGTGTCCAGAGTACATCTCAGATTTGCTCACACCGTACATCCCACCAAGGCGTTTGCGGTCATCTTCCCAACACCTTCTCACCCTCAATCGTGGAGCCACAAAAACCTATGGTGACAGGGTATTTGCATGTGGTGGACCAAAACTTTGGAACGCTCTCCCAGTGTCGCTACGCTCCATGACTGATGTTGAAGCTTTTAAGAGAGCGCTGAAAACTCATTTCTTTTTTATGAATGCTACGAGTAATGTGAACGTACATTGTATATTGTAAAGCGCTTTGAGAGGGCCTTCGGTCCTGAAATGCGCTATAAAAGAACGAACTATTATTATTATAGATTAATATCGAATACAGAGTTACAGACACACGGTCGAAAGTTAATTTTGACTTGACTTATCGTTTTTGCGATTTATTCTAATGAGTGCAAGGTGAATCTCTTTAGTATGTCAGTATTCGTTGCTATATTCTTTGATTGATAAATCATTTGTTGTGTATTTGAAAAAGCACATACTGACTTAATATCGTAGCTCAGAGCAAGTATTTTTCAATAAAATATTGATTAGCTTCTTAAAAATGATATTTACCTTATGTTGTTATTCTTAAAGTATTTAAACATTTATTTTATTTGTGATTATATTTCTTGATTTTTAATGTAATTGCTTTTTACCTTTAGATGAATACTGACTTTGGAAATAGACCCTCATTATAAAAAAAAGCTTTCCAGCTTTCATTGATTATCCTGTCAAATTATATGTATGACTGCTTTGGTTTCATTTTATGATATTATTTTACTCTTCGGAGTTATGCTACATTAAACTTGACTAATGCATCAAGTCAAATTTGGTCTTACAGGACCATGATGTAAATATTGCTGCATTCCATTAAAAAAAAAAAAAAAAAAAAAAAAAAAAATCCTTTTTGTTCATTTTGCACCCTGTCTGGAAAGCAATTAAATTGAATGCTCTAGAAACTGATAACATGACAGATTAGTTCGATATGATGTGAAGAAGAACAATGTATTAACAAAAATGAGGCCTATTTCAACCATCGGAAGTTTTGTTTCCTTGACTAAAAAAAGTTTAAAAAAAACGTCCTAAGTAACGTAGAAATATATTGATACATTATGTTAAAGTTTACTAGTACTGCAGTTCTGTTATAATTAGTAACTTCACTTTGAATATATTTCACGTAAATGCGGCAGTTGTCTTCTTAATAATTACCGCTTAAATTCAATTTAATTCAGTTTAGTTAAATTCGATTCAATTCAATTAAATCTATACAGACTATCGACTTGTGACGTGGAATTTGGAATATCTTTATCTGCATGTTATAACGGTATAGAAAGAGACTAGGGTAAGATAGGATTATGTTTATCATATGATAAATTGTAGAAATGAGAATATTTAACAATTAACATATACCTCTGGCAAAACCAGGATGTAATTGGAGAAAACATCATTTTAATATTTCCCCATCTTTAAAAGATGACACCCAGATTATGTTTGTAAGAAGAAGACATCGAAGAAATTCCATGAATAAACGGTCTAGCTTCGGGAACAATCCTCCCCCCTCCTTTAAAAAAAATAAATCTTGTGTTATTTTTTTAATAGGGGGGGGGGGTGATATCTGCATCTCGATGGGAATTTTTTGTTACTTTATATGTTTTTGTTAAAGAAAACAAGTCAATTATCATGGGTGAAATGGAGCTTTTAAACACAATGTTAGAATATATCATCATGGGATCAGAGATTGCACGGTCTAATGATTTATTTTTGCTTCTCCCCTTTTTAAAACTAAATCTGTTATTCTTTTCTTCTCTTTTTCAAAGGGGGGGGGGTGTAGTGATAACCGCATCTCAATGGGGGTGTTGAAATTATGATAGATTCTATTCAAAGATTTGTTTCCTTCCCAACTGGTTCTCAGTGTATATATCCAAGGTGGGTTGTTTATAAAGGTTATAAGAATTATTTTTATTTCTGTTCTAACCGATTCATGCTTATGTATTAAAAATAAATTGTTTATGTATGATTTGTGCATTGAATGTAATCAATAAAGAATATAAAAAAAAAAGAAAACCTGTCTTCTCTCGTGGTCTGCTTCTATAAATAACAGCATAATATCAGGGTGGATTTCTCCTTTAAGATGCTGCCTTCAATCTACATGTACTTTTCTTCCATCTCTCTTTCTCCCTTTGTACCTCTCCGACTAGTATTCTCTCTTCCCCCATCACTCTGATATACCTTTTCTTTCCTTTCCTCTCTCTTTCTGATCCACATGTACTTTCTCCTCCATATTCTTTTCTGCACCTATACATACCTCACATAGTATACCTACATCTCTACTCCATCTATCCTTGTTGTGTGTGTGCATATGCGTGTGTGCGTGTGTGTGTGTGGGGGGGGGGTAGAAGCACTAGACATAATAGAAGGAAATCCCGACATGAAAAATTGTCCTGGGGATCATTATATTGGGCATTTCCTTCAATAGAACCTAAAGCTCTGAAAAAGAGGGGCTACGTGAGTTTTCTCACAGATAATAATATTTCAGCCCTTGCCGTTTGGAGGTATTTTTTGTTTGTTAATGGGCTAGGGGTGGTTGTTTCGCTACCTCGATCTGCGAATAATTAATCATTCTTTCCCATACCATGATATACCTGGATGATATTACACGACATCCTCAAGTTATCTCGGTTATTACCGACATCCTTGTCTCATCATTTCCCGGGTCTCGTTATGATGTTGTCCGAATCTTATCTGCTTCATTTTCTCTCAAAAGACATTGTCTGTAGGGGAAGTGTTTGTTTATGACATTATGGCGTTTCATAATGATTTCCCAATTTCCATTCCTTGTTCGTAAACAGGTTTTAAATATTACTTTGTTGCCACGATTATCATTTAAATCTCACCACTTTTCCCAAAAGACTCTGAAAAATATTCCCACAGACAACCAGTGGTTGCTTCGTATCCGAGCATGCGGTCTTCAAAAATGTCGGTGAGCCCCTAACCAAAATAATTTTACATGTATCAAGATTTATGCTAACATTACTTTCGTCAAGACACATAATTATGGCAAATCAAATAGGTGGATTTCGATACTTAGATCGGTTTGAACACTGAAATGAACTTGAATTAATTTTTGTATTGATTGAATTGTCATGGTTTGTGGATTTTTTATGAAGATAATTAAGAACATTTAAATGTTTGGGTGAATGACTAAAAGTTTTTAGGGAAAAAATGGATGAAAAGAATATGAGAAGCCGTAAAGGAAGACAGAAAGCGATCAATTCTTTTAAACGCCTTTAATGACGATGATGGTGATGTTAATGAAAATGACGATGACATAGCAATGATGATGATGATGATGATGTTGATGATGGTGATAACGATGATGATACCGGGGTAGCTGTATTAGCTTAAATCTTTTTACACTATTGAAATTCTATCACAACCCCCCCCCCCCCCTTTCCCCTCACCCCCAATTTCGATGCAGTCATTTCTGCGTTGGTGTTAAAACAATTCTTTGTGCACTTATAAATGCTCTGGATAATTTCAAAGAGAATTTTATTTTAAAAACAGAATATCGATATTAATCTGGACACCTAAAAATCACAGAACCTTATTTTCAGTTTCGTGCTGTAAATACTTGTCTGCTGCCCTCATAATCTCTAGAAGACCAACCCGCCCGTGTCTGGTTGCTGGCCAGCAGTCCATCAGCCGGAGCTGTGGATGCTTGCGAACCGGAATCCGGTGGCGTGTCTTCCTTTCAAAGTACGCTAGATTTTGACTTCCTCTCAGTCATTCCAAGGAGGGAAAAAAGAGAGCCAGCCCAGTATGTGGCCTTCTGTCATCGTCTGCTTGAAACTCAGTGACAAGTTCATTGCAATCTGAGACTGGATGTGGAAGTCTTAAAGCGTCCAAAAATGACCTGTCGTTTTGGTCTGAAATTAGAGACAGACGACTTGAGCCGGAGCCAGATTTGGAAATCATTTCGTTCATTCATTGGTCAAGGATTTCAGTTTTGAAATTTCAGAGGATAAAGACGCTTCAATTATTTTCATTGACCGGCTGGAGTTGTCAGATTTAGGAAAGCCTTGAGGAGAAATATTGGCCTGTTTTTTTAATAGTTTTTCACCGGCCATACTCCTGATTTGTGAGAGGGGTAAACAACTATTAAATACAGACGACTTGGAATTTCATCTTGCGCATTCAATAGTCAAGATTTTAAAATTCTTTTCTTTTTCAATGCGTTGTTGTTGAGTGGTTGTTTCTTTCACTCACCAGACGCGGGAAAATATCTCGTTTGATTGATCGCGATATCATATCGTACATAAATATGAGATGTGATCGTCTATGGTTGCCTGCATGATTGGGAGCGGAGGCCCGGGCATTCATGTCACAGTCACACTCTTGCAAGGGGCGAAGACAAATCAAGGAAATTTGGAGCTATCAGGACGGGATCCAAATTGACCCCGTCATTTAATCGTAAGATCGCAGGCACAACTTCCATTATATACCATGCAGACGTCTGCTCTGTTGTGTGCAAGCGATTAACTTGGACTCAGTCTATATTTCTAGAGATTTATTTTACACGAGTTCGTCATCACCACATTCTCCGATTGGTAAACCTATGATGGTTAAAGAAAGGAACTTCTCCTCCGCGATTAAGTTCATTACGGAACTTCGTAACAGTTTGACAACATATATTTATTGAGGATTAAGTGAAAAATCTGAGCGTCGTCGATTTGCTATTCCACGTTCTGTATTATTGATCAAGCATCGCATACAATATTATTCTACTGGAAATTTTGTATCAATTTTCCCTCTATTAGATTAAATATTGTTAGCGTCTACTGTCTAGCAAGCCTGATATTTTCTTTGGAGAAAAAAGATCGTCGAGGGTCGAACGATAAGATCAAAATGTCAGCCTGTGAACATTACTTGATCAGGAAGAAAGAGAGTGCGTGTTAGTATTATCAGTTCAATATCAAACGAACACTTCGACAAACATTTCGCGCCAAAAGGCCGTTATCTCCCACTACCTCCCGTTCAAATCTGCTGAGATGATTTGAAGAGGGGAAAGAATTTGACAGTCGTGGTTAGAAACTTATTTCTTATCTGCAGAAACATTCTAGATTTGATGTTTTCGTGATCGTATTTTTTTGAAGAATCGAATCGACGGTTTTTATCTCGTGTTTGCCCGAAATTGTAGGAAGAGAGAGCCTTCATAAAGGGGTACTCGCTCATCGGGTGAATTCATGTTCTATACCTGGAGAATACTTTCCATTTCTTCAAGATGTATGGATTTAACTTCAATGGATCCACATTGATTGGAATATGTATAGGTAAGTAAAGAATATTGCTACAACAATAGGATTTTTAAAAAAATATTGAAACCATGGTTGTGATGCTCCAACTCTCTCAGAAGTCGCAAAACTTTTTTTTTTTTTATCTTATTAACCATTTAAAAAATTACGATCCATCATCGATTTCTAATCTAACGTGTCGACGATGGTCATTCTTTGTTAAATAGTTTTAATGTGATGGCTACTATTGATGCTGGCGGCGGTGGTGGTGGTGGTGGTGGTGGTGGTGGTGGTGGTGGTGGTGGTGGTAATGATGAAGACCAACTACGATGATGCCGTCGTATGATGGTGATGATCCTGAAGTTCATCATCGTAATCACGATGATATTCTTATGATGATGTTGAAGATGGTAGTGAGTGAGTAACAATTTTTTCTCTCTCTCTCTAGATATAATATCGGCACCATGCTTGTGTGGGAATGTGGGTTGTGTGCGCAGAGAGAGAAGACAAAGAGAGAGAGAAAGAGAGAGAGGGAGAGAGATAGGGGCAAGAGGAGGATGAAACAATACATCCATCTCCGATGATAGTAACTTGTAAAATATACTCATCTGTACACGGTCGCTTTGCCCCCTCGCATATCACCCATCTAAAACCAGAAGCCCCCCCCCCCCCCCACGAACAGGCTGTTACAAGCTACCACAACCACATGTTTTTGACAAATCACATGCAAATGTGAAATGTTATTTATTTCATTCTTTATCACAAGCTCATTCTGTGATTGCTTCCCCCCTTCGTTTTTCTCTGTAAGTTTCCGAAAACCTTTAAATTAATCTCGATAAAGAGGCCATTGTCATGTGCCATTTACCGTTGTATATCGTCTTACTCCTTCGTCCTTTCTTCTGCATGCCTTTGGGGATTAGCCAAAATGGTGAACCAGAATTACTTTTTGGTGAAAGGTTATCACGTCTAGATTTTACTTGTTCAAATAGACCTCGAGGGACAATGGTATTCACAGACATGCAGAGTACAACTCAAAGCAATGATTTCGTTTATTTCGCTTTTCTTTTCCTTTCTTTATTTCATTCAATCTTTCTTTCCCTCTTTAAAACATTTTTGGGCCTATTTTGAATATTTACTTTCTACTGATTCTCGAGAACTTCTGCTACACAATGTCTTTACGAACAAAATCTTCTATTGCGTTGTGACAAAAATGAATCATACAGAATCGTGTTAAGCAATCCCATGGAAAGGCGGTTTGACTTTTTTCACAGTATTTAACACATTTAATATTCAAACATGAAACCCAAACAGGTATTTTAATACAGTTTTATTTGTAATCTTGTATTTCATTGCTGTGGTAAAACTTAACTCAAATTGTAAGTTGTGATTCCATGCACTTGCGCGCTGAGGTTATCGTGCGAGAGCTGAATTAACACCATTCCAGTCGTTCTTCTCTCATTATTTATCCATCTCGTGTTTGTATGTTTGGAATTTAAAGGCAAACGCCTGTTGCTAAATTTGTCACGTTCAACAGCTGTTTGCCAGCTATTCTCATTGAAATATATCGGGTATTATCAGTGCGTGCAGTTCATCTCCCTACGTTGTATATCCAATACTGAAACATTCATATCTAAACTAAAAACTCATCTTTTCAAATTAGCATATCAATAGTACTAAAGATTAACTAAGATTGTTATTTTTGTTGTTGTAAGAACTTCATTGTTTTCTATATATACTTCTGTTTACTCTTCTTGCTTTTATGATCTTGTTATATTATATGTTAGGCTACTAGTGAAGCGCATTGAAATGTCATCACATAAATGCGCTATAAAAGAACATCATGAGTACTATTATTATTATCCATGATATAGATATATCGTTTTTGTGATGTACTCTTTTTTTTCTCTCTTGAGACAGTAGTCTCCA
Source organism: Strongylocentrotus purpuratus (assembly GCF_000002235.5). NCBI lineage: Eukaryota > Metazoa > Echinodermata > Echinoidea > Camarodonta > Strongylocentrotidae > Strongylocentrotus > Strongylocentrotus purpuratus. The sequence goes on from NW_022145595.1 coordinate 27,995,443, forward strand.
TATTTGTAAGGTTTATTTTCAAAACTTAGACAGAGAAGGACGTTTCCATAATCTAATAATCAATTCTGCAGACGATTGGTATATTTTACGCCTCCGTATCGCAGCATTCCCGTGGTTTTGGCAACAAAGTTTTATCATTGGTCTTAAAATGGGAATTAACCTCAACCAAACCAAAAGTTGGTTTTGATTCATGGTAGAGGAAAAATCAGATAAATAGATCACGCACATTTTCATTTAATCATACAGAAAATAAGAATGCGATTTCTTTATAAAGTTGGAATCGCCGAATGATATAAGAAATAAATTGGCAATGCTTGAATGCCCTTGAGATGTAACACGAAGGGAAAATCTCCATTTTGTTGTATACCCAAAATTCCCGAAGTTCCCCTAACTCTTACCCTTGTTATCATACTAGACGTGATCTAAGCTATTACTTTATGAAAGAAATATAACATATTTAATCTTCGTCTGAGAATTCTTTTTCAGCCGTCAAGCCAACATTTTAGGGTCCCCTCTCACTGGACATGACTTTGTCTTTATCGTATTTAATTTAATCAAAGCTGAGTGGTTTTTTCCAGGTCTACAAGAATGGTTCGATTTACTCACTCAGGCTCTATACACTTTCTATATAATGTGAAATGTAATTGAAGCGGCATGACATCTAGATATCTCCATGAAGTATTTGTGATATCTTATCATTAACAGATATGACACAAACAATCATTAAAACATCAAATCTATATACAGTTTAATAACAACTAAAGTATTCTTACCCCTGTGAATTTAATGGTGTTTTGTGTAACTCAAGAATGAAAGGTCCATGGACTGGTAGAATAAGCGCCTATGTTGAATACTTTTAGATGTCACATTATCATGAAACGTAAATCGGTACAAATCAATTTTTCTCATACTTAAACAATTACAAAACTTGGTAAGGATATGAATAATTGTCGTTAACTGTATCTCTTTGAGATCGTGTCCATACGTATATGTTTTACGCGCTTCTAAATCGACAATGTCCATACGATGTGGGATATCCAAGCTTGCAGCGAAACGCGGCGGGACATTTGCCATCGCCCTAAAGCCTGCGTGAAAACACACCATCGTTAATAAATGTATCACTTTGAAGCGACACCTTTGCCGCCTAACAGCTCACAATGGTGAGATTTGTGAGCTTATGAAAACAGACTTGACATGTTCTGCGTTATACATGTATGCAACTTTCAATTATGAGAAAAGCTGATTCTATTTGGAATACTTTTGAGCTGTATAAGTTTATAAAACTGTATATATTTTAGCTTTAAATCGCTTTCCTTTGGAAGGAAATAAAACGGATTCAGCCTTTAAAGGCACATTTTCTCCTTGTCTTACTTGAGAAGTGACAGTATACCTAAATCACTTGTCAGTGAGTAGCATGGCCTGAAGTAAACCTTCAAGTACACGTCAGTCTTACTTATTGCCAGACCTTGCCTTTATGCTATAACTGAGATTTAACCTTTAAATGCCACTTCAGCTCAGAGCATCCACATTACCTCATGCATCGAGTATGTTAAAAGACAGAAGACGTTAAAACGTACGCGACGTCACTCTTCTTGAAGAGACAATCGAGTCATTGATGGAGACCGGCCCTGGCGTAGCCCCGTGGCATGACCTTCCTTGCCCGTTGTGACTGATGTAGGTCTCAACTGCTCAGCATTATTCTTGAAATTATTTCATTCCTAGCCGCACACTACTGGGATTGTCTTACGATCAGTCGTAATTCAACCAAACAGTGGCAGATCCGGAATTTGTAGATGAGGAGGGGGGGGGGGGGGGGGGGGGGGGGGGCGGGAGGGATGGCACTTGCCATGTCATGAAAGACGAGGGCGTCTGAGAGCGAATCTCTGGTTCGAGGGCATGATCCTGGCTCTATGGAGTCATTTTCGTTTAAAAAGGGGGCGCACCCTTAATATCAATCAAGACAGAGATTTCAAATTTAAAAGGAAAGATGTAGGCTAACGTGGTGGTCGGAAGGCATGCAGATTACATTTAATGGGTAACTGCCCCTGCAGTATAATGATATTGATTTTATCGAGAGATGAATTCCTTTGACGAGGGCGTCTGAGAGCGAATCTCTGGTTCGAGGGCATGATCCTGGCTCTATGGAGTCATTTTCGTTTAAAAAGGGGGCGCACCCTTAATATCAATCAAGACAGAGATTTCAAATTTAAAAGGAAAGATGTAGGCTAACGTGGTGGTCGGAAGGCATGCAGATTACATTTAATGGGTAACTGCCCCTGCAGTATAATGATATTGATTTTATCGAGAGATGAATTCCTTTGAAAATTAAATTAATGTCTTCAGTGCATAACTATATCTGTTTGAATTATTGTTTCAATAATGAAAGCTGAGGTATAGATCTGCATGCGTGTAATAAGCTTTTGTTGACCGATTTATGCGGAGCGTGCCGACGAAGTAAGACGACTATGACGGTCAAATAAAATGAAAAAGGGGAGAGATAACTGTAGAGAGAAGGAAAGAAAGAAAGAAAAATCATATAGTAAAACCACGAAATATAATTACATGGCGTTTGTAACATTATTCGTCCACTGAGGGGGTGGGGGAGAGTGAAGTAAAATCCATTAGCGAATGCAGCTACCGTTTCAACGGTTTTGTGCGTGAAAGCTATTCAGTGTGCTACAAAATTATCTGATTATGGAAACTCAAAGTAAGGTCATTTTAATGTTCCTGTAGACCTCCTATATAGCTCTTCTATCTTTCAAGATATCACACTAACTCATTGCAAAGAGAAGGTCAAATATTTTCATGGGTTACCTCGTGAACTCTTTGGGGCATGGTCATTTCCTTTGACGAAGTTAATGTTTCCTCTATCGGAATAATTTAGGGGTCGTTACAAAATGTTGTAAAAATGTTAACGCCGAGACGACCAACACTTTTTTTTTCGGGCGGGAGAGATAGAATTCCTTATAGACCAAGCATTGTAAACTGTGATGCCTCACTCGAAAATTTGATGCCACTATATAATTATTTCATCAACATTCTAATAACAGCAATATTTGAATATTCGTGATGATATTTCAGTTGCACTGTTGGGAGAATAGCTGTTTATTAAACTGATTAACGTTTACTTCGAGATGGGTAGGTACATGTTCTTTATTAGTATTCTCTTAATCCCATCCCATCACTTCCAACTTCTCAGTAGCTTAGGTCCACAATTGAACCTTCGGCTGGATGAACATAAGGACAATAATAACAATAATTTCTATTCAATCAGTTATTTTTCCAGTCTACAATGAAAATTACATGCATGTCAAATGTTTATATATTTGGGAACTTGTTGAAGGGGGGGGGGGTATTCGAGCAGTGCAGTGTCTTTATATCCGTTGAACTTTTTAGATCTTTGACCATTTTCTCTTACGATCTCCTCCTTTCAAAAGTAGTTAAAATAGCGAGATTTAGGGGTAACCTAAAACTAATTGCAAAAGAATTTATTCCACTGCAGTGCTGCTAGGAATAATCCTTAGGAATAATAAAAACGTACTGAAAAATCTGGATACAAAATTCTTTTATATGACCTATGTTAATTTACATATCATGGGGGGGGGGCGGGTAAATTGCTATTTTCGACTGGACTACTATATTTGGCTTTACTAATGTTCAGCCATGTTCGACCAGGCATGGATGGGAGTGGTCCGTATTATGGAGGGCGGTGTTGAGCATGAAGCAGGAAGGAAATGCGGGGGAAAGAAAAGTTCAAAAAAGAAACATTTTGGTTAGATTCGCTTTGCTTCAGCATTATATTTAGTAATACACGGAAGTGAAAGTTTTGCATTTTTTATCTATATACGATAAGGAAATATTACAGACGAGTTGTAAATTAGACAACTATCTTTGCAAAGTCGTCAAAAATAATGGTCTGATCACGAACAGATAATGATGGGTTTGATTAAATTTATACATGTATGGATACATCCATTTTTATAAAGATTTAAACAATTTGAATTACACCATGTACAATGTAACATTTCTTCATGAACTTGATGTATTTTAAAATATCTCCTCCCCCTATCTCACTCTCTCTCCCTCTCTCTCTCTCTCTCTCTCTCTCTCTCTCTCTCTCTCACACACACACACACACACCCTACTCCCTCTTGTCTACCCCTTTTCCTGTCCCCTATCTTTTTTGCCCCTCTCTCTCCCCCACTCTCTTTCTCTCTCTTGGCAATAATTTGGGAGGGGGAATTTCCCACGCGCCACTGTTCTTGTCTTTTCTACTAAAACATCTCTCTGCCGTCCACGCTGTTTCAAAAACATGGCAGGTTGATTTTTATTTTAAAAAGCACCTTTCTATCAAAATATGTGTCTACTATAAATACTTTAGGACCTCTTTGATGATTTTTCGCGCGGGAAGCGAAATAAGGGAAGCCTTAGATTGTGGAATAATTAAACGGGTGGTTAAGACTTGGCATCATTCAGTAATCCACTATTCCTTAGGGAGTATTAGTCTCAAAACTTCTAATTATGTTTGCCACAAAAACCTTCGGATTTCCTTGTTTGCACGGTCATGAAAAAATGCAGATGATGAAAACTTTGCCCACGTCCTCTTTTCAAATGACCGTAAACTCTGCTAGTTTTAATCTCTTTTCTCTTATAGTTGCCCGGAATTTCATAACTTCGCCGTGTTCAGGATAGAAAGAGTTTTTCTTTAAGTATTCTAATGTTGTGTCTGAAATACTTTGAAATTTGAGTATATGCGGATATAATATAATTGAAGATATTCATTAGATTCGTCATAGATTATATTCTCTTTCTTTACTGTTCACCTCAGTACTCTGTCCTAGATGCTGATTGTATTCATATTATATTCAGAGTTTATTGGTCAGTCGTTTTTATTATTTTTCCTTGAAAAGATGGCCATTCATAAGTGTGTACGATTCGGGATTGTGGTTATAATTCATTTTCAATTGATTTAACTATGTGGCTAAATGGACCATGAATAATTTAATATAAATTAGATTTGCTTTGTTATTCCTAGCTCTTTAGAGAAACAACTTTTTCTCTGTTTTGCATTATCTTGCTTTGTGTTTTCATTTCGGATTCTTCTTTTTGAACGATATATATGGGTGTGCTATGATGACAATTTGTTCATCCTGAATTGTGATGTATGCGATTAAAAACATCTGTGATTTTCGGCTTGCTTTGAGACACAAAACGTGTCTCGTTACAATCACGTGCTCCGATATCAATAGTGCATCGGAATTGGATTTTATTAGAATCAATTTCTTGCAAACACAAACTGCGGATGTTCTTTTTATGAATGAAAAATTGGTGCCACCCTGATATTTTATCTTATCCTAAAATCATAATTACTTCAATTCGAGACACGTGTAATTCTTCTGTTTAAAATGGAATTCAGTTTCTCGTCTTACCTACTTTTCCGCTGGGGACTACCGATGAATTACCACTTCTTAATATAACTTCTTTATCCAAGAAAAACTCGATAAGATTTATTTCTAAAATATTTTTATGAATGAAACGCACTTTACTTTGACATTTCTAAATTCTAATCTGAAAGTCACAACCTCTTTTGATTAAGCACATGGGTGGTATATAATCTGTTATGAGGAAGCATATAGTTGCTTGTTTTAAAAAGCTCTTTCCGACGTGACTCTGTGATAGTTTATGAGATTTCGTCGAGGGAGTTCCAACTTGGCAGGTGTCAGAGAGACACCACGGAAAATCATTTAACAAGTGTTTTTGCAAAGTCATCTTTCCCTCAGGAAGTAATGCCTTAATTTGAAAGGTAAATGATTAAATATTGTTTATGTTAATTTGTTTTCCCGTTGATGAATGATTAACCTTGTCCTTGGTGTTACAAAAAAACATTTTGGAATGTTTAAATAAAAACTGATATGACCTATCATCAAAACCGTTAAAATGCATACAGGATAAGGTTTCAGACGGGGCCATATTTATTTTTTACTTTGAAATAATATTTTGAGTGGTTGCCAACAATTTTCCGTCTGTGTGCTTGAATAAATTATTGAAGTCATTGTTTTCCAGTACATTAAAAAAATTGATAATGTACTTAGTGTTTCGTCTTAGTGCCCATCACTTTAGATATATTAGCGTTACGTCGTTTTAAATGTTCGACCACGCAGGCAGGCATAAATTATAATGCCCTTAAACGTTTGTTCAGATATAGCGCGGTAAACCGCTGCAAAAAATAAGTAGCCGCGGTTTATTTCTTACCTTTAATGGCAACATGCGCAACAAAGGATTTGCGCTGAGCTCTTTGTCATAAGATTCATATTACTTTGAAGCTATTACACTTTACGTCATCGTGAAAAACAGCCGCAGTTTTGTCGCGTCATTTCTGAACATTAATTTTGATATGGAAGTGTGATCATGTGCCGGGAATGATTTCAATCTAATCTAATACCTGAACATTATCCTACATACAACTAATGGGTACATGTTTGTTTGATTTTATCAAGGGGGAGGGGCGGAATGTTCTTCGGAAAATTGTTTCCACCATCCGCGTGATCAAGATTAACAAACCTCTTGCCCTTGAATATTTATAGCTTTAATTTTATTGTGCTTTGCTTATAATTTTCGTGATAGGAGTGTTAGATTTCAAGACACAGCAAAGGAAACATTAATGTTTATCAGATAATAGTTAACATTTTTTTTTCTTGGTTGGAGTATGCCGATTTCCCGGATACACCTGTCCCTACACAATCCCCGCGGGTTGATGTTTAGTATTGATGATAATCTAGTAATAGAGTGCACTGTTTTATATGAAAACACGTAAAACATCATTACTCAGTGATCTGAGGAGCTTCTATACAATAAATGTTGTTTTTCTTCTTTTTAAATAGTGAAGATTCTTAAAATATCTATCAGCCAAAAAATATGTGTAAAAAAACCAACAAGATAAAATGCCTTTGTACTCATATTTTGATAAAATTCGATGTTTCACTTCAAATGATACTTTTGATCTGGAATTTGTAGGACATCATTATTAAGCAACAAGTTAAGCTCATTTCGAAGAATACGTGTACTGGTACTCTCTAAAAAAATCGAGCTCCTAACCGGTCGGATTTTAAACATATACTTTATTTGGACTCCAGGAATCTCCAAAAACTGTGGAGGGATCAACTAAGAAGAAGAAGAAGATCACGGACGTCACTCCTCTGGAGAGTGAAAATGTAGTGAAAATAGAGTGAACATTCACTCTTTTCTTCTTAGAGAGCACTCTAAAATCAATCGATGTTCACTCCTCAACAAGTGATCACGGACGTCACTCCCAAGAAAGTGAAAATACAGTGAAAATTCACTCTTTTTTTAAAGAGAGTATTACTGTTAAAGTCGTCACTAATTTCGAAAAATAGAGTCAGAAGAAACATTATGAGGAGCACAACTCAAAACATTGCAGAATACAGTGAGGGGGCTAGGGAAGGGTTGAAATATTTGCACAAAAAAGGAGAAGAATTGTCTGAATATTATTTGGTTGCTGTATTCTAATGTTTGTTTTAAGGTACACTGTAAGAATGTAGACAGACAGACAAACCTGTACTATCATTTACTTCACATGGTTCACTTACCGTTCATCCGTAGAACAAGGAAATGTAATACCTAAACCTGACCAACAAAACATTCCGGGCTACTTACCTGGAGTAAACTTCAACCTTTACCTGCAAGGTTTATCAGTTTGCAGACACTAACTTAAAAGGGTGGGCATAATAACTTTTGCTCAAAAGAATCAAAATGATAACAAGTTATTCATTACTCTCCAATCGCGAATCTCGGTTTTGAAAATAATATCAAAAGCAAACTCGAAACTCAAATCGGTAAAGCAAAATTACAACGATTCTGATCAGTTTCTATAAACAATGATAAAGGTCTCTATGAGTAATTTAAAAAAAAATACTTTCGTTTACCAACTGTCAATAAAAGCTATTTTATGGTCAAAATAGGCGATGATAATTAGGACTATTCAGGACTCGAAAATAAAAAACTATTACTTTTTATACTGTGATTCTAAAAGTTATTTTTACTCAAAAGACGGACTATGATTTCAAACGGAAGGAGACCCACGTTTCATGTCGCCCCGACATGTTGATTCACTGCTTCATGAAAAGTGTAAGCGTTGCGATCTGGCATTTACACAAGGTTACACAATAATTGTCTACTATTATGGTAAAATCTTCTTTAATGTTAAGACCTAATTTTAAAAGTATAAACAACTATCTATGTTACTTTTTAAATCTAGGCTAAGTACTTTGTGTCAGACTATAGATCTATATTGATCCAAGAAACAACAGATATCGAGAAGTTCAGGGTTGCACATACCTGGAGTAGCCTACACAGGGATCATACACAGGGGCGTCGAAGGGGAGGGAGGGGGCAGGGGAACGGAATACTCTTCTCAAATGAAACTTTCAGTCTTCATAATTATTTGTACATCTTTAGTCGTCAGAAAAAGCCTACAATGTGGATTTTTTTTTCCTTCTTGCTTGTTGGAAAATTTTACATCCAACTTGTCGGTTTTTGTTCCAAATGCCCTTCCTTTCAAAATGGGGTAGCGATGCCCCTGAGCAGCCAGAAAAAAAAGATAAAATATATCAATTATTACCATTATATTGGTAGCCTAGCCTACATGGAAGGTTGATTTGAGGACCCTTTGATGTGCAGGGGCTGCGATCCTGTGTAACTATTTAGGGGTTGTTGCCCTCACCCTCAATATCACAGGAATACTGGTTGCCCTGTTAGATGTACTTCCGATCATTATATAAAGGACGAAAAGAGACTTCCCAGTCCATTTGGGGCTTTAAATAGTCCATCTTTATTAATAATCCCCCGCTCCCTTCAGAAAACAGAGCGACGCTCATTTTGTTAAAGGGAAGTCCACCCTGATATCAAGTTGGTTTTAATAGAAGCAGATGAGAGAAAAAAATTAGCGACAGTTTGAGCAAATTCCGATTACTGAAAATAAAAATGTTATGAAGTTTTGAAGTTGCGATCAATCAAACACAAATTGGCAACTCTGTGACGTATTTTGCGAGCTCCCTCCAATTTGCTCTGTACTAAAGAATTCAGAAAAATAGATCAACTAGATAGGTTAGTAGTTCTTCTTTATGAGAAACAGCTGTATGCTATACCACCAACTGGCCTCTTCAAGGTTTTACCATGATCACCAATTACAATGACATAGGTATGTCACGGAGTTTCATGGTCATATGTCATGTAGGCTCATTTCAAATCATTACAAAGATATTTGAACTCCGAACTTGGAATTTGACGTTGGTTTGGATGACATCAATGTGAGATCCACCCCCCCCCCCTGATTAACAAACAATTACAATGTGCCATGATTAATGTAATACACATGTATAGTTAAATTAATCACGACAACAACAAATTACATAAAATACCGTTAGTCATTTTCTAAATATTTAATCTTATTTGAAGTATAATGCATAAAATATATCCTTGTTTAATGGTTCATATTGTTTCCATGTATCTTTCCAATGAGTGTTTCCATATGAATTTTGTTGATTTTTATTCCTACGTATTGTGAAACAAAATAATCATGTACCATGTGAATCAAGTTTTCTAATAAAAACAAACGTGACAAACAAAAATACTCGGGGCTCGTCCCCAATTGATGGGGGAAACAAGCCCGGTGTCTGTATCATAAATTGTTTTTTGGAAAAGGAGTATTATAACCATAGGCGATTATAGGATAGAAAAATGACAAATTGACGTCATTAAAATATTTGATGACGTGGTCTCTGCTATAATGTTCTATCCATACAACGATTTGTCACTTCTCCTTCCGGTGCAGGTTTTAGGGGTTTACCAGTTATTACAGTCTCCATAGCGCTGACTGATCATGTAAAAGGAGCATGAGTGTCTTTGATTATAAGGAAGTAGTATGACCCTGCTCATTTTTCGCGTATAGACAAATTCGAAAACTTATTATTGTTATTAAAAAAATAAAAATGTTGATGCACCATGTATATGGCAGAACTTTCAAAGGCAGAGAGAGAGAGAGAGAGAAAGAGAGACTGTAAATGTTCACCTATAATTTGCTTAAATGCATTCTATTTTGAATAAGGAGAGATTTTCACAGGAGCTGATAAAGTGGTCAGAGGACAGTGAAGGGATCTAACAGCACGAACCCTTGAGCTCAAAACTCTCTCGTTCCATAATGTTCCAAAACTACCGAAATGAATTTTCAATGTAAATCGCAATAACAAGAGAAGACCTGTATCAATCCTTCTCTGTGTTTAAAATCTTCACACCTAACGTTTATCCCTGACACTGAAGTGACAAAAAGAACATTCCATTCATAAAATACCCTGATCAAATCCTTTTCCTTTTCATTTTGTCCTTGAATGACACCGTAATGATTATGCGTGGGTGTTTCCGTAGGTTTCCGTATGTCTGTCTGGACAACCATCAATTTGACAGCCTAACGAATGAAGAAGAAAAAAAAAGTTCCTTAACTAGGTCAACATTTGGTCTAGTTTCGTCGTGTTTATTCATGCGGAACGACACTGATTAATAGGGAAATATAGGATACCAAAAAGAGTCAGACATTTTAGTGTTTTGGATTGAATGAAGCGTCTAAAAGAAAGACCTGATGTGTCATGGCAAATCATCCGTCTGATTGATTCTATGATTTTAATTGGAAATTTGGGAAGGTGAAACAATAATAGGAATTCAAAACACAATTGCGTTGATGAGACGTTAATCTCTTGTATTCTTTATTTTTAGGATTGGATAAAAAGAGTTTACAGAAGCTTGAATTTGTTAGCCTGTTTAGAAAAATGTACGTTGTTGATATCAACGCTTATATAAAACTTCTAAATCTTCAAGCACTTGCAGAAGTTCCCGGGAATATGACCCCCACATCTATCCCACCCCACCCCCTCCCTCCGTCGATAGAAAAATGTATTTGGCAGAGTGTGCCTTGGACGAGACAAAAACTTCTCAAGTATACTGAGACTTGCTTTTGCGGTCAGAATTTTCAAGAACTGATCATTTTTCAAGCTTAGTACGTACCAAAAAACAAATTGGGTAACAACCCAATTTTCTGACGTCAAATCCATTAGTTTTGTTGGCCATTTGAGCCAAGTTGGGGGGGGGGGGGGCTTAATTTTAAATGAGGACACTTTTATCACTTGTTTCTTAAATTATTGTTAATTATAAAATCAGCAAGTTTAAAAATCTGAGCTCATTTCTTTGTACCACGTTTGAAATTGATCTGTATCCCCTTCAATATTTTGTTCTAACTGTCCATTCGACATCCCTGATATTGATATGAAGGATTCGAAATATGTTTATTTAAAGGCCCACTGCACTACTTGTGGCTACTTGCGCCCTCTATATAACAAACAATGATCAATCGGTGACCATTGGTCCCCCATGATCCTCTTTTTCTTATGTTAACTGAGAGCTGAGTTGATGAGATAACCACCTGTCCAGTGACCTTGCAGGGCTGTCTAATCCCTCCTGTAAACTACGGCAGATAAGCTTTAAGAGGGGGGGGGGTAGATTTAATTTCCCTCATGTCTGCCCAATCTCGATTTCAATGCCGTGAACCTACTGAAATAGAAGGGGAAATAATCTAGAAATTGTTGACTTTCAAGACAATCCAGACCGTATTTAACCGCTCTTAAAAAAGAAAGAAAGTAAAAGTGCGTCCAGATTGTGAAGGAAACTCGTAATATCCTGCCTATACTCATCATACGTGGTATGCATCGGAAATCCGGTCTCGATAAATAGGCTGTCCTAGGAGACTACGTTCTGTCATGTCTCCAGGCAAGATGGCCAGTTTGACCAGGTTTCATTACATCACAATCTTCATACAAGAAATCAAAATATTAAGAAATCTGCCCTGTCCGCACCCCTCCCCCTTCTGGAATGCCTACTGCAAAAGTGCATTTCGGTGGTAAATGCCAAACTATATTTAGACATTTTTTTTTTAATAGACAAGAACAATATCTCAAAGTATCTATTTCCTTGTCATTATTATCTATCTATTCGGCATTTACATGCCGTTAATACACTTGGGATGATAATTTCTCATAAGACAAGGCAATCATGAAATAGTTGGTAGGAGTATAAAAAAACATGAAACCAAAGCGATGAATTTATTCGATAGTTGCTGTTTTCAAATTACTTGACTGAGAAAAAAAAATTAAAGCCTCGTCGATGAGCTGACGAGGTATCCTTGGTTGTTACATAAGTATTTATAAATTATGAAGCAGGAATACCTTACCTTTAGAAAGTTACATGATTCACGGCAGTATTTCCTGGTTTTCATTGGTTAGCTCCTGTCACATGACGGGAATAACCGTTCGTTCATTGGCTAAAGCTCTTGTCACACGTCATAAAGAAAATAATTTCCCGTATGCTCATTGGCTAGCTTCTGTCACACGTCACAGAAATAATGTTTTTCCGGTCCACTCATTGGCTAGATCTTGTCGCAAATTATAGAGCGAATGGCTTTCCGTTCGTTCATTGGCTAAGCTCTTGTCACGTGTCATGAGGGTAATGGTTTCGTGTTTTCTTATTGGCTTATCACATGTCACAAGGAGAATGTTTTTCCGGTCCACTCTTTGGCTAGGTCATGTTACATCTCATAAAAAAGGGAAATGGCTTTCTGTTCGTTCATTGGCTTAAGCTCTTGTCACATGTTATACGGCGAATGGTTTTTCGTCGCTCATTGGCTAACTCCTGCCAAAGTCGTCACGGGAAGAAGGAGTTTAATTTTCTTTTCTTAGATTAGGATAGACTTTATGTGGTGAATAACTACGTTTGACCCATCGGTACATCAGTTGTACTGCAGTGGCATAGCTCAGCAAGGCTACTATCCATTCGAATCGGATATCAACTCGTGTTTTAGTTAACATTTACACATTTGGTATGATTTTTTTTTTGTATATAGAAATGATCAATTAATTGAAATCAATTTAAACAAGATTGAGTATGGGCCGTGGTTCCATTGCACTGTTACATGTTAAGTTCCAAGAGCATATTTGGCTAGTTATTAATAGTCGCTTGAGTTCATGAAGTACTTTAAACTCAAGACAAAACTGGGTCTTACTAGAATTTCTCTCCGCTGTCTTGTTTGTATATGATCGGAAACCTAAACAGGAACACAGGGTAAGATGGAAGGAAAGGATGAACATGTGAGGTTTACTCAACTGTAGGGTTGGAAAGAGAGAGAAACAGAGCCAGAGAGACAGAGATATATATATATAGAGAGAGAGAGGGGGGGGGGGTAGGTGCGAGAGAGATAGAGAGGGTAAAGATGGAGTAAGAAGGAGTGGAGTAGAAGAGTTATTAGAAGAGGAAGAAGAAGGACGAGGAGAAGGAGAAGAAGAAAAGGAAAAAGAAGAAGATGAAGAAGAAGAAGAAGAAGAAGAAGAAGAAGAAGAAGAAGATGATGAAGAAGAAGAAATAGAGAAAGAGAGAGAGAGAGAGAGAGAGAGAGAGAGCGCGAGAGGGGAGGAGGAGGAGGAGAGAGAGAAAAAAAAAAGGAGAGGACGAAAGAGACAAGAATTTGTCCATGACATGTGATTAGGAAATAATGGTTACAATATGTTCTGATGACAGTGACCAAGGACGAATAGCAGATCTCATACAGATGTTTTAATCTCCCAACTCAAGTAGACATACAAACTGAGGTACTATATAAAGGAAAACGCGATTTGCTTTATGAGGTGCAGCTATGTAGGTAGGGTACACCTAGGGGAGCACCTGACCCCCTCCCGTCCTAAAAATATCTTAGGATGTTGTCGTGATGCCTGGCTACCTGTGTACAAACATTTAGGAGCTGATTTCCTTCATTCCAATTTCCAAGTCGAGTCTTGGTGTTACATATGTCTTACAAATACAACCTACAGTACCGTTCTACGGGCAACAAAAGAACCAAGATAACAGACTCTTGATAAATTTCTCTCCAGATTTTATCATGACATGTTTTATACTGCGTTTCTTACACGCGTTTAAACGCAAAATCAATAGGAGAAGGAGAAGACAGTGGGACTTGGAGACGAAATTAATATTCTTTTACATCATTGAATGATCATTGTTTTATTTCGAATGTCCACTATCCCCTTTCCCCTTTAGTATTGCAGCTTTATTGGCGAATCTTTCGAAATATTATGACTAACTACAGTATTTACCTTTAATTGATTTGATTAATCTCTTAATTCATCTTTTTATAAACATCTTTATTTGCTTACTTTTTACGCGATTAATATTTGTTTAAAAAATGATAGTTGTCTAAGCAGGAGCCATTTTGATGGAGAAATTTGCAATGACGTCATCATGGTCACTGATTTAGTAGAAACAGGAAACATTCTTGAAAGGCCAGTAATCTAGGATTTCCAGTGGTCAACTTTGGCGCCAAACCTCTTGTGAAAAAGCCTTTTTATAACACACCGCAATTAAGCAATACACACGATATGTTTTTCGCGCCTTTACCTGTAAAGAAATCAAATTATTTCAAGGCAAAGAGCCATTTTTGCATTTAAAGCTTGTTTCGCTTATATAATTATTTCGAGGGAAAAGGCGTTGATTAGTATTATTACGACTTTTCGCACTATCTGTGCTACTTTTTTTATTTAACAAAACCAAACTCTTTTCCTTGAAATATAGTGGATATGTATTTTCCACCCCTTACGCCTTTTCATTGGCAAGGCAGGGTGACGTGCCCTTTCTTTCAATTGAATGTTGGCTTAAATTTGCTGTTCGTGTTCACCAAATGGATACCCTCATACCTCACTCAACTCTTTTTTCTATGGTAACGTCCCGATAAAACCTTGTACATGAACTTATTAATTTTTTCTGTTGATCACCAAAGGAGTTAAAAAACCTCAATGATGAGGATCCCGTTGTCTGTATCTTCCTAAATGTATTCAGAACCAGAATGAAAATCTGTATTTGTACTGAAGATCTGACATTATTTTAGCGTTTGCCCTCCTCCAAATAGAAAAAAAAAAATCAGTGAGAATTGAGAGAGATAGAGATAGAGAGAGAGAGAGGGGGGGGGGGGGGGGTTAGCAGCCTTTGATAATCGGGGCTTGGGTGTATTCACCTGTTAGATGTGGATGGGCATCTCTTTGTGAAGCAGAGAGATCATTCCATCTAATAAGATGGAGAGAAAAAATAGAGAGATGGGTGAATGAAATTGCACTACATACGCCTCGTACCTACTTTAACATGTTGATTTTTAACAAGCGAAAATAACACCACCAGAAACAACTCATAAAATTCAATAAGAGTCGAATAACCTGCGAAGTGTGAGTCAAGGGTATAATTGAAAAATCACATGTGGGTCAATCCTACAAATTCAATAGAGATTTGAACCATTAACCCGTAGCTGCCACCCCTAGAGAATCAGAAAAGGGCGGATTGTACTCCGTTTTTGTTAAGGGGGGGGGGCAGGGTTAATGCGCTTAGAATGTTTTAAGGGGATATTAGGTCCCAAGTAATAACAAAAAGATTGATTTTTAAAATCTTGAGAAACACTGGCTCAGAAGTCAGTAACGTAGTGGTACGTTATGCCTATTGCACACGGTGTGTCATTTGGCTTGACGCAAAGCTGCGCCAGTGATTGGTGCGAGTTTTGGCGCGCTATATGAGACTAACATTGTACAAAAATTAATGGAAATGAACAGTGAGAACATTGTTTTGAATAACTTGTGTATGTAATGTGTTCACAGGGTTGAATAGCGCTGATAATGACGCAATCGAAATTATGCCTCGTGTACAACGGGCTTTTGTTTTTTTGGAATAGAGAGAAAGGTCATTTCGGTTTCTTTCGTTCAAATCTTTAAGAAGAAATCATCAACCCCAACCCTCTTTGTCTGTCAGCAAACCCTTACTTCCCCTTGCTAACATCTGAACAACCGCCAACCCTCCTTCTACGTCAGTGAACCACTTCCTACGCCTACCCAGCTAACAAGTGAACAATCTTGACCATTATGCACTCCTCTAGCAAATCTTGCTACCCCAACCCCCTTTCTCTGGGACTACGCCCTGACTCCCCCGATGGTTGAACATCAAGGTTAACGTGATTGGATTCTATGTCAAGAGGAATACCTGTCAAGATGTTGTTTTCACGCTAAACAGTGCATCAAAAAAATCTTATAAAAAGCTAACGAGGACTCCAGGATAAACTGTTGACGTAGCAACCGACTCGTCTGCTACTTCCGACTTTGTTTACGCCTGCTTGCCCTCATTCATGTTTTTTTAAATGTCTGTAATAAATTCATGTTTGTCTTGCGATGTATAGAGAGGGGCGTAGCTGCGAGGGGCATGGGGGCACGTGCCCCTTATTGAATTGCAATTAATGTTGGAGTGTCAGGAGCGTCACTCACAGCGTGACAGATATAAGCGCTATACAAGAAGTCATCATTTGTATTATTATCGTAATTTTGAGGGAAAAAAGGTAGAGAGAAAGAGAGAGGGAGAGAGGGAGAGGAGAGAGAGAGAGGAGAGAGAGAGAGAGAGAGAGAAGAGAGAAGAGAGAGAGAGAGAGAGAAGAGAGAGAGAGAAGAGAGAGAGAGAAGAGAGAGAGAGAGAGAAGAGAGAAGAGAGAGAGAGAGAGAGAGAGAGAGAGAGAGAGAGAGAGAAGAGAGAGAGAGAGAGAGAGAGAGAGAGAAGAGAGAGAAGAGTAATGGAGGGAGAGGCGGGAGGGGGGGGGGGGCTTGAAAAGAGGGTACGACCACCTTTCAACTTCCACCCCTCTGTAAACGATGGCCTTGTCAATTTGATTTTTATCCCTTTGGTTATACCGGTGCCCCCCCCCCCCCCCCCCGTGGTGCCAGTTGCCCCTCAATATCCCGACCCACGCTACGCCATTACTTCGGGTCACACTTTTGTAGATTTTCAAGTTGTCTAAGAGAGTAGGGAAAGTGGGTCACGTCGTCGATACAGTTTACTTCCAGAACATGTAGATTTGAGCACAGCATGTCTTTAAATTGATTTGGACATGTGCGCTGCATGAACATAACGTTTCCACATTGGTGATATACTTGCAACTGTCGTCACATTCCAGACCCGCAAAAGACAACATCTTTTTTTATCATGAATCTAGAAAAAGATGTTTATGTGTGTATTGTTATTATATATTTCGATATTTTGAATGCTTCCTGAATAATTTGTGTAATATTTTTTTCTTTTTTTCCCAAGAGAAATTACTGACTGTATATAGGAATGTAGTTTTTTTAACGAAATGAGGGCCTTATTGTAAGATGTTATTTGACAGCCAAAATAACGCGGATAAATAAATGGAAATGAAAGGTAAAAATCTGGTGTAGCTCTAAAAATACGTGACGCTTGCAGACGTCTAGTAACCTTGATGGGTCTAGTTAAGAGTGGATGTTTTGGGAGAACACGCCCCTCATCGTTACGGTCACTGTCACGGTGACCACTGGTCACTCACCGGCTTCATTTCTCTTCGGCCACTGCCCTCAGAGACTGATTAGAGTAATAACATCTATTCATGGCAAGCTTAAATTTAATGGTTTGCAAAGTGACGAAATAAGGAGTGTTTTTACTATTTCGAAATTTGGAAATATTTCTGTTTTTAGTTATTGTCATATGTTGTTGCAAGTGGGCAAGTTCATGATGTTTTTATTGGATGTGAAATAAAATGAACTTGAACTTGAAGATGTTTGGACATTTTGATGTCTCCTTTGTAAACAAAAAAATGTGGAGTTATGGACATAGAATTGACATCAAAAACATCATTTTTACATTATCGAATGGTTCGCAAATTGATACAATCATCAGATGTACTAAATACCTAAAAGTTGTCGGTAACGTATGCGACAGAATAGCGTGGACTTAACGGTGTCTAAGAAAAATGCTGCGCGAAAAAGTTATTTGATTAATCATAACCAGTTATTGTATTGTAAGAATTACTACTAATCGGGTACACTTCCTTTTACTTCATAGAAAATCCTAACATTGATAGGGTGATCATAGTGTCTTGACAGATAAATCACTTCTAGTCAGCATCACTTAGTACTTTAACGAAGAGAATGTGCGACCTACATCTTTTATGATGGGTAATGAACCTGTAATGAGCACTTTAGATAGCTCAGCTGTTAAGTTGGACATTCCAGCCATTAGACAAGTATCATGAAGCCTGTAACTACAGTAGAAACACATCGGAAGGCAGCCAAAGTTTAGCTGGTGGCATGACTGAGCGGAATTGAACCGTCATTCTGTCAAAATGTTTAGGGATTCTAAGATTCCCAGAAGGAGCCACGCCCTTGATGTGAGGTAATCCTTCGGTGCCAAGGGGTGCAACGTTGAACCCCTCCTGTAAAGAGTGGTCAGTGAAATATTGCACATGTATTTAGGACATGTCTTGAAATAATTTGTATACCCTTCATTTTGAAACATGTTTGTGCCACTCTTCATACAACATGACCTCCTCGAAACTGGGCGCTCTATGCGACTGAACAGGTCTTTAATGAAATTCTAAATATTGTTGGGTAGGTCGGTATGTTTGCGGAATTATGTAGCCTTCCTTAGGGCAATGACACAAAAGTATACCCTGCGTTTTGAAACATTAATGTTTCCTTGTTATCGTTAGTTTACAGCATACAACATGACCTCCCTTAAATTGAGCACTTAACTTCACACCTTTGTAATTCCCTATACAGCTTAACAATTTTCACTGACGCTCGAACTATTGCTTGGTATCTTTGAAACGCAGTATCAAAGAAGAAAATTCCTCCACTGTATTTTGAACCACTTTATTCAAACATTACAAGGTTGCTCATGATTATGTGAGGTTGACAGGTTTGAATTCGTTTTTTGGTCGGCGTGTACAGCAGAGAGATTAGGCGACAAGTGTCTCAAAGGGGTTGTCCAAATGCCTTGATTCTGTTTTTAACATGTTCAGTATAAAAAATAAAATAAATAAATAAATAAAAAAAAAAAAAAAAAAAAAATCGTCGGTATTTAAATTGGGATCTTTTAAATGTCCCTTGCATTCAAAACCAATAACTAATTCTTCGACGAGCGGAGACATAATAATTATATAACAAAGTGGGCGATAATGAAATATCTTTGTTTTATCAGGTCTTTATAATATGCACCGCATGTCATAGCAGCTCAGAGGAATGTGATACAGGCCTATACAACCGAGGACACATACATACATATAATGAAAGGGAGGGAAACTTTTCACTTCACCAGGGGAACTTGTTTCTTTAATTCTTTAATAAATAATGTAATATTGTCAAGAGTATGATTGAATAATATCGGTGGTTTCAATGTTTTTATTAAAAGATAACAGCGGTGGTAATATTGTGTGGTAGGCCTACCGCCAGGCCAGCTGAGTATATCAAAGTATATGTACAGCGCATTAAATCACAACAGTTCGTCTCAAACTCCAGAGCAACTCGGCCTTGGGTAGGTCGACCCTAAACCTGATCTTTATCATAATCATGACAGTTATTCTCTTTAACGTAACATGACCGTGACTCATGGGACTTGAGAGAGAGGGGGTTTGCTTTCCCCCTCCTATGTTGGTCTAGGGTCTCGATTTGGTTTCATGTTCTCTGGAAATGTCAACGTTCTACGCTCTAATCTTTCCTCCCTCTCCCTCCCACACCCTCTCTTCCATCTGTCAGTCTCTCTTCCCCTCTCTCTCTCCCTCTCTCCCCCACTCTCTTTCTCTATGCATGTGTAATTTGTGTGCGTGTGTGTATGTGTGTATCCCCGTCGCGCGCCTCTCTCTCTCTCTCTCTCCCCCTCTTTCCTTTTCTCGATCTCCCCTCCGCCTCCCTCTACCCCTTTTTCTCCATCTGCCTCTACCTCTGCCTCTCTCTCTCTCTGCCTCTGTCTCTCTTCCTCTCTGCCTCTTCCTATGTTCCCCTATCTGTGTCTGTAGTTCCCATCCGTCACACTCTCTACCCTCCTCTTCCTTTCCCAAGCCCTAAACAACTCTCTCTCTCTCTCTCTCTCTCTCTCTTACTTGTGTTCTCATTTCTCCCATTTTTTCACTTATCATTGAATCTAGCCTAGGCATAGAAGTGGTAGAGAAACATGGCTATCATTAATAAAATAAATATTTCTGTCTCGTACAATAATGATTTTATATAATAGATTGCAAATGTAACAAATTCCTTGTACTTTCGCTCGATAATGTCAGTAAATTCAATTTCAAATTCAATCATGTGATCCCCCGCACGCATCGTCAGTTAGCATGCAAACGGCATTGTCTGGAATGAAACAAAACCTAAACGCAAGGATGAGAAATGTCTATATTAATCTCCAACAGGGTATCGAAATTGGCAGCCAACGCACAATTATCTCTTTTATCATTTGTTCCTTGATGGTTACAAAGGGAGACAAATTCAGGAATGATTTCCCAGCAATACCCAACTGAATAGGAACTGAACTCATGAAACTAAATCAAGCTCTACTTTTGAGAAAGAAAAGCTGTTTATAGCCTAAACAAAGACTTTCAAAATTTGAAGATTTGGCTGACTTCGAATCATCGGGTCTTCGCGTTGCGACGGGTGGTCGCGTTAGACGAACTTTTGTGAAAACATGCCCCTTTATTCACGAAATGTTTGGGGTAATTTTTGTTAAATAAAGTCCTCTCATCTACGAATGGCAAGGTCCAATTTAACCGACACATTGTGAAAACTCTACGGCAAATATACGAAAGGTCGCGTCTTTAACATGCATCTTCATATGACTTCCGGTTTCGTTTTACGAAAAATGGTGTAGCGTGACCACCCAACCGGAAGCGAGGACCCGATTTTTCGAAGTATGTCCAGGTTTTAGTGTAGATAGGTAAGGTAAGTTTTGACATGGAACAGTATTTCACTGGTCGATAAACTACTGCATGGAATTGCTGAGCGGTCTGGAAGTCTTGAAAAACAACTTGGAATCACCCCCATGTCCAGAACTAATAATGTGACATAGTAAAGCAGAAAATGAGATTATCCTCAATAGAATTGACCCCTTTTGACGCAAGAACTATAAAAAAAAATGCAATAAAATTGGAGGAAAACCCCTCAAGACGCATAAAATCCATCAAACATGTGCAATGGCGTAGCGTGTACCCAGTCTGGTATAGGAATGGGTGCAAGAGGGGGGGGGGGGGGGGGGGGGGGGGGTGGGTGGTGTGTTTAGTCTCATATCTTACGTGGACAGAAGGGAATAGTATGGATGAGGGTCTGAGATGGGAAAGAGTCATCTTTTATTCATGATCAATACCTCATCCCGTTATTGCTGCTTTTCCCCTCTCTCCTTTTTCTCCGTTATTATAATAAATTTTGCATATTTGAAGGGGGGACAAGCCCCATACTCCTTGCGCTGAGCCAATGTACCTATTTTCAACAAGTGTCTTTCTATTATCCTGCACTTCTCCTTCCAATGTTTAAGTTGAGTGAATGTTTTAATATAGTCATGATAGATTTGAAGGAATTTTTTTTCAGTATCTATAGAGGGTTGAGATTACGCAAAAATGCATGTGCGGCTTTCTCCATTCTGTCATTTTTAACTGAAATGCTTGGGGAGCGGTTATAAACGACAGACATACGTATATTTACAGAGAATAAGTTGGGGGGGGGGCGGGGTATTAAACAACATAGAGTCCAACAATCCGGATCCCTTGGTCTGAAGTTTCTATGTTTTAAAATATATGTATATTTGACCCTTTTAATTATCGCATGAATACATTTTTAAATTGTATAAACAACTTTAGCTTGGTAATGGTATAAAATGATAAACCTTGATTCTCGCTATAATGAAACAGAATTGAAACTTGATTTGAATTGGAGTAATGACGAATCTTGAATATACCCTTTATAACCGTCTTAGCCGCTACATTGATCATTTACATTCCACATAGCCTTTATTTTTCTCCAAGTCAAATTCATTACTACAAACCCCTTGCCCCCTGATTGAACCGTGGACCTATCATCCTTGATTGAAGCACAGGGAAACCATAGCCACCTGTAACATGCCATAATGTCCCCTACTTTTTTCTCTATGCCTGTATATTCTCGAGTCTTCGGTCCATCTGGGTTCATCATGTTTCAAGATTTCTCCGGATATCTGTCAGCCCAATCCTTCCCTTACATTTCAAGTTCTTTAAAATGAAATCAATATGCCCTCATGTCTGCATCAATGATACCGCTCACCTTCCCGTTCATCACTTCGATTCTGACCCATCGCTATTAACATCTGGGAGGATGATGAATCTCACATCCGTCTTAACCTCCTACTTCATTTATCAAGTTAAACATACCGTTTCTAGCTTTAAGTACTAAATTTCCTCATTCATTAAAAACAGATAAATATCTATATCCACTCTTTAGCTACTTTGTTAATGCTTGTGAACGCAGGACAGCTTGCCATATTTCTGTCTCTGTAATATTGCAAGAAGCCGTTGCCATGGTTTTCTGGATTAAGCTTACTGTATAGACATGATAGAAGCAAAGTGAGATTTGGTGCATTGCGTATTTTTCTGTTTGAAAATACTCGAACAACCAACAATTAAGTTTAAAAAAATGTTATAACAAAAATTATTATAGTTTTAAGTTTCAAGTTTCAAGTTTATTTTTAACATTTCACAAATAAAAAGAATTCACATAATTGACAAAATTAGAACATAATATGAAATATAGTAAAAGTGTCACATTATATAATTAGTTCTTTGAAAAGACGTCGAAATTAATAGAAATGAGAAGAAGGTTATACAGAGTGAAAAGTGAGGAACCTATTAAAAAGCTCAGCTTGTAGATTATAGGTTCCCATAAATAAAACTAACATTTGGTTAAAGTAGTTGTAATAGTTTGTTATATGGGGACCTTATCTTTTTAAATCCATCTTCATCCGTATGGTAATGTAATGAAGCATTTTGAGAAGCGTGATCAAAAGATTTTTTTTTCATCAATGACATCTTGAGTTTGAAAAAAATATAATCATGTTGTTCGAGTTATTTGACAGACGAGAGAGCAAGCTAATGTCACAAATCACAATTGAGAGAGACTGAAATGGCAAGTGAATACGTCATTGTTCCAGCTCATGGTTCTTACCACATGGCTTCAAGCCATGCTTCCTGATGAACACATCACAACTCATCAATGTCTGCTACTTCTCAGACTGTACCCCTCTCTCATCCATCTCACACCATCTCACCCAATAAAGCTAACTCCTCCTCCGTATCGATTGTTACCCCCTCCATAACCCCGGAAACTTCTTTCCAGACAATGCCACCCCCTCATTCTATAAATATTAAAATTGATCATTACCTCGAGCGTTTTATACTAGACATTACTTGCCACCCCTCCCTCTACCATCTTCTAACAGACCCTAAGATCGTATTCATCCCCTCATCCAAGCTGTTATTCCAAGCATAGCCCTTATCCCAGAACTTCCTTGAGATATTACGCTTTAAACCTTCAAACCCTGTAGATCCTTTTCCAAACATACACCCTCATGGATATTCCATCGGACATTTTGTCTCAGTTTTTACCCTTCCCTCACACCGAGGGCTCTTTTTTTTAACCATACATTATTTTTTTACCCCGCCCTTACGATATGATCTTCTACCAGACATTACTTGTTACCCCTCACGTACCCTAAATGTCTTCTACCAGATATTGCTTTCTTACCCTCCCCAAACCCTGAAGATCCTCTTCCAGATATTGCTAACTCTCCTCCGCCCCTTCCTTCACCACAATGGTTTCTTACCAGGCTGCCCCCTCCCACAAAGAATATCTTCGATCTCAAACCGTATAGATCTTTGACCATGTTGACAATGAATATAAGTTACCAGATATTGGTTGTTACTTTTCCCTCCACCCGAAGGTCGTCTACTACCAGACATCCTTTGTTACCCCTTTCTTACCTTTAGACGTTCTTCCAGATACAAGTCGTCACCCTCCCTCACCCTTTCACTCTTACAAAATTGGTAATAATTTGCCCGGCACGAGATTAATCATGTATCTAACCAACTTTGGGCACTTTCTATACCCACCTTGAGTAACATGTTGTCAAATTGGGGTCAAAATATATAATAATGACTTTTGTATTTTGTGTAGGATCATTAACATGTACCAAAAAGTTTATGTAACGTTTTGGTAGTTCAACCACTTCGTATTTTCCATTAGTGTATTTTTCTTTTTATTGTCTTATCCATATTTGTAGAAATCTTATATTGTATTCTTTTACTATGAATTATATTGTATAAAAGTGGTGAATAATTCCAATTTAATTCAATTTAAATCAAATGGGCAAAATATTAACAAAGTCAGGTAAACAAAAAAATGCCCCAAATTTGGTGGATACTTATCCTTCTCCCGCTCTGTAGATCTTAAAAGAGGCGTGAAGTATCCCATCGATCTTCAACCAGACAGTGTTACCCCTTCACCACCCCAACTATCTTCTTCATAATAGTTAACCCCTCAAAACTACCCACTATCTTCCCAGCATCTCCTTATAGCCTCTAGCTCTGTGTCTGTCTGCATCATCTTCCCAATCTGTTCTTCTCTGTCTCTCTTCGTCTTCATCCAGGTCTCCGCTTCTTCATCCCACTCTTGGCTCCATTCCATTCACACAATCTCACCTACTTTCTTCGTCTCTCTTTTTTCTTTCTTTTCAATTTTCTCTCTTTTTTATGTCCCTTTGCCATCCCTCTCGTTCCCCCCCCCTCTTCTCTCTCTCTCTCTCTCTCTCTCTCTCTCTCTCTCTCTCTCCCCTCTCTCTCTCTTTCTCTCTCTGTCTGCTTTTTTCAGACAGCGTAATTTGAAAATGTCAATCTAGTGATTCAGATCAATTTGCATCAGAGCTGCTTGCAATGTTTAGCAGGGGTCAGACTGAAGTTCATTTCTTTTTATATCACCATATCTGTATTAATGTGCTAAAATACGGTATTAAACAAAATTGTGTTCGGGCTGATTTGGAGATAGTCATGCATCGAATAAATCTCCACTGATAAATGGTAATCAGTCGCCTGGTTTTGTGTTCATTCTTCTTTTGTAATTTCATCATAACATATTTTAGGTTAGGAAGTTGTAGATGTACTCTTAAACCTTCTCAACCTATTTAAACAATGTATCTTTATAAAAAAAAATATTTAGGTATCATATCCCAATAGCCTTAATGTACTAGTTAAAGCATGGTGGTACGGTCCATGGTTAAAGGGGTGCTCAATCTTCCTCGTTCAGGAGTGAGGGGGGGGGGGGGTGAGGGTGCAGAAGTGTTCTACCGACATGACCGAAGAATTTTGATGACGGGAATGAGGTACTATGATGCAAGAGTGAATTGAAGACACAGTCCCACATAGGTTTGGGCCAGGCTGTGAGTGGGTCCATGGTTAAGGGGTTCAATCTTCATCATTCAAGATGGGGAGGGGGCGATGGGAGAGGGTGAGGGGTGAGGGGGTTGCAAGAAGTATTCCAGCAAAGAAGAGTATTGATAACAAGATCGTTTTCAATTTAGCATGCAGCTTGATGAAGGGGATGAGGTTGAACGAAGGGTGTAGGGGCCAAGCAAGTTGTCTGCCTTGGGTTTCACTGTAGTCCAATGGTGACTTGGAACGTTACTTGATTACTCTAATGATTAATGGACTATGAATAGCACTCGTATCTCATTTCTCTGAAAGCTTGTAAGCAAGGAATGATCATTGGATATCATTCTAAGGTAATGTATATAGGCTTGACAGCACTGTGGTGAATGACCGGAGAAATTGCCTCTATCATCTTATCATAGCCGCAGAGCAACTTTACGCCTTCCTCCTCCTCCTCCTCCCCTTCCTCCTCCTCCTCTTCCTTCTTCTTCTTCTTTTTCGTCTTCTGCTTCTTCTCCTTCTTCTTCGTCTTTTCTTCCCTTTTCTCCTTCTTTCTCTTCTTCTTCTCCTTCTTCTTCTTCTTCTTCTTCTTCTTCTTCTTCTTCCCCTTCTTCTTCTCCTCTTATTTTCTTGTAATCTTCAGAGGACTATCATGGTTATGCATTCAGCCTATCACCGATGATGAACTGATAATTGTAAGCAGCGTGATGAAGATACATGAGACACCTCAATGCAGGAGAAGGAAGGGAAGTTCCCTGGATTGTCCTCGAAACATCTTTGTCGAAAAACAAAATTCGTCCATAACAACGCTCTGATTTTACTTTTATTCATTAAAAATAGTTACAATAATTTGCCTTCTTCCAATGTCTCTTCGGATTTTGGCATCCGCGAGTACAGGAAGACACGTAGTACTGCTGTCTCCGCTAAACTTAATCCGAATGTACTATTCCATCAGGGACAGACTACTTCTAGTAATAGTTGGAACTATCAGGTCTTGTTAAGCTACTATCGCGCCTGCCTGGAAGAGCTAAAATAAGGTTCCATGTTTTGAAAGGAAACAATTATGTCGGGTCGTGTTTGAGAGAATGTGCTTTATAGAAGCAGGTTCCGCTCAACACGCTCAAAGTAATCTTGAGACCGACTTAAAGAGCAAATAAGGTTATAGGAGAAACAAATATGAGCTTTTTAAGAACTGTATCAATGTAAGAAAAAAATCAAAGCTATGGTATAATGATTGTTTCAAAAGCAAAGCATTACCACGAATAAAGAGACAATAAAGCTCATGAACTTATAGATGGCATCAAAGAAGACAACGGATGAAAATAGGTGCTTATGATCATTATGAATGTGTGATTATGGTTATTAGATCGTTTGAAATAACATCATTTTCTTTCAGCAAGATATTTCTGTCCAATTGAATAATCATGAGCTCTGCTATATGGCGAAGTAAGTGGAGTACAAAGATGAAAATTAAATCTTAGCCTCGGAAGCCTGTCATTTCAAGCAAAATAACCTCTGTGTCATGCACAGTGCCACTTGTTGGTCAGTTCACCTTGCACTACAAAACCCTTTGCCAAACCGAAAATAACTTGTTATTTCTCTAAGGATTCATTGTATTTGTGCTAACACACGTCGTTGATTTATGATATATGAAGTATGGCATTGGGAGTATTTTGCTCGCAAATATTTTGCTTTATAACGACTGGTGTATGTTTCCAAGTAGTACTTAATACAGTTATGTCATGCCTCTCAAAGCTAATATACGTCAGACGTGTAATCTCAACTTCAGATTAAAGCATAATTTATTCCGTTGAATTAATCTATAAGGATGAACATCATCATCACACATGATCAAGTCTTTAGGTTCAACTTGTTGCATCTCCTGATTAATATATTTTGAATGATTGCCATGATAGCGTCGTGACCTACAGACTATATAGCCTGGTAGACTGCTTGAAGGAATTCAGTCGGCGTCGATATCGATCCATGGTAGGAAGATGGATGACATTGCTCGGCGTGGACATCATTCACCACCTCGTAATCCACTGGCGATGTCGCTTACCATAATAGGTATAGAGTATAGGCCTCGGGTGTCAATCAGCGACTCGTATACCTCTTGATGGGCGTTGTCGCGTACAGTACGAAATGGAAGAAAGGATGAAAGGAAGATCGAAGGACTCTGGTGTAGCTAAGAAATAGAGGGGGGGGGGGGGTGTGCAGAGAAACAGACAAAAGAAGGAGAAAGAGAACATGAAAGTGAATGGAAGAGAGAAAGGAAATAAAAGAAGACGATAAATGACCCCTCACACCCCCTGTATGTAGTTGCCACATTCATTCACATTTCGTCCACCAGTAAGACCGGTGGACCCCCCCCCCCCTAAAAAATGGAAAAAATGATGACAATACGCCCTCAATGTGTGGACATGCACTACGCCTGTCATGGGACAAATAGATAGAAATACATGAACGGTATAGAAATGTAAAATAATTAAACGTGCGACAGCTTATACTTAATCTTTAAACTAAAATAAGAAAAGATGCAGTGTAAAGTTCCCGCGTGTTATCATAACCATAGTTAAAATAAAAAAAGAAGGTCTAACAAACATGACACTTGTTTTCTATCTGCTATATTCTTATCATATCCCACTTCCCACATTTGTATATCATTAAAGCACTTCCGTGTAGACCTGTAGGGGCGCATAGTTGACACCACAAACTACCGGTCATAAATTCATCGATATCCGAGTTTTAGGAGGAATAGTTTGTAACCTGGTGACAATCTTTGAGTTATCCGAATATTTGTTTATAATTTCAACCTATCTTGACGCCATATTGTCCTTATAGTGTTGACTATTAGGACACGCAAAACAGACATCAATTACTACGATGTCGCGATAATAATTTCTTTGACTCTGCGTTACAAAATCTTCTCCGTTTTAAGCAGAAGTGTTTTGTTATAACAAAGTGTCTATTAATCATAAAGATGATCTGCAGGCTAAATGATAAAAAGGTTTGACGGTATTGCAACATCAATCTATGTTTTGCCTCTCGAAATCCTGGTATTTCATACGAGCATCTGTCATGTTCGAGACACCATTCATAAGTAATTAGACCAAACCAACATCAGGTCCATGATCTGACTAATTATCATAGTTTAATACTACAATGGCATTGTAGGCCAAGGTATACTTGTGGTATGTTGTGGTTAAGGTAATAATGTAGGTCAATGTCTAGAGACCATTGATCACGTATGCATGACGAAATTATATTTCTGTTGGATATTTATTCAATATAAGGTTATACATATTGACCATTATTTTGTTGGAGATGGAATTTCTTATAACTAAACATTATTCATTTGTGACTGGAAAAAAGCAGTTATCCGGGGTCGAAAGGACCAAGGTCTCTTTTAAGAAATGCCCCCTTGACACAAACACGCACAATTTCTGAGCGAGTTTGGGAGGTTTAGAAGGGAAAAAAAATGTTTTTCCTATATAAAAAGTTTGTTTATCTCCCCGATTCTGACAATGTGCATCCGCCTATGATAATCATAATGTACTAAGAATGTGTTGACAGCTAAGATAATTCCTAGACTTCGGATCTCTCATGAGCTTAATTTTAATTTTAATTTAATAAATGAATGCAGATTCTAACTATGTTATCTAATCGGTTTGTCTATCATTCAATCAATCTATTTGTGTCTAATAAAGGATATTCATCTGATGATTAAGGATGTTATGAATAATGCAATGTTGTTTGCGACCACCCATTCTGAGAGTTGGTATTTTGCCAGAAACAAACGTGAAACAATAATCTTATTTCCGTGCGTTATGATCTAATAAAGGAGAGAATTGTAACTCATTATTTATTTCGTCTTTGATTGCCGCTAGCATGTCTAATTGCGGATGAATCGTATCAATGAGTAACTTAGAGAAATTTCTTTTGTAGTTCCGGCAAGATTGTCTCGGGGGTTTAGTACCTTTATAGCTACAACAAGATGCAAATTGTCTTGGAAGATTATTGGAAATCAATTTAAATTCGGATCATCCTGATGTTTACAATAACAAGAATCAATTTCAGACATTCATTTTCACATTTACAATATCGTAAGGCCTAAACAAAAATGTTGTATTGCCCTTTAGGTGCCAAAACATGGGTCGGTCGGTCGGAAATATACTTTTTTTTATTTTTTAAAACCTTTTTTTTTCTCCGTCTTTTTTTCTCTCTAAAAAGCGGTAAAAGCCAACCGTAGTTATTTTCTATAAATGTGTATTTTATATTTATTTATCATTTGCCTGATGGTAAATCAACATTATGAAGCATTTTCGGGTTTTGTTTGTTTTGTTATACCACAAGCTTTAGCTCCACAAGAATAAGTATACAAACTGGGAGAGGAGACTCGATTGTCAGTTCGCGTTCCTCTTCCAGGCACATGTGACGCTCAACAAAATTATGATAAAACTCTAAAATGCTTTCAAAATCTTGCCTTTAAGGAATCATTTTGGACTAACCCTTTAATACGATATTTTTATCTCAATGACAACTGACATTGGTAGTATGATAAATCAGATCCATCATTATAAATGGTGAACCAACTCGGTTGCAGTTACACTACGCTTACTGCTATATCGGGCAAGCACACAAAACAAGAATACTAGCCACACTTTATACCCACCCACGGAATGTTGTTAGTGTACTATAGTTGGCTATACCTTGGTGTTTTGTGAGATCGACCCTCTCATAATTTTCCCCAAGGATAACAAAAGCTCATTTTCCGCGATTGCAACAGTTCCTGTCTCGGTGAGGAAAGTTTCCCCCTTTCCATTTTATGAGCTTCCGAGTTACCTCTCTTCCCCGCCCTCTCCCTTCTTTACCCAATATCTTTATCTTTCTCTCTTTAACCCCCCCCCATATATCTCTTCATCTCTCTTCTATTATCTTTTTATCTCTCTCTCTCCCCTTCTTTATATAGTAATTGTATCGTTCTATCTCCCCCTCACTATTATATCTCTTCAATCTGTTTTCTGTTATCTTCCTCTCTCTCTCTCTCTCTCTCTCTCTCTCTCTCTCTTTAATACTCTCCCCCTCACTATGATATCTCTTCAATCACTTTTCTGTTATCTTCCTCTCTCTCTCTCTCTCTCTCTCTCTCTCTCTCTCTCTCTCTTTAATACTCTCCCCCTCACTATTATATCTCTTCAATCTCTTTTCTGTTATCTTCCTCTCTCTCTCTCTCTCTCTCTCTCTCTCTCTCTGTCTCTCTCTCTTTAATACTCTCCCCCTCACTATTATATCTCTTCAATCTCTTTTCTGTTATCTTCCTCTCTCTCTCTCTCTCTCTCTCTCTCTCTCTCTGTCTCTCTCTCTTTAATATCTCTTCAATCTCTTTTCTGTTATCTTCCTCTCTCTCTCTCTCTCTCTCTCTCTCTCTCTTATACCCTCCCGTTCTCTTCCTTGCTCTCTCCCACTCTCATTTTGTTTCCTTCTCCCCCTCTTTGACTTATCTGCCCTCTCTATCTCATGATGATATCTAGTTTTATGCCCCCATTAATCCATCCAACCCTTCCTTATGTTGAAAATCAAAGGGAAATTACTAAAATAAGGGCAAGCCCACCCTAATATTACGTTGACTTTGATAGAAGCAGAAAAATGAGAGAA
Organism: Strongylocentrotus purpuratus; assembly: GCF_000002235.5. NCBI lineage: Eukaryota > Metazoa > Echinodermata > Echinoidea > Camarodonta > Strongylocentrotidae > Strongylocentrotus > Strongylocentrotus purpuratus. The sequence continues at coordinate 28,026,455 of NW_022145595.1, forward strand.
ACGATTTTACAATATTGAAAGTTTGAGCAAAGTCGGATTCAAAATAAGGAATTTATGAATTTATGAAGGTGCAATCAATAAAACACAAATTGGCAACGATGTGACGCTGCATGTTGATAATGTTTGTAAAATCATCTCTAGAAAAAATTCGTGCGAGGTCCCTTCCCATTTGCTAAGTATACACTAAAAAGTTTTAAAAAAACATAAATTTTCCCAATGTTCAATCATACATTCACCCTAAATATGATTATTGCAAATATGTTTTTTTTTTATTCAACCGCTGTATGAACAAAAAAAAAAAAATATTCCGTTATAAATTACTGAGAAAATCAAATTTGTTAAAATTTCCGTACAAATTAATTTGGAGATGGGATGGCAAAATACGTCAGTGTTACCAATTTGTGATTCACGGATGACAACTTTAAAAGATCACAACTTTCCTATTTTCAATCGGATATTGCTCAATCTTTCTTTAATTTTCCCTGAGATGTTGTTTATCTTCTAAACGCCTGGATGCTTAAAGTATTAAGCTCATCGTCTCTCAATCTAATTCTTTGGGCAGTTTTGCTATAATAACAATTAAATGTTTTGATTCTCCTTTGATAATGTAAGACATGTGCTAATGTCACATTCGCAAGGCTATAGATCTAGGTCTCTCTTGTTTTGTTTTGATGTTCATGTTACTTTTCTCCCTCTGGGTTTTATGAAAATTCTTTCTTGATTTTACAGAAAGTGTCTAATCTTTTTATATCATCTTAATCTAGATGGAAAAATGAGACTGGGCTTGAGACACATACAAGGACATGCATTCCCCGCCCGTATCCTGTTATTCTAGTGCGGAATTCAATTGATGAGAGCCCAGTGTTCCCCCCACTGCTAAACGAAATCAGGGTATTGTTTTGGAGAATTTTTTTTCAGTGGCAGATCAAGAGGTTACATGGGGTACGTGCCTCCCCTTTCCCCCGTCAAATTCTGCCTATACTGGGTACATGCGTGCGTGCCCCTCTCCTCCAACCCCAACCGGCAGAAACACTATTTTCTCCCATTGGCAGATTATGATCCTTTCTAGTGCTTATCAGAATTTTTGTTATAATATACGTGCTATGTTTTGTTGGAGATTTCAAACATACATTGCGCCCTTGCAAAGAATCCTATAGTTTTGCCATTGGTTCGTTTCTTCTTTAGTTTCTTCTGTTCACAATCTCTCCCCACTGTATCTATTTCTTTCACCCTCTCTATCATTTAGAATTTCATTCTTCATCTCTGTACACAGCTTTGCCGCTCCATCTCTTTCACCTTGCACCTGTGATGTAGCGAAAATAGTCTCAGTCTTGGGGACTTTCATCAGTCGTATGCTGAATGAAATATTAAAAATATTATCCCCTGATCGTCGTCGAAACAAGGTTTCAACCCAAATACTTTCATATAAACATCGATATTCCCTCTCATCCGTCATCTCTACTGCCCCCTTGCATATACGGCCGTAATAAATTCCATTTTCTCCTACTCCCCCTTCTCTCCCCAGACATAAAATAAAAACTTGTTGTATTGTCCTTTGCGACCGACCCCAAAAATCTGAAAATCTACGGTCGGCATTTTAAAAAAGTTTTTTTTTCAACCGTTTTTTAGATTGTTTTTTTATTAATGAATACAAAAATATGTATTTTGTTTGTTGAAATGGGATATAAATGCATAAAATCAAATTATTCCAAAACTCTCACTCGTGCAAAACCATGGCTAATTATGAGGTGAAAATCTATGAATGGAATGATGACGCTGAAACACATGTATTAAAGCATTAAAAACTGAGAAATATCAGCCAAAAGAGGCTGGGGAAAAAGAAAAAAAATCAAACCTGAAAAATATCGGCTCAAAGAGGGCGACAAAAAAAAAAAAAAAAAAAAAAACTTTTCTGACCGACCGACCGATGTTTTGGCACCCAAAGGGCAATACAACAAGTTTTTATTTTAAGCCTTACTTACCACCATTTACATGTTTATAATATATCTATACTGTATAAGTATGGCTATGTTGTTTCTTATATTTTTCATTGTATTTTATAAGCATTTTATTAATTGTTAATTCTGTCATTTCTTTCTTCAGTTTGAACAATTAATTTTTTGGATATCAGTATGGATACAAAATCACGAAGCCCGTTTACATATCCTCACGTATAACGGATAAGCCTTCTAGATTCATCCCATCTAATCATCATCAATCTATTTATAATCCAAAGAATTTCCACTCTTATCTTACATCCCATTATCTATGTCCTATTATTATTAAAGTCTTCCTACTCCCCCCGGCCCCCCTCTCTTTCTCTCCCTCTCTTCCTTTCTCTCTCTCGTCTCTCTCTCTTTTCTTTCTTTCTGTCTTTCTTTATCTACTCTCTCTCTCCCCCTCTTCCACTCTCTATTTCTCCCCCTCTTCCCCTCTCTATTTCTTTATCTCTATCTCACTTTCTCTTTTTAATCTAATCCCATCCGTGACAAAAGTGGGAAAATGCGGGAATAATCTTACGACGGAAATTCGTAAGACTGAATTGTTCCGACTCAGACTGTCGGAGCAGACAGACAAAGCTTAGATCATCGATCATGATCTATCAGATAACACGAGAACCATCAAAGTCGCAGCGGGTCATCTAAAATCATCCATATCGCAGAAGAGAAAGTCGAGAGTGCAAGTTAAATCCTTGTTTTCACGAAGTGACGGTAGTGAGGAAAATCGTAACGCAAAGTGAATGCAATTTTTTTTCACTACCGTCACTTCGTGAAAACAGCGACGGTTTGTGACCAACAATGCATGTCAAGGAGTTTGGAGAGCACCTTGAGTTGACAATGGACCTATAGGTCCATGATTTGAAATACCGAAAGTACACAAAACTGACCCCTCAATAAAATTGTAAGATTTTACCGACTTGTGCCCCTCCTATTTTTGTCTTCTTCATAATCCTGGATCCGGCCATGCATGCCGGTTCAGAATTGTAACTCGGAAATTTGCATGGGGAGGGGGCTGGTGAAATCTGACAAATGGGGGCGGAACCCTTCTGTAGACTATTATGGAATGTATTTTGGCAACCAAGTCTTGCAAGTAGGGTTCTTTTTTGGGGGGGGGTGGGAGGGGGAGAGGGGCTTCATAGGAATGAAGGGGACAGGGGTGGAAGTGAGGCGATTACAAACAAATCCACAAGCTATTTATTAATCATTGTAAATTTGTAGCAACCGAAACATTTTCCCCATAAGACAAGAAGGACAAACTTCCGCACGAAATTAATTTTTCCTACTTCCACATTTTAGAAACGATTATTTCTGTCTCGAATAAAGTCTTTTTCAGGCAGGATATTTCAGGATAAGTTCTAATAAGGGTTTTCCAGGTCCTTGATAATAACAAGACCGTGTTGACTGTGATTTAATTTTCTTTTTTTGGTCATTGACCTCTTGATGTAGAAAGCAACCTGTCCTTTCAGAAGGGATGCTAGGGAAGGCTGGGTATCAATATAGCATGATGTCATTTTCCCAAACCTGTATTGATCTAAGTGGGATGCCGACTGCACGAAAAGGTTTATTTGCAAAAGGCATTAACTTATTCATAACGATAATATTTTATCAACAGACGTCTCTTTGAGAGTAGTATCAACCTTTCAGCAATTAAGTTAACCCATTCAACAAAAATTGGTCTTCCCGCTTTTCTGGCTATTGAATTTTAATTTGAGATCTGACATGTCTGAGGTTTACATGGATTTGTGCACATCCAGGGGAGGTCAGAAATTTGCATAATTCTGAAGTGGAAAGTCGAGAAATGTATTCCGATGTAATTACGTACCATGCATACAACCCAAAGTGTGGCAGTGAGTCATTAAAGTAAACGAAGATAATTGTTTTCCTGCCACTATACCTCCGATAGACCAGAGAGAGAGAGTACCGTAGATATAGATGTGCTATCCTTATCTTGCGATGATAAATATAGAAGAAATGGGTGCATTTGAACTTGTTAAAAAGCAGGTTGTATCCGCCTCCTCCGGACGGCTGGTAATAAGGTGTAAAATCTCGTTGCGCGCCATTAAATATCTGACCCTGATTCTGTTTTATATCTTCTTTTATACCGAAATAAAATCACAACAGGTGTGATTAGACAACCTACAAATAATATTCAGGTTATAATGCTTGAACTATATTTCTCTCGTGAGTCGGGACTCTGGAGAACAAAAGTCTGTATTGATGTAAAAGTCTTAGCTTAATAATGCTGCATTAAAATCAGTAACGCACACATGCGTGTTGGTGTCTTTCGCCTTCTAAGTAAGGTTGAGACTCCAGGATTCTGTCATAATTCCTATAAACATATTTTCATAATTCCTTTCGGAAGTTCAATGTTTACTTTGAGCGGTTATGGTGTTAGTAGGGCATGGACGAAAGATCAAATCGAGAGATTTCCTCTTGACTTCCGATATCCTTCGAGATGCTATGCTCACATTGCTCGGAACATTCGTGCAAAGTTTTATCGATAAGTTTTACCCGGCTTAAATATCTACAAGTACGGTGATTTTGAAAACTATTGTGTACATTGCTCGTAAGAGAGCCTAAAAAATATTTAAAAACATACTGAAGCTTGTTGATACAGCAAGCGGCTCACCTCAATGCAGATGATTCGAAAACAAATTATAAGGACTTGTTGGAGTGGAGAGAAACAGCATTGTTTTTATTTGATTAGTTTAATTCGATATATTTTGTTTAAGCATTTAAAATAGCAGCCATTAGACTGTCTTAAATTGAATTTAATTCGCAATTAAGGATTTAAAGTTTTAAACGTTAAAGATGAGAAGTGTTTGTGTCTGCGAGTGTTGTGTTTCGAACATTTTTTTCTTTATACAGTATGTCAGAACGTGTACTCTTTATGATTCTGGTATTTGTGACCACACAGAGATTGTTTTAAAATTGTCTTGCGTTCTCTTTGTCACGAGGGACCATAGTATGAAAAGAATTTCCGAAAACGACTGAAATTGAGGGAAAAGAGAACCTAGTGTGAATCAGCGAGGTTAATGTGAACGGGATGGTAGACAGCAAAGGCCAAAGTCAATGACATTTCTTCTCTCAGACTACTTTCCCTTTTTAGGGGTGGAAGCAACTCAACCTGTAAATCAGCTGATAGTTGGTTTACCTCTGTCAATAAGGGCCTTCCTTTGCGGACAGGCTATCAAGGTAGAAGTAAAACAAAAACATTCATACTAGTGTTTAAAGTGACTCGGTAACATTGCCTCCGATTCTGAAACAAAATCCTAGATTTAGCTCATGCTGCAATCATAATTATAAACTTTAAGGTCAGTCAGGAATCCCATGACTTTTACGAGCCGATCGCCTGTCTGATTTATATCAAGATATTTAAGATTGGAAATCGAAATTTCATTCTTCGTTTTCTTAACGTTTGATAAAAACTTTATTGGGGAAAATGAGTATGGTAAAACCGGTCACTCAAAGATTTTAATTTTTTGAGGCACTTCATGATCATTTTGAAGCCCAATTTTTGTAGGGGTTCAATAGACACTGATTACACGTAGGGCCATGCATCTCAGTTTTAACATTGTTAAACGATGCCTTTAATGCACGGGAGATTTATGAATAATCATCAAATTATTATTCGCAATAAATTACATTTGATGATGATTATCGAACATATAGCAATCAGCCTATTTGCCGTTAAAAATATTTATCTGTCTTTACTTTCTCAAACCAATCTTTTCAAGCAAATGATTATGTAGTCCATAACTATTGGAGGAGCGGGCGCCTTTGAATGTTTGAAACATATAAATGGCGCCATACCATTGTTGTGGATCATCATCATCATCATCATCACCATCATCATCATCATCATCACCATCATCATCCTCATCATCATCTTCATCATCCTCATCATCATCTTCATCATCATCATCATCATCATCATCATCACCATCATCATCCTCATCATCATCCTCCTCATCATCATCATCATCATCATCCTCATCATCATCATCATCATCATCATCATCATCATCATCATCCTCATCCTCATTATCATCATCATCATCCATAATACATAACTTTTAAATATTATTTACGAGAATAGAAACAAGACGCAGAACATAGATTATGTGAAAATATAAATAAAACAATGTGTAGGCTTACGCACTACATTTAGCAATTATTCATTCCTTTTTCTTACACTAAGTTGTGTGATGTTAGCTGTCTTTGCTGGCTGTGTTGAAATATATTGATTGATTTCTCTGTTGTATCTGCTTGCTCAGAAAGCAAGTGATTTCAGAAGAACTAAGTCAGAAAGCAAGACTTCAGAAGAACTAAGTCAGAAAGCAAGTAATTTCAGAAGAACTAAGTCAGAAAGCAAGTGATTTCAGAAGACCTAAGTCAGAAAGCAAATGATTTCAGAAGAACTAAGTCAGAAAGCAAATGATTTCAGAAGAACTAAGTCAGAAAGCAAATGATTTCAGAAGAACTAAGTCAGAAAGCAAGTGATTTCAGAAGACCTAAGTCAGAAAGCGAATGATTTCAGAAGAACTAAGTCAGAAAGCAAGTGATTTCAGAAGAACTAAGTCAGAAAGCAAGTAATTTCAGAAGAACTAAGTCAGAAAGCAAGTGATTTCAGAAGCCTGTATGATTGATGGCCATTTGTGTTTTCTTGTCATTAATCCATCTGACCCATTTCTGTATGATTCATGGTCGTGATGGTATCCCTATGCAGTGGCATAGTGTGAGTATATCCATTGAAGGGGGCTCTGGATTGATGTGGGAGGGAGGGGGGGGGGGTCGGAACATTAAATGCGAATTACAGGGCTAGTGTTTTATTTCTCGATTGTTTTGTCCGGGGGTAGGATGTGTGGGAGGGGTCCAAGGGTCTTCTTCTCCCATCCTTCCCCTTCTCCTTCTCCTTTCTCTCTTGTATCACTGTTTCTTCCCGATCCACCACTCGAAAACGGGTTGGGGGGGGGGGGTAGGGGCCACGTGCCCCCATTCCCCCAGCACATATATACACCACTGTCCCTCTGTACTCAACAGCTCATTGAAAGTCGAACAAAAAAGGATGTAATGGTCACGAAAAAGTTGAATGGGTTAATGAAGACTGACGGTTACAGTGAATGAGCAGCGCGGCGTAATCGGACCCCCTGGCTTGCAGGAAAGATGAACGATCCTCCACTTTCTTATAATCACTGTAACAAACAATTCATACAAGTCTTTCATTTAAGTGAACTTAATATCTTATCAATGAAATTAGTACATGCAGGGTAAGTATGTCCTTCATGAATCTTAGTCATTAAATGGACGTAATTCTTAAAATAATGTTTAGGAAATGTATGATTGCTGTCAAGGAAGGGACTGAATGTATCATTCTTTCTTGTCTTTTTAAGAATGAAGGTGACTTTAATGACTCAATGAGAACAGGTTAGTCATTGGAAGTACGGTTGAAGTGAAAGGAGAGGTTTAACGAACAAAAAAAAAGGAGAGGGGAGAGATAAAAAAAAAAAACAATATTAATAAGAGTGACGACCAATGAGAATAAAAGGACTATAAAGACAACGATGCAAGTGATGACATTGATGATGGTAATTGACAGAAATGATGATGATGATGATGATGATGATGATGGTGATAATGATGGTGATGGTGATGAAGATGATGATGATGAGGGATGATGATGATGATGATGATGATGATGATGATGATGATGATGATGGTGATGATAAATGATGAAGATAATGAAGAAGCATCGGTGTCAGTGTTGGTGACATTTCGGCAATATACTTAATGATTCAAAATCAATAAAATTGATACGTGTGTGTTGGCACCTATATTTTAATTGATATTGATTATTATTTGGATGGCAATAAACTTTTTAATTTTCTTTTATCCCTCCTCTTATCTTACTCCAGTGTTACAGGTGTTAGTCTCTCCATCGATAGCTGGTCGAGGAAGGGGTCGAGGGAGAGGGAAAGGTGGCTACCAGGTCACGTGTCCTCCAGGATTCAAACGAGAAAAGGGTCTTGGATGTAGAGGTAACTGTGGTTCTAAAAAATTGTCCTCCCTCCAACCTAGGGGCGTCACACTAAGAGAGAGAGAGAGAGGGAGAGAGAGAGAGGGAGAGAGAGAGAGGGGGAGAGAGAGAGAGAGAGAGAGAGAGAGAGGGGGGCGGGGCTGGTGGTGATATACCAATCAGTTCTAAATCATATTTCAGCGCCCGGCCCCACTCACAAGCAAAGCTTTTTGGGGTCCCACTCCCAATTTGGATCATGTTTGTTCGTCATGATTGCTTTGTCTGGTATTTTTTAATGAACTGAACTGAACTGAATCTCGGGTTGCTATCCGGAGGCATAGGCGCCGGAAGTGGGGGGGCAGGGGGGGCAGTTGCCCCCCCAGTCAAAAAAGTGGGGGGGCAAAACGCATTTTTGCCCCCCCAAAACGCCCCCCCCCTCCAAAAAAAACAAAAAAAAGCAGTAAAGGAATAAACATGGTTTGTATTTTTAACCCAAAAGAACATAACAATAATAAAAACCTGAATTAAAGCACATATACCATTCCATTCAAAGAAAAGGAAAGTTCACAGGAATTAAATTTTTATAAACATTGCGCATGCTACCTATACGGTTTATAATAGCGATACGCGCATATCGTGGACATATTGTGCGAGAATGGGAAAACGTGTCTGTTTTTTTTGGTTTTGTTATAGGGGTGAGAAGACATGAGCCCCTGAACGCTGGCGTACTGATGGGGGGGGGGGGGGTATATCTATACGATACCAGTGATTTACACATGTTGCTATTATGACATGATTTTCCGGTATTTTTTCTCCATTTTTTTTAAAGTCATACCTTTTTATGCGTTTGTTGGAAAATAAGAAATTCCCAAATTACAGTCGGGCGAAAAATACGCTTATTTAGAAGCCTTTATGACATGGTCTGCAAAGTGGCTGGGCTCGAGCCCCTCCCCCCTCACTTTTTGAAAAAGTATGTTAAAGAGAAAAAGAAAGAAAGACGGAGAGAAAAAATAAGTGACCTGCCAATGTCACAAATAAGGCATAAAAAAATGCTCATCTGACCGTAATTAGATGCCTAAATCCCCAGAGCTTACGGGTGCTCCGCCCCCGGACCCCACCAAGGGCCCTAAGGCGGGCCCCTGGATGCTCATCTGACCGTAATTAAATACCTAAAACCCCTGAGCTTCCGGGGGCTCTGCCCCCTGGACCCCACCAAGGGCTCTAAGGCGGGCCCCTGGATGCTCATCTGACCGTAATTAAATACCTAAAACCCCTGAGCTTCCGGGGGCTCTGCCCCCTGGACCCCACCAAGGGCCCTATAAGGCGGGCCCCTGGATGCTCATCTGACCATTATTAAATACCTAAAACCCCTGAGCTTCCGGGGGCTCTGCCCCCTGGACCCCACCAAGGGCCCTATAAGGCGGGCCCCTGGATGCTCATCTGACCATTATTCAATACCTAAAACCCCTGAGCTTCCGGGGGCCCTGCCCCCTGGACCCCACCAAGTGCCCTAGGGCGGCCCCTGGTTGCTCATCTGACCGTAGTCAAATATTAAAACCTCTGAGCTTCTGGGGCCCCCCCCCCTCTGGAACACGTCAATGGCCTTAAAGAGGCCCCTGGATGCTCATCTAACCGTAATTAAATACCTAAAATCCCTGAGCTTCCGGGGGCTCAGCCCCTTGACACCCTGCCGAGGCTGGACCCCACGCCAATTTACGCTCTACCTGATCGTTAATACTTCACTTTGAAAAACGTTCCGCGGGACCTGCATGTAACGTGTAAGACTGGTGGTGATGCAGATTTTTCGTCTGCCCCCCCCCCCCTTCCGAACGTTTTTTCTCATTACGTCACTGCCCTCGGAAGGTGAGCCCCCTGGAATGTTTGCCCCCCCAATCCCAAACTGCTTCCGGCGCGCCTGTCCGGAGGAGTATAGTTTGTTGAACAAATATTCGGCTAACTTGTTGACCATTTTTTGTCCCTCACCTTCAAGATGGTCAAGCGACTCCTCCTCTACCCTCCTTTTGATTCCCTCATAAAACTGCATCTTCACTTCAAAATATTGATAATTCCTCCTCTTTGTACAATGTTCAAATATTCATGGTCTACACACCCTGCATGTAACTCCATGATTCAGGTCAGGATGGTCGACGTCTTTGAGTTAGACTTTGTGTTTGCTGCCCTCAGTAACAATAAACATTATAGTGTAATTATTTGCAGACGACGTCCGAAACAAAAATAGATGATTTTGCTGTTGATAGATCATTGTTTGTTGCTGAAGACTTGGTAATATTGTTAAACGTGATCATTCGAAATAAAACATTTTGACTTGTTCCTAAATATATAGACACTTGACTTGAATTCCGGACGAAGATAAAAGCATGAAGAATATTATAGACATGATGCTGATATTGTTTGTTCAGTCCCACATGTTCAATAATATGTCGTGTTATTCTGATTTCTTTCAGATGTCAATGAATGCCAAGTTGGAGGAGTATCCCAATGCGGACAGCTCTGTGTCAATACTCTCGGGTCTTACCACTGCTCATGTCTGCCGGGGTATGCCATTGGAGCAGACGATTGGTCCTGTTCTGCTGGAGGTTTGTATAATTCTCCCAATCATGATAATGTTACATTGAAATGAATGACAATGATGGTGGTGGTGGTGGTGGTGGTGGTGGTGGTGGTGGTGGTGGTGGTGGTGGTGGTGGTGATGATGATGATGATGATGATGATGATGCTGCTGCTGCTGATGATGATGATGATGATGATGATGATGATGATGATGATGATGATGATGATGATGATGATGATGATGATGATGATGATGATGGTGGTGATGATGATGATAACGATGGTGATGATGATGATGATAATGATGATAATAGAGATTATGATCAATGATGATGATGATGATGATGCGGAGGAGTAGGAGGATGTTGATAAATATGCTGATGATGATAATGATGCACGACAATGAAAAGGATGAAAATGCAGATGATAACAATGATGATGACCATTAGTTTAATTATAAAGAAAAAAAAAAGTAATGGAAGCTTGATTTACTTTATCTGAATTGGAATAAACCATCATTCATCAAGAATGATTCTTGGCTTTTTGAAAATGCTTTTGAAAAAGAAGAAGATTTTTGCCTTATAATTAGTGAGGATAATAGTAGTTCTAGTAGTAGCTCTATACAGAGCGAATTTATTTTTCATTTCTTTTTCACATAATATAAACAATGACAAACAATAAAAAACGTAATGATATAACAGAAGTGAGCACTGAAAATATCTTTGACATTGTTTTTGGTCGTTGTAAATAATGCAAAATGATTTGGTTACAGGAAATGAAAAAAACAAACCTACTTGAAAGCAATCCTTGTTAGGTGTAGGTTCGCACATTAATAATTAAACTTTATACATGTATAACTTAATTTGAAGAAAAAAAACGTAATAAAAAAACATGACAGACAATAAAAAATAAACAATTACACGAGACAAAAACAAATCTTGCCTCAATATTTGCTGCATACATGTTTTCCTTTAACTAGTGAAGGTTAACCTTTTATATTTGCTACAGGACAAGAACCAAAGATCCTCTACAGCCACAGAGACACCATATCAGAAGCAGACATCCAGAATGCGTTACCAGGGCAACAGATTGCAACCAACCTGGACACTGTCCTCTCATTAGACATCCATCATAGAGAGAGGATGATGTTCTGGATTGATCGGAGTACCAACAGGATTGAAAGGATGCCGCTTGATGGTGGAGAGATTCAAGTAAGATGGTATCTGTTTGGATCCAAGAGGGCTTTAACTCATATACTTTAATACAGACGATTATTAATCATATTGCTACTAAAATACCAGAACACCTTTGATATGTTCTGCCAGTAGTATTACAAGGGTTTATCCAGAAAAAAACACATACATGTACAAATACAAACTGAAAGGGTAATTCACAAAGGCGTATCTAGGATATCTTGTCTAATATAACTACAAAGAATTTGGGAAGTCCATTACCTGTTCAGTTACACAAAGTGCTGTACAGTATACTCCTTGGGTATATGAGCCAATCGAAATGACCAGTTGTGCCATTTTTGAAATATAATAATCCACAGAAATGTATAATAATTAATTGTGCACCTTTAAATTACCATGCTATATGTATGCTGTAAGCTATTCTAACTTGATGAGCATCAGGTCAAAAGCGGTACTGATGGTATGAATTTTATGATTATTCAAGGAATATACCTAATGATAAGAAAGTTGACTTTATCCCTTTAAGTACGATGAAAATCTCATTATCTCTGCAAATTAGTTATTGTTATACTTCATAGACTATATCAAGTGATACCTTCAAGAATTATGTTCTTAAAACCAAACTACTTTTAAAAAAAGCAAAGAAATGAAGTGCTGGTATGTTCAGACTGATTTTATGTTATTAAACTCCATATACGAATGCCTGGATATTTATATTTTGCTTCATTATTGTCTCCTTTTCTTCCTCCCAGCATATAGTATCCAGACATATGCACACGCCAGAGAGCCTAGCTGTAGACTGGGTTCATAATAAGATCTACTGGACTGACTACAGACTCAAACAGATTGAGAGATGTGATCTAAACGGTTCAAACAGGGAGGTCGTCTTCAGTACCGGTAAAAGAAGACCAAGAGCCATTGCCTTAGACCCGTTCGAAGGGTGAGTTGATGGAATCAATCTGTTTGAAAGACCTTTTTGAAAAAGATTTAGAGGTGTGAAATTAATGGATCACACAGGGAGATTGTCTTTAGTAAAAGGAGACTATTTTAAAGGATGAGTTGGTGTAATTATTGTCATTTCGAAAGAATTTGGCCAAGAACTAAGGGTTTTAAAATATCCAAACTTAAAAAGTTTTAAAAGTTTTAAAAACTAAAACATTTACCACATGTTTACAGGAGCTTATTAGTTGAGGAATTTTCAATCTATTAATCTGCTGAATACCAAGCCCAAGATAATTTAGGCTGTTATACTCCAACAAGTTTAACATTTGAACATTGCATACCAATAACTTGTTTCAAGTTTAAATAAATGTTCTGGATTCTTTCCCTCAACAAATCTGTAGAACTCTGTGGACGGTAATGACAGATATTCACCAAACAAACAGCCTGCATCTGCTTTTTATATGAATGTGTGCAATAACACTTTCTATAGTATCAAAGTAAAAGAATCAAAGGTAGTATGTCATGAAATTGAAATGTCATATGTTCTCTGTAATCTGAAACATGTTTAAAAGCAAACCTTTGTAAAAACCACTTTGATTGTCTCTCTCACTCTCAGCTTTATATTCTGGAGTGCATCAGGTAAAGCAGACAAGTTAGAGAGGATATCGACCAATGGCAAGCACACCAAGCGAGTGTCTAAGAATGATCTGAAGGTGATCCGTAATCTCGCTGTGGATGTGATCGATAAGAGAGTCTTCTGGTTGGACATTGGGAAACGAAGGATAGAATCAGTTAACTATTTAGGCAAGAAGAGAAACACAATCATGGAGAAAATCAGGTAAATTTCAAAAATATTTATATAAAATTGGATGACTTTGAGTGTGATACAAGACTATATTAATTGAGCTATGTCAATATTGGACGAGTCGAAGATGAGTCCAATATCGTCATAACGAGACAATATTATTATTGTTATCTATATCAGGCTGACTAGCGAAATAACAAAATTTGATTCACCTCAGTAAAGCAGAATTGTATCGACAGTTGAAGTTATCCGGGTACTGCACTAAAGATATTAAATACACTGATTCATTGCACCACTTAAAAGCCTTATATAGATAGTAATGTTGAATACTTCAGTATCACTATGCTTCCATAGAATGTTACTGGCATGACTGTGATTCCACAGACTCTGTCATATTTATACACTCTTTACTAATATTGTATCCAAAGTACTCATTGCTTACCTTGTCAAAGTGAAAATTGTTTTCACAACAGGTATTGCATAAGCTTCCATTTATACACCTTTGAAAACGCTTTTTTAAAATTCATAGATCTCTCTCATCATGGGTGATGCAATCATGTTAATTTTCATCAAAGATGATAAATGATATAGGATTCATATTTGAATTCTTTACAAAGGGGACTACACTAGGCGTTAAAACAAAAAGATGTTGTATTGGCCTTTGCGACCTACCCCAAAATCTTGAAATCTACGGTTGGCTTTTTTAGATAACAAAATGTATTAAAGCCTTCAAAACTGAGAAATATCAGTGCAAAGAGGGAGAATTTTTTTTTTTGATTTTTTTTTTTTTAATATTTTTTTTTAAAGAAAGATTTCTGACTAACTGACCCATGTTTTAGCACCTAAAGGGCAATAAAACATTTTTTTTGTGTAGGCCCTATACAGGTTTAGCTTTCCAATGTTAGTCAATTCATACGAAACATATCTTCGCCTGACTCTTTTGTTTTGTTTTACAGCCCTAATGCATTTGGTTTAGCAATTTTTGAGCAGAAGGTATACTGGGCAGACTCTGTAGAAAGCAGTATTCACAGCATCGTGAAGTATGGAGATAAAGAGTCGAGAGTGGATTGGAGTATCTTCATTGAGAGCAGTCCTAAAGCTGTGTGTATCAACCATCCGTCTACACAACCATCGTATGATGTAGCAGGTAAGAAATAATAGGCAAACATGACCACCTCTTTATAAAGGCTACCTGTCTATAGCTGTCACCTGTATTGTCCTCCCCGTTGGGGACCTAGAATTTGTTAAGAATGAATTGTTTTACCACAAATTGCCTCTCTCTGCTGAGTTGTAATTAATAGAAGCCTGGTAGGAAATGATTCCTTTGATACTTGGAGTGCTGTAATAGAAGCTTAGGTAAAGCAAATGTAATGTAAGACTTTAAAAGTCGTATGTAGGCATGATGGCTTTGCGGATATGAGATCTATTCCCAAAATCAAGATTATTAACATTGATGGTCTCATCATCTCCTCACATTGAGAGATATAAATGGCTTTCATACATAAGCATTAAATCCTTTATATTTCACAGGTTCATTCAACTGTAGCACACACAGTGACTGTCAGATTGACCTCCCTGACCTGACTCCTGACCCCTCACGCTCCTACCTCATCTATGCCAACACCACCAGCATCCACCGCATCTATGCAGATGGGTCTGGTCACATGACCATCGCCAAGGCCGGTCTTAACAACATCTCCACCATTGAGTTTGACCCCCTGGAGAAGATGGTCTACTTTGCAGATCATGGGAGGGGTGTGATAGAGAGGGTCGGTACCGATGGGCGTGGCCTGGAGGTGGTGTCGACGAGGGGCGTGGACTCGGTGGAGGGCTTGGCTATTGATTGGATGCATAGGAGACTGTATTGGGTTGATTCTGTGTGAGTATATATTTTGTAACTTCAATAAATAATAATAATAATAATAATAAATAGAATGGTGCTTATAAAGCGCTTACCACCTAAGTCTCTAAGCGTGACAGTCTACCATTTATCTACCTGATGGACACTTTACCAGGAACTTAACAGGCTTTTAATGGGTAATCCTTATGTGGGGTGTGTTTGAGAGATGGTAGGATCTCTATCTGTGTATGTGAGATTACACAATCTGTGATATCCTAGATCGATATTAGGACCGTACTATCTGCAGATAATATTACATTGGAAAGGTATATTTGTGATTTAAACTCCTTGCGAATGTGACCACTCTTATATTTGCAAATGAGAGCACTCTTAATAAAAATGCCCAGAATGAACTGTTCAGATCAAGTTACAGAAGAAACCAGTGATTACTTGATGTTAATGGGATTTCCTTGAGTTCACCTTCATTTCTGGTAATGCATGCTTAAGCTTTCTTGTATTCTAGTACATGTACCTGCAATAAAGTCAGTTTGTCAAACATCCCATGTTTAAACCAGATGTGTTGTCATTATGCTTCTTTTCAGTGGGAGCTACATAGCTACTCAGAGCCTTTACCCGGGTAGCAGACACACTGTACTCATGTCAGAGTTGGATGAACCACATGGTATCGCTGTTCACCCTGCTTTGAAGTAAGTAGAATTTTTTAATATCTCATTTCTAGAAGTAGATATGGAATTTTGACCCTTTTTTTTTCTACTTCATGTATCTTTCTCTATACAATATTTGATAGCTTTACTCTGATTATAGTTGTGAAATAATTAATTTCATTCTGCATAAAAAACATTAAACATACAAATATGATATACAGATAAAAGATCAATTACAAGAAAAATACAAAGGGAAGAAGCAAACAAAATTTTATGGGGATGCGGGGTTAACGAAAAGGGCAATTAGCCTTATGAACTTCAACCCCTAACTTGATTATAGAACCAAAAGCTTTAATTATATCACATTACTATGAACTTGTTGGAAAACGTCAGTGTAATGAGTTAACATTTATTTCTCTTCCTTAGCATCATTTACTGGAGTTCATGGGGGGAATCCCCTAAGATCGAGGCTGCAAGGCATGATGGGAGTAACAGGGTGACGGTAGCAGCCTCCCCTGTACGTCCTACCAAGCTAGCCATAGACTACACACATAACAAGGTTCTATGGATTGATGCTGGTCTCAATACTATCAATGAAGCTGACTTGGATGGGACTAACCATAGGGTCATCAATAGAGGGGGTAAGTCTGTCACAGAGATCACTTGTCCATTAAATGATCCACATTCTCCAGAGGTCTGATTTCTAAAAAAGGAAAATAAAAGTCCTCTGACTATATTAAAAGCTGGGGTAATAATATGATTGCAAGACCCTCAGGGAGAACAGTATGAATACTGATGAGGCTACCCTGGGTAAACAAGATTATTATTATTATTATTATTAAGGTACTATGATCTTTATTATTTGTGGGAAAGAAAGATATGGGTTAGACATATGAAGAAATGCAGTAGACTCTTTACATTACAAGCTTATTTCCGATTCAAGAGCAAATTTCAAGAAGCCACTTTGTTATGCAAACCATGTTATGTATAATTCATAAGTGGTTAAAAGGCTTAATTTGTACAGATGAGTTAGATTATTTATTCATTAATTAATTACAAGTGTGTTTAAAGTGCTATTTTATTTCATTAATTAGACACAACTGATATAAAGATATCGACTTTGTTATTGAGGAAGCATACTCTGAACTAGTGGCAGGATAAACATTTTGATAATGATTGCAAAGAAATGAGAGTAAAACAGATTTTTTTATTATGACCCTGTTCTTCTTTGCCTACTCACAGAACTTCAGCACCCATTTGGTCTAGCCCTGTACGGTGGGCTGATGTGGTCTACAGACTCTGAACAACGGGAGGTCTTAGCCCTGGATCGGAACAACGGAGAGAAACGGGTCGCATTCAGTGGAGATTGGATCATACCTGTAGATGTTCATTTGATTCATAGTGGCAGAAGAGTTATTGGAGGTTAGTAGTAGTAATGGTTGTGGTGGTGGTAGCGGTGTAATATAAGTGATGATTGGATCATACCAGTAGATACTCAATTTCATTCATAGTAGCAGGAGTGTTTTATGGTTTGAATATCGTACTCTACTTCAGATACATGAGATTGGTTGACCTATTCCTTCTCCTGCTTTCTTTCTTTCCCTCTCTCTCTCCCTCTCTCTCTCCCTCTCTCTCTCCCTCTCCCTCTCTCTCTCCCTCTCTCTTTGGCTGCGATATGTTATCAACCACGTGTGTCCAGTGGTAGAGGTTATATCAGTATCATAAAATAGAAATGCTTGCATATGATATACCATGGAATACAATTTACATGGGACTAGCAGAAAGGTTGGCCTTCCTTCGATCAGCTCCCCCTGTGAAACTGTACAGCGCCCTCTAGAGAAATCCTGAGCCCATTCTTCTCTATCTGATTGACCTTGTCATTTTTTTTTCTTTTGAGCAGAATTTCTTACATTAATCAAATTAAATCATGGTTGTCCAGAAATTCAAATTGGGATAGAATTTATTTATTATTGGAATTTATTCTTATTTAAATCAGACCCTATTCCTCTTGAACTTTTAAGGTTAAACTGGAATGGTTCGTTCAGAAATTTATTTCATTTTGTGACAAAAACTGTACACCAAGAAGGGAAGACTTTAAAATGAAATAAACTTAAGGGAAATCTATTCCCAAATCTTTGACATGTGGTTCTTCCTGTTAATATATCTTAACATTTCAATTCGTTTCAGTATCAAAGATATTGCTTTGTATAGTTTTTTAATTTTTATTTTGGTCTTTTTATCACTCAGTTCGACTTCTATCTTTTTTTTTAATAGATATTGATCCATGTCAAGTGTTCAATGGAGGCTGTGAGCAGATCTGTATCTATGCACATACCAATCAAGCTATCTGTAACTGTGAGACAGGGTATCATCTAAGGAGAGATAGGATATCATGTGAACCAGGTAAGATTAAGATTTAGATTTGGATTAGATTAAGATTAAGATTAAGATTTAGATTAAGATTAAGATTTAGATTTAGATGAGATTGAGATTAAGATTAAGATTAGATTATCTACGCATATACCAACCTACATGTAGCAATCTGTGACTGTGAGACTGGTTATCATCTGAGGAGAGATAGGATATCTTGTGAACCAGGTAAGATTAAGATTAATATTAACATTAAGAGTAATATCAAATAAGATTAGGATTAGATTATCTATGCACCTACCAACCAGGCTATCTGTAACTGTGAGACAGGGTATCATCTAAGGAGAGATAGGGTATCTTGTGAAACAGGTGAATTGTTTTACCCATATCCATACACACATAATGGCAGATTCAATTCCTTTGGAGCAAGTGGGGGGAGGGGGGGTGGGGGGTCAGAAGCAACCTCCCCTTTTCCAGTAAATAAATTTAAGTTGTGCTTGCTACATAAAAAGTTATTTGTAAAGCCATGTAGAGTTATCCAAGATAACACAAAGATATGACCTAGTCATTTACTTTCATGATAATGATGATGTTGTGTAAGTACACTGTATGTAGCCTTGGTATCTGCCAAGTCTTACCAAGATATTGATATGCATATAAATGATAGATTTCAACATTTTGCTACGCTGAGTTGTTGGGATCAAATCATCGTTTGCTGAGAGCCATTTAGTGGAGCACCAAGTTAACATGCTTCTGGATTCCAGAGCATCCTTTGTGTGGAGGAAGATCATTGCTCACTGTTTGGTGGATTAATCGGAGACGGGTCAGTAATTAATAGGTTAATGTGTGAAAGTCTGTACAGCCTAACCACTAACAAGATAGGATAATAGGATGAAATTGTTTTGCTTTGATTGCTTGTGATTGCCGAGGAAGGGAGTGGTTTTGAAAGAAATATTTTATTACTTCTCAGCTTTTTGTTTCATGATTAACTAATTCAATGGTTGATAATGAGAAAAAGGAGATTCTGTGTCAGAGAGAGAGAGAGGGGGGGGGGGGGGGGAGAAAGAGAGAGAGAGAGAAAGAGAAAGAGAAAGCGAGAGAGAAAGAGAAAGCAAGAGAGAATGAAATGAGAGAGAAAAAGGGAGAGAGAGAAAAATAGGGGAGAGAGAGAGAGAGAGAAAGGAGAGAGAGAGAGAAAGAGAAAGAGAGAGAGAAAAGGAGAGAGAGAGAGAGAGAGAGAGAGAGAGAAAAAAAGAGAGAGAGAGAGAGAGAGAGAGAGAGAAAAGGAGAGAGAGAGAGAGAGAGAGAAAAGGAGAGAGAGAGAGAGAGGTGGTCAGGAGGGGGATTTAAGTTGTGTTTGAATTAAATTACCGGTAAACAATGTACTGGTACTCTTTATACAGATACATGTAGAAAAAGAAAAAGAAATATTTGATAGGAAAAAAAGAGAGTGTAAAATAATTATTACAATTACAGCTGACGATTCACAGTAAAGCACACAAAATGGATAATAAAAAAGGTCAACTGAGATACAACACCTAAGGGAAAGAGACTTTAAAATTGACAATTGAATGGAAAGAATGAATAGATTGATCACTTAAATCATGAATTATGATAAATTACTAGAGATCAAGCGATGCTTCATTTTAAAATTGTTTCTTTTTAACAGAGTTAAAAAGTGAGTATTGATTTGGCAAAAAGTTTTTACTCCAGCTCTAGCATCAACATATTTTTAATGTACTATCTGTGTTAAGCTTTGTTGAAAGTATTTTACAAGACATTACAAGTTGCATCCCTAGTCCTCACGAAACATGAAATGATCACACTGCTGGCAGGTGCATCATAATTAATATTATTTGACGGGGGAGAGGAAACAACCATTTATCAGGGTTTTTGTACTCTATACTGCTAATGTATTACCACTACCCTAAATGAAAGATTGCATTCTTCAAATAATTTTCACCGTAATCTGATTATAGGTCCGCAATTATGTATTTCATGATCATGATGATGAAGTAATGAGTTAGCAGATATTGTTGATTTTGAAGACTAAAAAGGAGTGGTTTAAACACTTAGTAAGGGATACAGAGTGTTATAACCCTGACATTGCACATGGGTCCATGAGCAAGGCCTTTTCCTTTTCATATTTTCTCTGTAGCAAGGTATAGCCTATATCATCTGTTTGAAGCCAAAAGGTGTTAAAGGTAATACAAAGCTTTGGTATGGGGTTTTGAATTTGGTTCAAATGAACATAATAGAAGCATATGCGATCCTACAATATTCAATGATCGTTGTCGCGGTTGAAATCAAGTCTTGAGTTATCAAATTGTAAATAATAAACTCTTAATGTTGTATAGCGCCCTCTCAAGACTGATATTACTTTAGCTTTTAAATAATGTTTCTTGACTACAACCAATCGATTTGCTATTCCTGTTCGGAAATTATAGATCAGAACTGCATATTCTGAGATTAACACGGTCACAGCTACCATGAAATAGCCTTAGGCGCTATTTGAAATATTTGAAATTTACCGGGAGCACCGGTAAATTTTGATTATTCACTTTGCTCGAAAGCAGAAGTGTTTTAGGGGCTAAATTTGTTAGTGCTTATAATACATCCACAGGGGCATCCAAATATATAAAAAAATTAAAGAATTACTATTCATCCAATTTCAGAATTTCCCGAAACTTTGTATTATCTTTAACTCATATACTGTAAGAGTTGATGCCCTTCTGGCTCCAATCAGACATTATATTTGGTACCTGGTATGATGCAAATATATACAGTCAAACCTGCTTTAGTGAACACCTGTATAGGAAGACCACCTGTCCACAAAGACCTCATCTTTTTGTGAAACGGTTTCACCCTGAAACATGTAATAAAGCAACCTGTACATAAAGACCACCTGTTATAAAGACCATTTTACTTTTTTCCCATGATTGGTCTTTATAGACAGGTTTCACTGTGTCTGGTGTGAACTAGTATAAAGTCATTAAACATGTAAATACACCAGACATTCACCAGCAATTCTATTAAGCTGATCTTGATGGTTAATACCTGTTCGGTGCCTGAAGGTGAATGATTAATGGAGGCTATAGTAGCTCACCTTTGTTTTGTTCATTGTTTTTTTCTTGGCAGTGACCTAGCTGATCTTGATCTAACTATTTTTGGTATTATTTACCTATCTAGTTTCAGTTCCTCCTATCCCTGTTTTCACTTTGCCTTTTGTTTAATCATCTTATTTTACTACTTTTACTTGCATGATACCCCAATTTTAATCTTTCTCCTCGAAGAATGAAAAACAAACATTTGATTTAAGTAGAAGGATTGCATAATCAAATAGTCTTTAAATGTAGGAAAATCATTTGGGGGGACAGTAATACTACTATGATTGCTTTCCAGATCTTTGAGTTTTCCTATAAATAAACAATCATTACATAATACTCTAAATCCATGAACCCCATCATCCATGGAAAGACTCACAATTAATGTTGGGTTTGAGCAAAGGCTTTCAAGATTGTGACTGTAAATCTTTATTTGCCATGGATCAAAACTTTGAACTGTTCTATTTTGGGGGGTACATATGCCCTGTACATGAGCCAGAAGTCAATTGTGACAGTTTCCTGATTATTGCATTGGTCAACCTAAGTTTGTAAAAAGGTAAATTATGAAAATGATTTTGAAGACACAGGTGTTGGGCTTATAAGAATGACCACAAGTAGGTTGAGAGGCTCAGTAGGGTAGGGGGCTTAACATAGGGGTACAGAGATTAACATAGAGGTGAGAGGATTAACATGGTGTTAAGTCAGGTGTGAAATCTATATTTATAAGGTTAGTACAGGATTTCCTTCTTCTAAATTAACGACTCTAATCAAGTACTTGACTCATCACAATTAACAGATGAAGTGATTTTGTTTTACCACATGAATTGAAGTCAAATCAAGTTGGAATAAAAATAGAATTCTTGAGGATAGCCAGACAAAGCCAGTACGATATGTTAATTCAGATCATTATAGAATCATAAATGAAAGGAAGGAATCATATTTTGGAATAATGACAAATGAAATGGGCTTGAACACATATCTATGCATTATTATGACCTTACAGTTTTATGATTTCAGGAAAATGTGCCCTAAGAAAAAATGCAATTACATGTAGCAATGCAAGGTACTTTTCATAAAAATGGTTCATAAAGCCAAAATCTTTACTTCAAAGTCTCTAGGTTTCTGTGCTGAGTTATAAAGATATAACAAAAAGTGTGTCAAATTTTCTTTGGGTTTGAAGATATTTCTGATCTCAAGTACTCTAACATTATTTCATATGCATCGCATGTTTCAAGCTAATTTGTAGTTACTTTCAATTTCAATGTCTAGAGAATAGATATGGATGATTGATGCAGTGTGTGAACCAATTCATCATAGTGCAATATATTAAGAAACATTTCTGGGGATGGTGGTCCGTAACTTTCAGAAATCAAAGTACATTTTAGAATTAGTAATTTCCTCATGTCATGTTACAGTTTCTACTCTTAGGAGACAGGATGGATATAGACTCATTCCATCAAACCACGAAATCCAGAATTACGGGCCGATGGAAATTCAAGAGTTCCTTGTTTCTGAGATGAAACTATTGTCTAAAGACCACACATACCTCCAGCATAATGATTTTCTGATGTCATAATGCTGCCCATAGGAATTCTGTCATTTCTTGGAAACCCCACCCTTGCATACTCAATCGGAGTCTCTTTGTCATAAATACATCGTAGTTTAAAGTTCAAAACCACAGAATTGAGAATTATTGGGCTGATAGAAATTCAAGAGTTCCTTGTTTCCGAGATGAAAGCCGTTCTCTAAAGACCACATACTCCCATCATAAGGCACTTTCTGATGTCATACTGCTGTCTATAGGAATTCTGTCATATCTTGGAAACTCCACCCTAGTATTTCAAGGGCAGCTTTGTCGTAATTCTAGTTAAAGGTCTATGCAAAATAAAAGAATTTAATATATATCTTAGATTTATTACAATATATTATTTCTGACTGATGTAAAAATGGAGATCATATAATCTTAACAAAATTTGAGACATCATGGATGGACATATTTGAACCATAATCAAAATTTGTCTTAAAAACGCTATATATTTTCTTTTGATTAAAACATTCTAACATGGTATTCATACTTTTTGCTTTCCCACATGACGCAAGTCACTATTGTGTCACTTCTTGATTCTATTTTCTGTTTCCCCAAGACTCTCTTTGAATCCCCTCATGAGAATTAATATGTATTGTTTGAATAAATACTGCTTTCGAAGCAAATTGGATGGTGTGTGTGTAGTGTGTATTGGGTTTTTACAGACGTGTATCAATCAGATATGAAGTTGGCATTGGCCCATATATATGTTTCCAATGTCATTCCCATCCTCTCTACATCAAGGAATTGGAAATCTAACAACTCTAAAGGATGCTTGCATGATGATGATGTTTTGTTAGGTCGAGTCATGGTTCCTGCTAAATCTGAAGATAAAATCTTTTCAACTGGAGATATTATCTTTGCACACCAGGAAAGATTTATAAGACATTAAAAGTGATTCCACATGATTTCTTTGGTAATGGCTCATTTAAATATCTCGATTGTTATTTTGACTGTCCCCAAAGAAAATCAGTACCTTCAATTGTTTTCCTGGAGGAAAAAATCATGAATAACATATTTATCATCAATTTTTTGGCTGTTTTACGAAATTCTGCCGTGACTCAGTAATCCAACACAATGGCTGGGCACATCCCCTGTCAAGACAGATTTCCTGACTTTCAACAAACAGACAAGATTGAGAAGAAGCAACCAGTTGGTCTGTCAGTCTATTTCTATTCTCTTTATTCTATGTCTAAACTATAATTCAATCTTGAAAGGTTTGAGTCAAAAGTTTCCATGTTGCTTAAAAAATAAATTGTATAATTTTTTTACAAGTAAGCCCATTGACTACTAAATTTGCTTTTAAAATCCACCTGTTGCGGAATGTGTGGAATTCTTGTGAATAAATCTATGAGTTTTCAAAGCAAGTTGGTGTTGGAGTTTCTTATTAATTGTGTTAGTATGAGATCTTGTTGAAACAAAAGATGTTCCTAAATGGTCTCCTCCTTAATTGTATTGTGGTGCCCTGTCATATAAGTGTGGTAAATGTAATAACATATGGGTGACAACATAATGGTGAAACTAAAATAACTTGCAAATTGTTGTTCATGCATGTAGAAGTGTCGTAGTCGAGCGGTTTAAGCACTTGACTTAAAATTCAAAGATCATGGTTCGATCCCTGACATGGCACTAATGTCCTTTGGCAAGGCATTAATCTTCATTTGCCACACTCAACCCAGGTGAGGTAAATGGGTACCTGGCAGGAATTAATTTCTTGAAATGCTGGAGCGCCGTGATGGCAGCTAGGCTAAAGCCGGGGTAATAATAAATGCGCCTAGGAATAAAATTTCCAGATAAACTGCGCTATAGAAAAACCCATTATTATTAAAACAGTTGAAATAAAAATCCTTGAGAGAGTTCCCCTCTTCACTATGACCAATTTGAATTTTATTTCCTCAGATAGTCAATAAGATTGAAACCGGTCATAGTGAAGAAGTATTTTTATTTAAATTGTCTTAATTATCATTATCATTATATCAAAAGATGTTAAAAGATGGGAGTTGTTGCTACCTTGTTTGGCGTTCAACAATAAGGGATAGAGCAATGTCGATCTGGCGCTGCTCAGTGGCTGCCGGGCTCACGATCAATTGGGCAAAAAGAATTTCCGTTTCGGTTTAATAAAATTTGGAGTGGACTATTAGGCTATTATTATTATTATTATTATTATTATTATTATTATATATATATATCACCGTGACGGAGGATTATTAACATTAAATTATTCATTCTAAATCTAAAAGAACCCCATTTTGTCTTTGTATGGCAGAGATTCTGTGTAAACATACTAAGACATACTGTGCAAGTGCTTGCCTAAAAAAAAGTTCTTTTCTCCTGTCCTTTTTTTCATTATATTACTCTTTGACTCCCCTTTTGTCCTCTCAAATCACATACCCTATGATCTTATTTATGAGCTGATATTGACGTGTCCTGCATATATGACATGATTGCTGTTTGTATATACCTCTCTCAATTGGTAATGACAGGTCTGTATTGAGTCATATAGAGACCTTGACTGTTTTAATCTGAGCCCTGACCAGGTTTGGGGCTCCCTCTCTTTGTTTGATTATCTTGTAAGTGGATTATATTTGGTCTTTTAGACATTCTTTACTTTAAAGGTAGTATTTGAGAAACTATATGCTTTAATATAAAGCTTTCATGCCATAATTTCTGTCATAATTGTTCATTTTACAAATAGAATGTAAAAAATGATGGGAAAGAAAAGTAGTAAGAGTCTTGATGAACAAAACAATGATTTTGGTTTTAAAAAGATAAATTGTCTTGTACAATATTTGATAAAAAATTTGTGCATGAGTCCATTGGAGAAAAGTAAAGTAAAAACATAACTGATGATAACAATTATGATTATTTTTTAAGCAAACATACCTGACACTCAAGGTACAAAAATAGGACAATGTACCGATGAGGTGTGGATTAATGTAGGGTCATGAGAAAGGGTAAAGGGGCCCAATTAGGTTAACTTAAATTTGTAGTAACATTGTATGAGCTATAAATGGCTCAATGGGATTAGATAGAAGGAGCAGGTCTATGAGACATAGACTCTAGCCTTGCTTTGAGCTGGGCTTGACTCAAACAGAAGCCCAGAAAAAAAGGCCGAAACAAGTTAACGCGGAGCCCTGCTTTGAGGAAGAATGAAAATTTTGCCCTTGCATTGAAAAATCTTCAGAATTATTCTAGAATGTGAAAGCTATTGAACTATAAGAATAATAGGCTTGAGATTATCCCCTGAGGCATCCCCTGCTTGCTCTCTTAATGCCCCCTTCCCAAATTTTCTCACCCCTACCTTTTCCACAATATCTCCCCATGTATGATGACCACTAGCTAGTCCAATGCCGTGGACTGTATCCCTGTCGCGCCTGATCAGCTGAGTGAAATAACACACCCTCTATGCTAAAACAGATATAGTCCTTGTTTTTTAGATGTTTTTTTTTCAGGGATTAGTAGAGACTTTGCTCTCTGTGTGGGACATAAGGGGGTGAAAAAATGAGATTGAAGAAGAAAAAAGTTGTGTCAAAATGGACAGAATCTGAACTAGATAATGACATGCTGCAGTCCATCATTGCTTGTTAGAGTGTCCCTGGGCCTCTGATTTAGAAGGGTGATTCCTGTGTCGAAGCTCCTTCAATTTACTCAACGATTAATGACTTCCTTTCTTATACTGCTCACTAATTTCTGAAATTAGAACAATCTCTAATGCCAGAGCACTCTGAAGTGATATTACTTCATAAGATTAAATAGTTTTAACTCTTCATCATCAACAATCAAATAAAATGTTCATAGCTCAATTTTACTGTATCATTCCAATGTTGACACAGATAGACTTCTCCCTCTTCACTGTGGCATTTTTTGGTGGCATTTAATAAGTGAGAGAGAGAGAGAAAGAGAGAGAGGGATGTGGGGTGGGAGGGATGGGAGGGGCTAGGGTTTGGGCATGCTGGTCTTCAACGCACAAAGGAGGTGAACTTTTAAGTGTCAGATTGCCATGGTGTTCATCTTTGAGGTTAAACAGGCTCAATTTGTCGTCTTTGTCACAATGTGTCATGGTTTGCTGTCATTTCTTGAACTGGACAGACCTTGTAGTACAGGTACATATACACTGATATAAGGCAGTCACTTTAGACTAAAGTAAAGAAAAGAAAGAAAGAAGCTAGGAAAGTAAAAATAAATAAATAAATTGTGATGGAATAAATGAATTATTTGATGAATGTCTTAATAAGTAGATAATTAAATATATGAATGAACAAATGAACTAACGAACGAACAAACGAATGAATGAACGAAAGAACAAAAGAAAGAAAGAAAGAAGTTAAGCAAGCCAGAAAGCAATGTTACCAAGGTCAAAGGTCAATTTCAAAGCTTCGTAATTTGGGAGAGTGAGAAACACTTCACTGAGAGCAGTATATGGTCTATTGGCGAATGTTCTTTATCCATCTTGATCCTTGCTTGCATGGTGCTTACATCCTTGAACAAGGTATATTACCCACATTTCCCCTCTCCACCTATAGGTGCGTGAAATGGGCTCTTGGATATGCTGGGGTAACAATAATTTATATGCTTCCTGGGAGAGCAGTATTAGTATCAATGAGTCTATCATGTTTTAATAAAACCATATGATATTATGATTCACTATTTGCTGTAATTCTACTTTCTACAACAACTACACTTTCTGTTTTTTCCCTGTAACCTTGAAATAGAGGAAGTAGGGGGATGTACTTTCCATGGAGAGGGCAAAGAGAACTGTGTCATCTTACTTTGCACATTTATGTTGATTACCATCTAGAGATTGAAAGGGGGAAAGGGTGGGCTTAGAAGGGGGTGGGTAGGAAATCCAAGCCCATGGAGCATTCTCCTTACCTGGTAACTTCCAAGGTCAAGTGCATTAATAGAAATATGTAGTAGAGGCGCCTTTGATCAAACATCCCCCCCCCCCAAAAAAAAAAAACAACAACAACAAAACAAACAAACACACAATAACAACAACAACAAACAAACAAACAAACAAACGGAAAGAGAGAGGAGATGAACTTGAATAAAGGAAACAAGAACAATGATGAAGATAAAAAAAGAAAGAAAGCAATTGGATTAAAAATCAAGCTCTGAAGAGCAAATCTTGAGGGGAAGTGGAAATAGGGACACAGTTGATGGGGGAAATCCCCCTTCACCACACATCCTCCCTTGGACTATATGTGAGAGTACGGTACATTTTATAATATCTTGTTTGCAAGTTGATCAAACAGTTCCTGTTGATACCCAGGCATTTCAAAAACTGTCCCATCAAGGCATCTACCGATTTAGGAGAGAATTAAGGGCCTTGGAGATGTTTGGAAGAAAAAAAAAAATCATTTAACATTTAGATTAAATGCCATTAAATTCCTCTGTGACACTAATATGAAGATGCAAACTTCTTTTTAGATTTTTAGGTCTTATTCTAAGGAACTGACAGGTGTTCACAAAAATTGACTGAAAAATCTTGAAGGAATATCACATTGTAGTAACAAAATATTAGCTTGTTGGAATCTTCCTTAGTGTTCAAGGCACATGTCTTTATGTTAATCATATTGGTGATTTAATTTAATTTTATAAATATCTGAAGAGGAGGGGGAGGGGGAGGGGGAGGGGGAGGGGGGGGGAGGGGGAGGGGGAGGGGGAGGGGGAGGGGGAGGGGGAGGGGGAGGAGGAGGAGGAGGAGGAGGAGGAGGAGGAGGAGGAGGAGGAGGAGGAGGAGGAGGAGGAGGAGGAGGAGGATAGATACTAGGAGTAGGAGAAAGAGAAGGAGAAGATGAAGAAAAAGGAGGAGAAAGGAAAAGAAGAAGGATGAAAAAGAAGAGAAGAAGAGAAACTATGGAAAGCTTATAAGAACCTCAAAATACTAAATCCACCCCTAAAAAAAATTATGCAAACCATACTATCTCTGTGAAAACCTCCCCTCCCAATAGAGCTCATTTAACCCGAAAAGGTATTTTTGACTGCCTTTCTCATAGTGAGTTAATGCTGAAAAAGAGGTTATGGGTCATTCCCCCTGACACGCTTGTATACGTGAGCTGCACTTTGAGTAAGAGTCACTAGCTATCTAACTCCTCTTTCTTACTCACCCCACCTCTCTTTAATTGGTTGATTAGTTATAGCAGTGACTGTCAGCGAGGCAAGCATTGGTTGAGGAGTGTCTCTGGTCTGTGGCCGGCTTGGTCAATCACTAACATTCGCTCTCATGACGCGATAGCCAATTGGCAACTCCCCTTGCCACCGATTTCTTGATGAGGATCTTTTAGTGATCTTTGTTTATCATCTTCGTTGTTATTTGTGTGTTTTGTTTACTGGAGCTCAACGAAGAAGCCTTCAAGATAATATTCATTTGAAGATTTGGTGAAGTGTTGCATTTATGTCATCTTTGTCTTCATTTGAAGCCAATTGGAATCATAATATTGTGATTTTTGGATTTATCAGCACCATTGATATCCTTCAAGGAATTTGATTATCTAAAGTGCTTCTTTTAAGGTTTGTGAAATTAACTGTTTTGTGATAATATGAAGTCTTTGTTCCTTTGTTGGTGGACCAATTTATGTGTGTGCTTTAAAATCACTCTCTACTCTTTGCTTTAAAGGTTGGAAAATATGAAATGTTTTTTCTTAGATATTGTTATTTTTGTCTTAGGTTGGGGTTTCATACAGTATGTTATTGTCATTTACATATGATCTATTCTATAGAATCCTTCTCTGAATCATTTTAACCTAAAAGATTAGGTTTTTTATTTTGTAAATGATTGACTTCATAGATTTGTTTTCATCCATTTTTCCAAGGAAATTCACCTAAAAATTGAACTAGAAGAGAATACAGGATAAAATACAAATTGTAATTTAAGTCTGCAAAGTTTTTGTTTTATCAATAAGTTATTCTAGTCACTTTGCTGCATTTAGAGAGAAAGAGAGAAAGAGAGAGAGAGAGAGAGAGAGAGAGAGGGGGGGGGGGGGTGAATAATGGCTCAAATATTGGGTAAAGGTTTTATCTAACAATATATATATACAAGTTTAACAAAACAGTTTTAGAGATTCAGCCAAAAATGTAGTCAGCAGGATAATTGAAAACAAAAAATTTAGAAAGTGGAATATTACTAGAAAATTAACTTGTAGAACACATGCTAATTCTTCTCAGGTAAAATTATTTACTGCAAAAAGATGAATAATTGTTAAAATGTTTTCTTTACCATGTATATCAACTTATAGCAACACAAATAGCTATGACAAAAGAACATCTATTAATAATATCCAGATATGTTTGACGTACAGGAGCCTGCATGAAATTTGATTGAACACTAATATTGAATCATTGTTAGGAAGGGACGTTTTTCCTCACAAGATGACTATATTAATTTCCATCTACGTCGCTTCATGTTGAAATTCTAGTGTATTTAGGTTAGTAAAGTTGAATGATTGATTTGTTTGCCAAGATGACCAGACCTCCAGCTAGATAAGATGCCGAATAAAAAAAAAGGAATTTTGATATTTGAAGCTTAGTTTCTTTTGTCTTGTGCATTTTTGTACTAGTGCAAATATGGACTAACATTATAAATGTAGTACATGGCCCGGTGAAGAGCTTAGTGTTTGCTGCTTAAGTTCAAGATCATTTTACAATTTGTATGTGAGATGAGACAGGAAACTTGTGTTTTCCACTCATATTCCCTTCTACTTTTTTGTTTGTTTACAAACATATTTCACCCTTTTTTGAAGTCTTTTGTATTTATAGTGATACATTTTGTTATAAGTCATTGCTGATTTTCATATCAAGGGATGGTTATTTAATTTATTTTGAGTATTACACTTTGCATCCAGTATGCATAATTTATTAATTAATTAGCTTTATGTAGAAATTAGCTGAAAAGGATTATCGATAAATTAATTAATTTTCTTTTGTTTTTCAGACGAGTGTCACCTAGGCCTTCATAACTGTAACCCGAATGCTCTTTGTACCAACACACCTGACGGATACCAATGCACCTGTAAAGAGGGATTCTTAGGGGACGGATTCTCCTGTATAGGTGAGTTTAACCCACTGACTACTGAGTTCTCTCATTTCCATAGGCTTAACACAGGGACCACCTGGTTCCCTTAGACATTAGGTTAACCCTCTGCTTATTTCCCAGCCATGAGAACAAGATTAACACCAGACAGATACAAGACCAAATGACAAGAGTAAATAATATCACTGGTATACTTGGTATTTATGCCTTTGGTATTTCTTAGGTTTATACCAAACAACTGGGTCCACAGCACAGATTCACAGCACAGATTCACACATAAGGCGCGATAGCTCAGTCGGTAGAGCAGTGGTCTCGTAATCCGGTGACCCGGGTTGGAAACCAAGTCGATGCGCTAGTGCCCTTTGGTAAGGCATTAATCCTTATTACCAGGTCCCTCGGCCGTCTGGTATATGCTATACTAACAAGCATTTATTGCTTTCTTAGCTGTCAGGTAAAATAACCACCACTATCCAATAATGTTTTTCATTCATACACGTATAATAACAATAAGGCTAGTTCAGATATTACACAGCAAAACCATGGTGGGTTTTTATGATGACATAAAGTGCCATAGCTTTCCATTTCTGTATATCTAATATAAACACAGAGTTCAGTGGATACATGCAAGATGCAAGTCCTGTGTTGCGCGCAGTTACCATTTATTTACATGTAAAAAAGATTGCTTGCGGTGGTTTATCATGCTATATCTGCATGAGCAAGCATGATAATAGTGATGCATGTACTCTTAGTACACTTTATGAAACATCAAGTCAATGCTAGGCCAATTAAGCTGTTAATTAATTTATTGGCTATAGGGTAGGTATATAATAGCTTATGTGGATCTAAGCATGGCTGTTAATTAATGAGTTACCTTGCCTCATGGAAGGTTCATTGTATTTCGACTCTCTCATGAGTTTGTAATTAAACGTTTGTCTCAAGGGTTAATTTAATTAAATTTCACACTAATTCCCAGACTGAGCAGCAGTTGACTTCCTAATAATTGAAAACATTTGAAGCATAAGGAATTTTGTATAAAGTGTACGGTTGTAATAGTACTCTTTTCATAGAGGCAATAGGGATGTTACAGAAATGGAAAGGAAAGGGGATAGGGCATTATAGAGGTTTCAAAATGGTTATTGAATGTTTTATTCATAGTGAGATATGACACAAACTTTCTAAGGATTTGAATTTACTGTGCTTTTAGTAAAAACTTGCTGTTATGATTTATCATTTCATTGCAGTTTGAGAACTTTAACCCTATCATTTTCTGGGTCATTCCTTAGATGTAAAAATCTATCTCACCAAAGCTGAGATGAGAAGGTTATTCAAATCATGTGATGTGCTACTTTCATGAGCTATTCCTGAACATTATTTGAGTGCTCTCATCAGATAGCCGCTCAATGAGCCCAAGGCACTTCTAGATTGAATATTAGTTGCCTGAAAATAAATCACAGTGCTTTCCAGGTTTTTCTGAAAGTTTTTTCTTTTTTGTTGTTGATGTGTCCAGTTATAGTTTGTGAACTGGGCTGGCAGGTTGATAGGCTGTACATTCTAGATATTTTCAACCAATTATTCACTATTTGTACCTTTATTTAGCTTGGAATGTATATTTGTGACTTCTCTACGAAGCAACTCTCATCGATGCCTTTGAGGGGATTAATTTAACCTCATTTTATCCGGCTTCCTTCAATATTTGATTAATCTGAAGGTAGAAAAAATGTCACCGTCTAATCAACGAAGATGGGCATAATGTGTGGAGTAATGTTTACCACTAGACTAATTATAGTTAGATGATGATTCGTACTGTCACCTGTGGGACATAAGGTGGTACTACTTATCTCAAATTAAGTCTTAAACCTCAAGCCTTTCCTTTGAATTAACATCTTAAGATAAAGAGAGGTGTGCTGTGGGTGGGAGAGAGAGAGAGAGAGAGAGAGAGAGAGAGAGAGACAGATTTGAACATAGAATAGCAGATAAACATATAAAAGAGAGGGGGAGTAAGAGAGAGAAGAAGAGTGGGAGGGAAAGAGATAGAGTGTGGGAGGGAGAGAGGGAGAGAAGGACTGAATGAGAGAGAGAGAGAGAGAGAGAGAGAGAGAGAGAATGGAAAAGGGGGTAGGGGTAGAGAAAGGGAGAGAGGGGAGGGAGAAACCATACTTTGAAGAGTGAAACATAATCTGTTTAAATTCTGAAAGATTCTTAAGTATATGAGATAATGCCCTTCTGGCTCCAATTTTCAGACATTATGTCCCATAAAATGGGACTTTTGCTAGCAATGTTTTCAAACCTTTAAAGCAATGACCACCTGCTAACCTTTATTGTAATCAGAGTTTTCATTTTTTTTCCTGCTCTTTTATGACACCCCCATCATTCTTTGGCATTATTCATATTTAATAGGGCTAGGATGTTGGCAGAGATTTCTTTAAGGGGAAGATGAACAGGTCTATTTTTGTTATATTTTATGAACAAAGAATTAGAGAATGAATGGAAAAGGCTATTATTAGCTTTAGAGATGTAGTTGCTGTTACTCTTCTAACAAATTACAGTAATAATGTACATCCCTTTTTGATGCTTACCTAGCAGGCAAACACTGGGGGTAGGGGAGCATATCTTTGTACTTTTGTACTTATGGTATACAACTTGGGTTTCAAAAGCAGGGGCAGTTGTGCCCCCTCCCTTATCCCATTTGGTCCTTGTTATACATTTTGGCCATTTTCCAGATCGAACAAGGTTTTTTGTGAATATTCTCTATCCATGTCAAGGTCTATTATGTCCAAATATGTCTCTTTCACAGCATGATAATATTAAAAAAAAAAAAATTACATGCATTTAAACTTGGAGGAAGTTTGGGAGGAAGTAATCGTATTAATGAAAAAGGATATTTACTGAGTGAATCATGCTCATGCTTTAAATTATCCATTCAGTTATTTATAAAATTCTTTTTCTTGTCATCATTGCATCCAACCATTTAATTGATGCATTATTGCATTCTCTGTCAATTCCAAGTATTTTTGCACAAATATTACATCAAACTTTCTTAGTATGATATGTTTGAGGTCAAGAACATATGGGGTTTTACTTAGAGAAGTGATGTTGATTTGAGAGTAAGTAGCAGAGAGAAAAACTAAGACTTATAGACATGAAACAAAAGATAATTAGAAGAGAAGGAAGTAGAAGGAAACGTCACCGTTTAAATAGAAATGGAAGTTATCACATGACTCCTACTGGTCCAGAGTTTTATTCCAGCTGCATCCAGACGGGGTCATTTGTTTGAAGTATTTTCATTCATTAGCCACAGTGTATCCAGGTGACAAATGGGGATCTAGGGGATGTTCAAAGAGATGATTTCATGATTATGTAGTAATGGTAATTGTGTTTTGAGGGAAAGGAGATGCATGGCGCATATATTGTGTGAAAGCTTTCAATAAAGGGACAGTCATACCTTTTCTATAATATGAACTAATTCTGTAATGATAAGTCTTGGGTATAATGATACATATGAGTACCGTATGTGAGCTTATAAACCCTAGAATATATTAAAATGCTGTGAAATATTGATTTAAAATAAAATGGCCAAGAACCTTGGCGGCGGTGGTAGTGATGGTGGTGGTGGTGGAGCTAAAAGGGAGGGGGAGCTGGTGGACCTCATCATAAAAATCAGTATTCATATTTTGTTGCCAAGCATTTTGACCCTGTTCATAAAAACCCAGTTCAGACTGTTCCGAACTAAAACAAACATGTAGTAGTAGTATAGATATTCCTATGGTATAATAGTTGCAATGAGACACATATGAAGAATTAAATTTACAGAGAACCCAAGATCTATTAATTTCTTCTTTTTTGATTGGCTTGACCTCTATAATTCAAGGTGTGAACAGTGCCTCAGGGCCAGTTTCCCATCAAACTGTTTGTCATTGAGACTAATTTATAGCATGATTAGGCTAGCATTTATAACTAAGCAGACGCTTTGTGCAGCACCCCTCTCATAATATAAAGGATGGCTGCGTTTCCTCTCTACTCCTCTCACACTCAAGAATAATTAAGAGCCCCATTAATAAGGAAAAATTAATTAGTTTTTTTAGTGACCCTTATAGTTGCCTGCACATTTACAATGTGGTTCTTCTGGGGGTCAGTTTTACCTCTCTGACTGCAGTTTTAGTTGTTAATAAAAACCATGACCTTTTTCTTTGTAAATCACCATTTGAATTCTAATGGAAACGTTTTGGAATGCTTCTATTTTCACACCAACCAGACAGATTTGATAAGATAGAATTTTAACAGGGGTTCATTTTGTGTTGTTTTTCTTCATAAAAAAATAATTTCCTAGTATATTAGCCAATTTTAAGTTTTAAAATATAGTTTTGTTCTTGAATTTAATGTTCAAGAAGAAAAGTTGAGGATAAAATATACAATCTGGGTATTTAGAACCACCTTCAGCAATGTAAGGGTTAGGGTTAACCTGTTGAATCCTGAATTATCTCATTTCCATAGGCTTAACACAGGGACCAACCGGTTCCAGTAAGCAAAGGGTTATTGCTAAGAGTGCTTTTAATTTTGTAAAAATGAATCGGATTTCATTGTTAAGATTCCACGACAGGTGTCTTTACTCTCTCCCCAAGACACTACTCTCTCGACTCTTGAGATATATTGAGAAGCGGAAGAAGAACAAGAAGTTTAATATATTCTTGGCATGGTACCATGACGATACACTTTTATTTTGTCTGTCTAATTAGCAATGACATGTCTCATTACCTAGATGTGTACAATCAATTTCTTGAAGAGAAGTTGTAAATTAGAGCAAGTAGTAATGGTAAGGATGCGTTGTCTGCGGTAAACTCATTAAATCATCTCACCAAGATTATTCCAGTCGACTGTGATCATATTGTTAAGGATGGTATTTAGGGCAAATACCGGTACATCAGAGTTTGACATCCCTGATGTTTAAACAGGTTTTTGAATATTTTATCATGTTTTCATTTCATTTTTTCATTTTATTGTAATTAATAAACTCTTATAATTCATCACAGGTATGTTAGGGTTTCTGTAGTTAGTAGCGGGCAAGAGGGGAAATGGGATCATTTTTTTATTAAAAAAAAAAACCCCAAACAACTAATATGTTTTCATTGTTGTATGTTCTCAATTATGTGAATATAAATTCTCTTGTAAATCAGCTTACCAGTATACAAAATAATGACCACAACACATGTAATCAATTGATATAATACGGTTTAAAAGAAAAATTGGAACTCATGAAACCTCAACATTTAGATTCATAGGATTCTATGAATGTCTGGTTTGCTAAAAGGATATACAAAAAATCTTTCACATGTGTGTTTTAATTAGTAAATTGATTTTGCTAATTGATTGTAATAAGGGTAGGAAGTGTTTAACAAGTCATATGAATCAAAATGTCTTGATGAGCATTACCTCCTGTGTCATTCCATAAGCTGTGATAGACGCTAATTCTCTTGATAGACGCGAGGCCTATATTGTCATGAGTAATATTAGAAGTTTAGCCATTTTTAATCACATTCACCTTGGTAGGCTTACGGTGGGATATATTGGTAGACAAGAATACCAGACGTGTCACTCTATCCAACCAACACCGACAGTATATATGTAAAATAACCATACATGTGAAAATTTTAAGTTTTAAGGATTAAAAAACAAATTTTGATGTAAGCCATCTTTTGTTTCTTTTTAAAAAATAATTTCAATGAGCAGTGTGCAGATTCACTTATTATGTTGTTGAATTTAAAATACTTTACATGTATTAAGCTTAAACCTTAAAGTAATATACAAGAGGAAAAATAGAATGACTGGTATGGTGTATTTAAAGCTGTATAATACAAAACAATGGATGAAATAAATCAATATAAATATTTCACATCAAAATATATGAAATAAATGAACCAAACAGAATCGATGCAGTACCCTTGGATTAGATACCGGTAAGTATCATCAAGTTCATCCTTCTAAAAAGTTTGAATTGAATTGAATAGAAAGACGTTTTGTTGTTGTAATTATGTTGTAACAATATTGTAATGTTGTACTCAAAATTCGCCTAGACATGATCTTGCTGTAAATTATCTGCCATTAAGGCAACAGTATAGACAGTGAGACATGCACGGGAAGAATGTGCAATACACCGTGCATGAAAGGATAGAGTAGGCTCTATTTTATCATTGAAATGGGTTGGGTTTCTTTTAGGTGGTCTATGTGACTAATGCATGCCATCTGTTGGATGAGTGAAGTGGCTTTATAACATGCAAAAGATGATTCCATCATGTGACTGTAGACTACACCAACTATGTATGGTGTGAATTTAGCTACGTCCATTGATCTATCGCCTTCCAGACCTAGATGGCCTGTGCAGTAGAGTATTCAGTCAGTAGTCAGCAGTGAAGAATGTTGTACTAGCTGAATATAGACATGAACACTTAAAAGTCAAACAAGGCTTGATTTTTGCAAAATATTGATAGAAATGATATTTTAAGAGCTCTTGTTTCATTTATGATAGATCTTTTAAAAAGTAGTATTGTGGGCAAAGTCATCTTAGTACTCATCAATGATGATGATAATGGTTGTTTTAATTAACTGCTATTAAAGAAAGCAAACATGCTTGTGAGTAAGCAACCAGAGGACCAACAGCTTTAAGTCCTCTCAGAGGGACTTGGTAATAAGGATTAATGTCCTACCATAGGGCAAGAGTGCATCAACTTAGTTTTGAACCCAGGACCTCCCAATTAAGAGACCACTGCTATACCACTGAGCCATTACGCCCTACTCATCTTATCTACTTATGTTATGCACTTGTCTATGACTGACAATGAACGTTTGTTCTTTCATACAATGCATTCACATCTAATGAAGATGCTTTGATATTTGATACCTGCTCTGTAGGGATAAGTGATCAGTTTGAACGTTGACATTGATGCTGATTTTCATTCTACATGGCTGCTAAATAGTCCATTTCATACACACTAAAAAGAAGATCATATCAAAAGAGGAGAACCAAGGAATATTCCATTGGGTACTTCCATGGCCTTGGAAAATTTAAGGGTTCATTGTTTTTGATTAATTTCATGCTCCCTGACAATTACAGCATTCTTTTGAGTGAACTTTGATGCCAGAGTGCATACCACATTCATAATCCAGTGGTGTACCACAGTAAGCCGCTTCATGAGCACAGTTGTTCATTTTAACCACATTCACGTCAGACCACTCTCATAAACGCCAATCCCGCAAAGAGCTCTCATATTTAGCAAATAACAGTAATGTGGATGAAGGAAAGCTTGTAATAAGTATGCAACCACAGGATACTTTCATGTGTGTTCATTTAAAATCGTCCATGTTTCTTTCATGGAAGTTAACAAAATTGACTCATGTTTAGCCTGGGTGTAGTCTTTCAATCCACTTTTCACCTTTCATTCACCTTTGAAATATCATCATATCTCGTGGCTTTAGATTGAGATGAAGGATAATGTCGAACAGTCAATCTGGATCATACTCATTCAAATACATCCCCTTCCTTCTAAATTGACAATGAGAATAACTGCTTTCAAATATGTATGAAAATCATTCATTTATGAACTGCATAAACTAAATGTAAATATTAAGAAAGTGAAATATTCTTGAATGAATAAACTGCTGATAATTAACAAAAAAACTAAGAATAAATGGAACAAACAAAACAGCAACTTAGAGTAATATACAAAAGCAAGTTAAGAATGGACCACAGTTCATGTGATGTTAGATAATAGATGCCAATCAGCAATTGCACATTTCAATGACATCAACACAATTAACTCATTTTAGTCTTGGTGTTGTCACTTGTCATACATTTCACCCTCAACTGACCTATGATGTAGTGTCGTATCTCATGGCTTTATATAGATTGAGGTGGAGGTTTAACATCAAATAGACCATCTGAGATCATACTTATATAATACATCTTCTTCCTTCTAAATAGCTAACTTGAGAATAATTGAGATAAAAATATGTGTGTATGAAATAACATATTGATGAAGAAGCATTACAGTAATTGTAGGTAATATTAGACAAAGTAAAAGGCAAAATTATTCTCAAATGAATGAAGTACTGACAATACCAAAAAACAACAAGAGATGAACATAAACTAGTCAATGTCTATAGATGAAAGTAAGTTTGTAGTATTAAAGGGAAAGTCCACCCCCAAAATAAGTTTGTTTCGATAGAGGCAGAATAATAAGAAAATCAGGTGAGTGAAAGTTTGAGCAAATTCTGAATGAAAATAAGAAAGTTATGAATTATTGAAGTTGTGATCAATCAAATACAAATTGGCAACTCTGTGACTTATTATACGAGCTCTCCTTCATTTGCTTTGTGCATAATATTCCATAAAATCATGTTTTCTTCGTTATTGATGACGGAATATATATTTGTTCCTTGCAGGGGGAGTATAGAAACATATTTGCAATTATTATATTTAGGGTGCATGTATGGTTGAAATTTTTCTTGAGGGAAAATGAAAATTTTAGATTTTTTTAGTACTGAGCAAATGGAAGTTGATGAGCTCGCATGATACGTCATAGAGTTGCCAATTTGTGTTTGATTGATCACAACTTCAAAAATCCTAACTTCCTTATTTTTAATCGGAATTTGCTCAAACTTTCACTGACTTGTTTCTCTCATTTTTCTACTCCTATTAAAACTAACTTAATTTCAGGGTGGACTTCCCCTTTAACGAAGGGTGCACCAGTGTCTATGACAGTATAGCCATATTTTGTTTACTAATTTGTATGTTTTTTTTTACATGTATATTGAAAGACCCAAATAAATAATTCAAACAAAATAAAGATAATTAGAATGGTGATGATGATGATGATGATGATGATGATGATGTCCATGATGATGATGATGACGATGATGATGTCTATGATGATGATGGTAATGATAATTATAGTAATAAGTAAGCGGCCACAGAACTTTACTACCTACCAGGTCATTTTACATTCCAACAAAATTGACTCATGGTCGTCTGGGTGTGAGAGTACGTACAATCCACCTTTCACTCAATATCTGAATATAGTATCCTGGCTTTAGATTGAGGTGGAGCATGAAGGGTTTCACGTCAAACAACGAAGGATTGCATGATGCTTTGTTTCAGTGAAAAGGTTATCAGCTGTCTAATCCTACAGATGACACCTACCGTTCAAGAATGGTTGAGAAACCCCCTCTAGACATTAAAGGCCCAATCTAACCATCTAAAATGATAGGATACACACAAAGTTAGAAATAGAAAGTTAGAAATAGAAAACAAAACTAAACAAGAACTCTCACTAAATTCCATTTTGGAGAATGTGATATTTTAAAGAATTACTTCATACTTTACATTTTCTTTCTAGTTTTTGTTTTTCCAACCAAAAGAAAAAGTCAACTGTGAATGAGAAGGATTATTGTTTTACTTGATGCTTTCTGACATTGTACCATTTCCAACATTAAACAGAAGCTGAATACTACAATTCAACCATGAAACCAAAAAAAATAATTAAATAAGAGTATTTCATGCTCCCCCAAATTTTGCATCTGTATAAATGCTTGAAACAACTGCTGCATAGGAAGTGTTTGCTCCTGGGGTATTAGAAAGATAACCTTGCATAGAACAGTTCTGAGTAGGTCTGTTGAGTAGGCCCTATAAAGGATGTTGTTGTAACTTCCAGAATGTTATAGAGGCCTCAAGAATCCTAGGGATATATTGTGGAGGCCCGTTGAATCCAGTATTCCTGTACCCTTGAAGAGCCCAGATTAGTAAGAGATTACTAATCTCAAAGTAATAGCTACTGTATCTTGTACATTGCTCATTATAAGTATCATCGGTTTATAAATCAACTTCTTTCTTGGCTAATGATTTTTCTAATGACAAGCAAATGAGGGTACTTCAAAATTGAGTCAGAGCATGAAATATGACCTTAGGTGTTTTTATTATATCGGAAAAGGAAAGAGACAAAGACATACAAAGGAAAGCAGAGCTTACCTGCTGAATCTACATGACATGGTTTTATGATCTTCTTGAATGGTTACTATGTATGTTATATGAAAGCCATCTTGTCCTGTTTTAGAAGAAATGTTGTCATGGTTTTTGCTTTTTGATGAAAGATGGGAATAAAGATTTGTGATATGAGGTCTGAATGCCGTTGAACCAGGGTTATGTCCTGTGGATGTTGTCAAGGAATTGACAGCTTAAGTACAGACAGGATTTAGAATGAAGTGTAGAGTGTACATCAAATAGGCCCTCAGTTTATTTTTCATGTTTTTCTGTGGTTCATGAAGATAGTTGGACAATATTTAGACCTGAAGCGAGTCAAGTGACCATAGTGATTGGTAAAGTCATTTAAATTTGTGGAGACGTATGTCATCAATTTTATATCTGGATTCCCTTGTACTTCGCAAATCATGAAATTATCAATGCACTGTAGTAAACGTATTGAATTATTTCCTGCCAGAAATCAAAATCTTTGTTTATTCTCCAAAATCAAATAATCAAAATCAAATAAAAGTTGTTCTGAGAATTAAAAATTTCCATAAATTGATATGTCTCCAACTTGGACAAGGATCAGGACAAATTTTTAAGTATATTTTTGAAATAAGAATGGTTATGTTGTTTAAATTTTATTTTAAGTTATTAATCATATCTTTTTTGTATTCTCCTATTGACAGGTTCTACCACACCCCCTCAGAGACTAATCGCTCCTCCTGAAGTCATCATCATCCGACCCCAACCTCCATCATCATCATCTTCTCCATCACCAACGGTAACCAACAAAGATGAAGTTACGGTAGAAATTACCAACCTAGCAACCATCACTGCCATCACTACCTCAATCTTCACCACCTCACCATCATCCAGTGAAACACCGAGGAGCAACCCTTCATCACCAACCACCCCCACACCAACCGAGCTTCCATCCACCGATACGATTACCACGGAAACAGCCAACGATTCATCCAGAGCAATGACTTTCTTGTTGTACCCTATCCGGAGCACCTTGACCCCGCCCACGGTCAAACAGGAATCCACCTTCACCCCTACCAAGAATCCTAGATCCAAAGGAGGGCATCTTGGAGGCGGTGGTGGTGAGGCTGGGGTCACGCCCAAGAGACCCTCTGGTCACTTTGCAGTCTGTCCTCTCACCCACAAGTATTACTGTCTCAATGGAGGCAAGTGTACCTTCCTCAAGGCGGTGGAAACACCATCATGCGAGTAAGTTCTTCATTTAAATGTATTTTTTTATTCACTTTCTTTACAATGTTGTCTGTGGCAACCATTTGTCAATTCTTATTCCTTTTATTGTGTATTCATTATTGTGCACTGATATTCATTTTTCTTTAAAGAAAGCAGTACATGCAATATTCACATATAGAGAACAAATACTGTCTTTGACAATATTATTGGGTAAAATGTCAAAATCTGCACCTAGAATGTAGATCTGATATGCTATGACGTGACTTTGCTGATCCCCTATTTATAAGCCTGAAACTCTTTTCATGAAAGGAAAATGCCTTATGTTTTGAAATATTGAGGATATAGGTACATACCATTACCAAAGAAAACAAAACACAAGCAATCCAAGATAAAAACAAAACAAAGCACAAACAAAACAACAAACAAAAGAACCCTCAAATTTTTAAGATGCATTAGGAATCCATGGATCTGTTTTCATGAGGTAATGAATTTCTTCATCTTCCTGATGTGCCCCACCAACCTTCAAAGTAGCACAAGATCAGGGGCGCTGAGTCAAGACGGTCATTGTAATTGAGTCTTCTCATTCCAGACCAGTCTGTCTACACTAATAATTCTCAGCTCATTATACTCATTTACTAATCATGCTCTGTGTATTGAGATACAGACTGGGGGGGAGAATGACCTCCTTTTCTCATGGTATACCTGAAAGTGTCACATACAATAATGGTTACTAGAAAGGATATACCATTCTTGTTTTGTTTTTTAATAGCTGTAAGTACTAAACTAGTATAGAGCTGTCTTCAGAAAACATTTTAAAATATATTTCATTTTAGGGATATATCGTTCCAATGTCATACCAATCTTAAAGGATGGACACAAAGTTTTCAACTGCTATGGTCTTTTTTATTCATGAGAAGTTGTAAGATTTTAATTCTAATAATTTAATATAACCTTGTTTTTTATATGGTCGCTTAAAACAAATTTAATAACACAATTGAATGGAATAAAAGAAACATATGACATTTCACAAATAAGCAACAATCTAGATGTACTGTACATGTATATCTATACATGTATACCAGGGGCTTTATTTCTAAATAGCCTAAATGGCAATCACTTTGGCATTCGATCAGCCAGATTTGGAGCCAATTCAAACCAGATGATGCTATAGATGTAT
The DNA here is from genome assembly GCF_000002235.5 of Strongylocentrotus purpuratus. Lineage (NCBI taxonomy): Eukaryota > Metazoa > Echinodermata > Echinoidea > Camarodonta > Strongylocentrotidae > Strongylocentrotus > Strongylocentrotus purpuratus. The sequence continues at coordinate 28,069,979 of NW_022145595.1, forward strand.
TCTCAATAGAATACCCTCTCCTCAATGTAATTACACTCCTACAACACAGCCTGTGGCTCCTATTTAAAGAATGATAATGGTAATAGACTAGATGATATAATTGAAATCAAATCAATGAAGAGGTTTCAACATAATTGAATTTCACACATAACCTCCCCTCAAGGAAGTAAGAATTAAACAATATCCTCAGGCGATTCATGGTATGCATGCCTTGCTTTAACCCTTACAGACCCACAAAGATAGCACTGAACCACAAAGTCTCTTGGTTACAGTTCAAAAGACGGTTCTGTGCGTGATTGCTCCTGAAATAGACCAGTTTAATATTATATTCAAATGTTATGCATAATTTCTAAACAAAGCTTGTCCAAGGCTTACCTGACATAGCAACAAATAATAAATGCAGACTGGATTCCAAGTATTGAAGTTCATTCTAATAACAGATTAATGGGTATACCTCATCACAAGGTCCCCAGGAAAGGAACATCCATACATTTGAAGATGTTAGTAAACAAGTCTATTCACCCAAAATAGCCTCCATGACAATAATATCTGCTTGGCATCATATGAGTAAAGCAGTGCTTGTCACTAACAGGCACTCGGAACATGTGGGCACCCCAAATCTCAGTCTGGGCCTAACATTTTGAAGACTTTCACAATTTCAATCTAGACCCCTAACTAAATAAGTTAGTGAGAGCCTGCATAAGGTCAAGGGACATTACAGACAAGTCCTTAAAAACAGTCCTTATTAACAAGTAGAAATTGGGTGTTTTTCATCATGATATAGGTAGTCAATGGGTTAAATGGATCCTATGGTTCAAATCTTGTCCCAGTGGGTTCACAACCCTGGGGAGATTAATCTCCTATTCATTCCCAGAGGCATGTACATGTGAGCTCTTTATTTCTACCAATGAAGATGTGTCTTTACTTGCGTGTCTCGCTCGAGGAAATTGAATTTATTCCAAGATACGGTGATTCCCAACATCCAAACCAGGCTGATGATCTGACATATAAACCCTACTACCTTCCTCCTCCCTTCCTGATCACTTGTGACCTTCTCATTTTACATATCATATATTGAGAGCGAGAAAGACATTAAAGCAGAACTGTACTACTTGTATCTACTTGCGCCCTCTATATAGCAAACAATGCCCATCGGTACCTGTTGGTCCTCCATGACCCCCTTTTTCTTATGTTAATTGAGAGATGATTTGATGAGATAACTATCTGTCAGTGACCACGCAGAGAGGTCTAATCCCTCCTGGCCAAACTAGTGCAGATAGGCTTTAAGTTAAATCTTTTTTACACAAATTAAATGCCCTTTTAGCTCTAAACATATCATCTGTTGGGTACAAGAAGGGCATTAATTCATGAACTTGAACACAGAGTTAACGCCCTTCTGACTCCGAACAGACAATATGATGTCTTGTGTTTACATTGCAATGGTATATATCTCTACCTGTCCTTTTATTCTATAAAATAAGAACCCTCTCCCCCCTCTTTTTCTTTCATGAAGAGGTTCAATGTATATAAAAAGTATCAGTTAAGTCTAGTCAAGTCATAGGATATTAGATTAATATTGTTTGTTCCTCCTACCGTACTCTTATGCCAGGAATTCTGAAGCTTTCCTTTGATGACAAAAGTTGATGACATCTGAAATATTTCCAAGTTATTCAGGAAGTCAGCTAAAAAGAGAATTCATAAACAATGAAGCAATTCATTTTTAGTTTGTTAGTAAGGTCTGCCAATGTTTAAAAATCTAGAATTCATGAACTGTTTTTAATAGAAATATCATATGTCTTTAAAACACTTCCAGGACTGTGTAGATCAATACAAAATATCAAACTTGGAAAGGTGTTGCTTTTTAGTGGATGGTGATTAACAAATCAAGGACTATAACATTGACCCTGTGGCAGATTACCTTTGTGTAAATGTATCACATCAAGGGCCATGCATTCTTGAAACCATTGAAATCATTGTCTAATATTGAAGATATCCTGATGACCTTGTGTGTCTCCTCTCATTATCTTCCTGACATCTTACACATGGAAAGCACTTGCCGAATCGTGCAAGACAGTTTAAGGAAATAATTCATTTGGCAAATAGCTTTGAATCAATTGTCTTTAAACACATTGTTAGATGTCTTACAAGTTTTTGTCCTCCTTCCTCTTGCAGCAATAGCTCCAAAGTCAATTTACTAATGCCTCAATATATTAAAGGGCAAGTCCACTCCAACAATAACTTATATTCAATAGAAGCAGAAAAGTCAGACAAACCAATTTCCAATTGTTCCATAGTTTTTCATACTTTTTCAAAAATTCATAACTTCTTTATTAGTTATCAGATTTTACTTCATTTTTTTTGCTCTGTTTCTCATATTTTTCTGCATCTATTAAAAGCAAATTATTTTTGGAGTGGACTTAGCCTTTAATCCTGTAACTAACTTATTAACCAACTGCACCTCAAGCTTTCTTCTTATATCTTTGACCAAAAAAAAGTGGAACAAAATTTTACCTGAACCAAACGTTGGATGACCTCCTTGTTTTGTTCTAATTTGTCATTGTTTTGTTTTTCTTCAGATGTCAAACTGGATTTGCTGGTCAGCGTTGTGAGTTTGCAGAAAAGCATATAACAAAAGGAGTTAATATGCAAAAAGTTACGGCAGTTTCAGCAGGAGTCTTAGCGCCTCTTTTTTTAGTACTGGTCATATCAACACTCCTTTGTTATTGGAAACGGTAAGGAAATATCTTAGAGCTTTGTTGAAAGAAGAGATCTATTTGCATTTATCTTTGAAGAATGATTTTTATCAGACAAATTATTAGCGGGAAGCTATAGGCATCACTGAAGAAATTAATCAAATTATTGTAATCAAATAGTATTGTTATTAAAGACTAACATAATTGTAAACTTTTTTGTTTATATGCTATTCATATCATCTATCTATCTATCTATCAGATGTTTGAAAGAATCATTCATTTATTTTCAAATGTATCAATCAATCAATCAATCAATCAATATGTCTATCAATCAATCAATATGTCTATCAATCAATCAATCAATCAATCAATATGTCTATCTATCAATTAATCAATCAATCAATATGTCTATCTATCAATCAATCAATATGTCTATCTATCAATCAATCAATCAATATGTCTATCTATCAATCAATCATTCAATCAATATGTCTATCTATCAATCAATCAATCAATCATTATGTCTATCTATCAATCAATCAATCAATATGTCTATCAATCAATCAATCAATCAATATGTCTATCTATCAATCAATCAATCAATCATTATGTCTATCTATCAATCAATCAATCAATCAATATGTCTATCTATCAATTAATCAATCAATCAATATGTATATCAATCAATCAATCAATATGTCTATCTATCAATCAATCAATCAATATGTCTATCTATCAATCAATCAATCAATCAATATGTCTATCTATCAATCAATCAATCAATATGTCTATCTATCAATCAATCAATCAATCAATATGTCTATCTATCAATCAATCAATCAATCGATCAATATGTCTATCTATCAATCAATCAATATGTCTATCTATCAATCAATCAATCAATCAATCTATCTATCTATCTATATGTCTGTCTATCTATCTTTTATATATTTATCTATCTATGTATCTATTTATCTTATCAGTCAGTAAATCATTTAATCTATATATTTACATGTATCTGTATAATTATATTTTGTTCTGTCTATCTAAACATGTATCTGTTCACTATCTTTTTATTCATCGTTCTATCCTCTAGAGCGAGATCAAAAGCCAGGAGTCAAGCATACAACATTGACTTTGTGATGAGTGCACCGCCGCCAAGAGGCAACGGATCACTCCCTAAGAAGACCAATATGAACGCAACTCTGGAGAGACTAGACAAGAACCATGGTCCTCTCATACCTACTATGTCACAGGTAAAACACGTTTACACATTTTTCTTGTAATACTACCGAATGAGAAATGGGTGCAATGTAGGTTGTAACAGATCTGGGGGGCGTTTCACAAAACTTGTCATCCGTGTCAAATGACAGTTTTTGTTATAAGCTACTGAAATCCTTGCTTCTGATTGGTTATCAACAGATTTGTCACTGATTTTTGTCATTTGTCATTGAAAAAAGGCTTTGTGAAACGGGCCCCAGACCTATTCACATACCCCTATGTTGACTGTATAATATAAGACCAATATGAATACAACCCTGGATAGACAATGAAGTACTATCTCTCTCTTTCTCTCTCCATTTCACTCACTCCCTCCTCCCCCTCTCTCTCTCTCTCTGTCTCTCTTTGTATGTCTCTCTCTCTCTCTCTCTCTCCCTCCCCCTCTCTCTCTATCTCTGTATCTTTACATATCTCTATCACTTTGTCTGTTTTTTGTGTGCTCTTCCTCTTTCCTTCCCATCCAGTCTCCCCTCTCTTCCTCCCCTCTCTCTTTATCTTTGCCCATCTTTTTCTCTTTCTGATACTTTTTCTTTTAACTGCATCCATCTTTCTCTCTTTCTGTGTCTCTCTTTCTCTCTTTCTGTGTCTCTCTTTCTCTCACTTAGTTGCCGATCCATTCATATATTTCCTCCATATCCATCCATGTGATATGGATGACAGCTTGTTAGAGCAGAAGAGATCCCATCTGGAGCTATTAATTAATTATATCCCTATTCCCTCTCCACATCATATCTAGCAGGTGTTAATTGAGTGGTTAACCAGTAAGTCATTAGGGGTTTAGCTGCTATATGTGCATCGTAATCTTTCCTAAAGCAGCAGTCTGGCATGGAAAGAGAAAAAGGTTCATATAATCAAATAATCACCATCAAGGCAGGCTAGATATAATCATTGTCCTGTGAAACCAGGTATACAAGTTACAAATGATCTCTGTGTTGGGCTTGAACATGTGTGAAATAGAGGGAACATTATTTTTCAGATCCAAAAGTCCATTATTGTTCAGTGGTAGATCAGTACACCTAGAGGTCCTGGTTTTGAAACCAAACCCTTTTGCCCTTTGGTTAGGCGTTACTCCTCATTACCAAGTCCATTGGAGAAGAATTTTAAAATGTTAGTCTCTTGGTTGTTCACTCACATGCAATTTGGGTAAAACAATCATCATGATCATCATTTTTATGGATAAAGCATTACACTTTTACATAATCAAGTAGGTGTTACTAGGGCAAGACAGATGAAACTGAGAAATATAATTTTTTGAAATGCTCTCCCTCACCTCTGTCTCACCAACAGTTTTGACTTTCGTTTGAATCCTTAGCCTCTCTTTCTGTTTTCCATTTTCTGTCACTTCAAATAGAATAGCTACCATAATCCCTGCCTGTTACCTCTGCTTCCAAGTCTTTCTGCCTGCACATCTTCCATACCATTTGTTATCCATTTTCCCCCTCTAAATTCTGTAAATCAATTGTGCTTGTGAAGGCATACAGGTACATGATTCTTTGCACCTCATTTATACCTAACACTCCTCTTTCTTGGAGTCTATACCTTCCTTCCCTACGCCCTTTCTATCAGTCACGATAATCGTCCCAATATTCCTCTTTTTTTTATCTCCCCACTAGATTGTTTTCCTTCTCTCCTTTCTAAGGAAAATCCCTCCCTCTCAACACCTGCTAATAATGCTCTAATTAAATATTAAATAGCTCCATCACTCAACCCTACCCAGAAGCTGCTACTAGAGTAAAAGAGTCATGTCATTCCAGACTCTTTAGCTGCTAAATCTTACGGGTAATTCCATCCTTCTACAGTACTTGTCTTCACATTATATAGATTTCAAATGAGGAGAATGTGGTTTCAATTCTATATGAGTCTGAAAAACAAGTGGTTAACATTTGTTTACTATGAATTACTGCACTGTATGGTAGAATCTGAAAATAGTTTTATTTGTTTGCTGTAGAAATGAGTAGAATGAAATAATTATGTCATTTTGAGCCTGAAAAGGAAAGGTGATTCCACTGAAACTAGGTCAATTTGATTATTTCGACAAGTATTCATCAAATACTTGTCAAACTCTGATCGCTGTTGTCATCTCTCTCTCTCTCTCTCTCTCTCTCTCTCTTTAAATCTACATGAATCCAATGACCGGGGTAATAGTATATTTGTATAGCGCTAAGAGACATTGTATTTAGCGCTATATAAAAGCGGAAAAATAAGCGCTATACAAAAGCGAAATATTATTATTATCTTCCGTCTTAGCAGATTATGAAATTTCAGATTTTTAGAGTGAAATTTGCAGTTTTCATAGTATATAGCACAAAAGTGTGCGTCTAAAATGCACTTTTTCCCCTTGTTGAACAGTACGGATCTATTAATATCACTTGTTTGGATGATACACAGTTAGTAAGAGCACAGGTGAGGAGGAGATAAGATCTAGGGTGTGGTTATGTTCTACGGGAGGGAAAGGGGAATACCTTCAAACTATTGAACTGGGTCACAGTGAGTGTGATAGGAGCTTAGGTGTTTGTCTGCAATGATTAAGTGGACTTGACCATTGACAGATAGAGACAATGACCGTTCACTTTTTGGTCTGTTGATGACTGGCCAATGACCAGCGTATGGCTAGTCCAGCTGTGATGTACAGTCAAGTCTATTTTAGGAAAGTGATGAACATGGACTATGCCAATAATTATCATGCAAAGTCTTTCTCACACCATCTGCCTGATAATGGTACATGTATGAAATTTATAAATGTATATCACAAAAGGGTGAGATATAAACAAGGAGGCGCGATTGCTCAGTGGTAGAGCAGTGCGGGTCTCGTATTACAGAGAGGTCCCTGGTTTAAAACCAAGTCAGTGCTCTTGTACCCTTTGGTAAGGCATAATTAATCCTCATTAGCAAGTCCCACTGAGAAGACTTACAGCTGTTGGTCCCCTAGTTGCTTACTTACAAGCATACACATGATTTCTTACCATTCAGGTGACACAACCATCAATCAAAATAGATTTGCTGTTAAGATGAGTGACAACATGACATTGAAATCTTCATGAATCAACATTTTTACAAACTTATCTCCCCCCCCCCTTTTTTTTTGTCACATGCAGGATGTATATGATTTCTGGAATACTCTCTCAGTGACATAGGTATTGATTGTTTTAGAGTATCGTAATGACAACAAAACTTACCTCAGGGGAGTGCTTCACAAAACTTGTCATCAGTGACAAATGACAGTTTTTGTTATAAGCTACTGAAATCCTTGCTTCTGATTGGTTATCAGCAGATTTGTCACTGGTTTTTGTCATTTGTCATTGAAAAAAAGCTTTGTGAAACAGGCCCCTGATCTCTAGAAAGCTTGAGGACCAGCTAATGATAGGAAAAACAATTCAGATTTTTACAAGGTCTTTGTGACAGTAGAGGAGCCCCATAAGACCTTGTCTGTTTAGCATTTGGAATCAAGGTCATTCTTTAAAGCTTATGATACTATCACTTACATTTGTTAGCAGACTTCACTGTCATCCCCAAATGATAATGAAATCAATGAACCATTTTAAAACAATGCTTTGTCTTATTTGTATCTTTACAGGGTTCCACACAGTCAGAGCCACCCACCAGATCACCACCCAAGCCACCAACCAGTCCACTCCAGAACTGTTACTCCGACCCTTCCAACCTGATCCTTCCCGGTGCTACCCTCCAGGCCATACCCAACACACACCACTACTACAAGGTACCCCGGAGCGGTGCGCCTGCTCCTAAACCCAAACCAAGCCTCAAACCCAATAACCTTCAGCTCTCCGTTGAGAATGCCCTACAGGCGCAGACCAAATCGAGCATCGGGCGCAACAAGTTTCAGTCCGTGGAGAAGAACAAGTCAAAGACACTCGATACGGCGTACCTGACACCGAAGGAGATCATGTCTGAGGAACCAGAGACTCAGAGAGTATCAGCTTACATTGATGTCAATGACTCGAGGAGCTTCCTCCCCGCTAAGACGTTTCTAAGCATCAAGAACAAGCTCAGCAGGAGGATTGAGAACGTTTATGTGAACATGCCCAAAACGTCGACGGGAAACAACGTCAAATGATGTCAGACGAATGACCCTGAGGCTAGTCTGATCATCTTTGAGACACTATTTCCTGCAGTGTGAAAAAAGAGATATACCGAGCAATGAAATGGAACTGTGAGAAAAGGCATGTTCGTGTGATAGACAAACCAAATGTGTTCCGACTCGTTGAGTTGACGTTTGAACATATCTAGAGCTATTGGACAGATTGAACACTGAATATGAACAATGTGAAAGATGAAATACTTGAGGTTGATCGTATGTGCAGGAGAAAGTCAAATATCTCTTTGTACAAATAGAGAGACAGAGAGAAGAACAGCTTGGAGCTGGGAAGTGCTAGATATGCCACTATATCATTACATAATAATTGAGATAGTTGGCATTGCTAATCACTGGTTCATATGAACTTATAAGTAAAATTAATCCATTTTTATATAGGTGTAAGAAAACACTTTCCCTTCTAATATCCTTGTCCTACAAATCTCTCTCACATCAAATTAGGATCCATGGTCAAATGAGAGTGTCTGTAAATTGGAATACATGTATCTTTTTTAAATTTGTTTCTTCTCCTTAGTACAGTGTACTTCATGATCAGAAAATTTGAGGTCAAGTGCTCACCGTGATGACATATTGACTATGTTGTTCACCAATGAATGAGGTATTGTTTGTGATTGCTCTTTCTGGTGCTAATGGTTAGAATTTAAATATGATATACATGAACATGCAGCAGACAGTCTTTGAAGTATGTAATTTACTGAGACAGCTAGATTATGCTGTGAGACAGGGATGCCAGTTAGAATTGATCAGAGGGCCTGAAAATCACCTAGAATGAGCTATTTTGTACACAAAAAAGCCTTAACTATGGCCTGAAAATAACTCACCAGGGCCTGAATTCAGGCTTTTGCCTGAAAACTGACATCCCTGTTTGAGAGCTAGGCATTGGCAATATCTGAATCATGCTGTTCCTTCTTCTTCTTCTTCTTCTGGTAATCTTCAAAGGGCTATGCAGCCTATCATGAAGATGAGTTAAAGATTATAAGTGGTGTGAGGAAGACAACTTTGTTTTATTGGGATAACGACATTGGATGCCTCAGGAGTAGTCTCTGGAAGTTTTCTGGACTGTCAGATCAGTGTGCACTACATTTGCTTCATACCTTCTGGTTGGTCAGGATAACTGCAACGGCATCCTGCACTGTCTTAAATTTTGTTAGAGTTTGTGAAGGTAGTACAGTCAAACCTGCTTTAGTGACCACCTGTCTATAAAGACCACATGTTTTGTTTCCCTTGAAAATTGTTTTTCATTGAAACATGTACTAAAGGAACCTGTCTACAAAGACCACCTGTCTTCAAAGACCACTTCTTGTGTTTCCCTTGGGTGGTCGCTATAGACAGGTTTGACTTTATTTAGATCTGGCATACATGTACATGTACAATGCGGTTTCTATTTCAGGAAGTCTTTTGTAATTTTACTTCACTGAAACCAGGTGGACCACATACGTTGGTTAGGTCTTGCGCAAGGTTCAGTTGAAATGATATCAATGTATGATTATAACCTCCAAATTCACAGGGTATTGAAATTCAGTGCTGAAGTATATTCTTTGTTAATAGAGAGTTCGTTACATTATTTAACCAATACATGTAGTAATACTAGGTGTCAGACCACTTGAAACCACAATGGATACCGGTATGTAAAGTACGGTATCAATCTTTATTTGATGATATGGTATAAAGACTTGTACATTCACACGCATTTACACTACTAACATGCAATATGACAAATTATATGTGTTTAACCGTCATCATAAGACCTTTGTTAAATACTTATCAAATATGTGGCTTGACTGATATTGTGAAATACTCAAATATTGTCATTGTCCCATTGGTTAATGAGAATATATAATGCCCTATGATCTTTATCATCTGGCTGAATTTCGTAGTTTGTTTCAAAATTATTTTAAAATGATACATACATGCAAGTTTCTAATGATATTGATAAAATAATGTTTGTATGTGGCCCAGTTCAACTCAGAATGGGTTGTTGAAGTGCTGATAAGGACATTTAGCTAATAGAAATATATTTTTAATTTTCATCTTAATATAATTAAGATCAATTTGGCCTTATAATTCATAGGTCACTTTGGATACCATTGTCATGGCAGAATGTGTACACAAATTTGAACATTTAAAGATTAATACTGTTACTATTCTTATTTAAACCTAAAATTATCTAAAAATACAAGCACTTGTATCATATGGTCTGTGTTCTAAAGGCTTTTTTGACATCTAATCTGTACAAGATATGTAAATAGTTTGTATATTTCTTTTGACGGTGTGACTGCGGTGCTTCCTGTACTGTGTACCCTAAGAACACTCATTGTATATTATAATGTCAGAATGTGTATATGGAAACTTTAGATGACCTATTTATCATCATTTTCTATCTTCTGGTTGTTTGCTGCTATGCCAGAAAGAGAGAGCAAAGAACAGAGCTTAATCTTTCCTTTACACAAAGGCAAATAAAATGGCTTCATTTTGAGTCTGTTATTTAAAGCCCCACTGCACTAGTTTGGCCAGGAGGGAATAGACCTCCCTGCATGGTCACTGGGACGTGTGGTTATCTCATCAAATCAGCTCTCAATTAACATAAGAAAAGGGGGATCATGGTGGACCAACAGGCACCGATTAGGCATTGTTTACTATATAGAGGGCGCAAGTAGCTACAAGGAGTGCAGTGGGGCTTTAAAAGAAAGTTTTTTCTTCTTGAGGGTACAGTTGCTTGATAAATGTTCATGAAGCTTCAATATCAAGAAGCTGTCTGTACAGAGCCAAAAGGGGAATTAACTCCTATAACTTATGCATGGAGTAAATGCCCTTCTTGCTGTCGATCAATAGATGCTACTTTCTTTATAACTGTTTGTTGCCCGTCACAGTATTGATCGGAACTTCTTAAACAAATTATATTCATAGGTCTCTATATTATCAATTTATCATAGCTTCACTGATATGCTCTGTAGAATATATTACTACCAGATTTGAATATACATACATGTATATATAAATATATGATTTCCCAAATCACATAATCTTTATCAGTTACTCCATCAAATTTTATTAGATGGATATTATATTATACCGTAAATGCCTAACAAACTACCGAAATATATCCTGTACTCCAAATGATTATACCAACCGACAGTATCATTATTTTTCCATTAATCAATATAACTCGGCTCTGCATAGATTGTGTATATTTTAATTGAAGTGTGATCTTGTTTTCGCATTATGCTTCTTTGTTTGGCAAACTAATAAAATATGTATCTACTTCATATTCATTGTGTGAAATTTGTATTTTCTTCAGCCAATTTCTCATGCTATCCCCCTCTCTTTTTCTCTCACCCCCCCCCCCCCCTTGTCCCTCTCTCTTACCCTTTCTCTCATATTAAAAAAAAAAAATATTTTGTATTATTTTCTCTCATATCAAATACATATTGTACAAATCATTCACACACACATACACACAAACACTCTCATTTTTCTCAATCTCCCTAACACACTTTTATTATTGTCCTTTATAATTCTTTCCTCAAATACAATTTCGTCCCCCCCCCCCCTCTCCCTATCTCTCTGTATAATACAAACTTTAAAACAATGCAGTATTCATGCAAGCGTAATGACAATATTAACTTCAGTGCTATAAATCTGGGTCAATATTCATAAAACCTTCCTACATGTAAATATAAGCTACTTGCATACAAATTCCTGCTTGTGAGATTTGGTTGACCACCAGCTTAGGAAGGTTTGATGAAAATGGGCTCAGATATTTTGTAATTGGTGACTCTCTTGTAACATTGGCCACATCATCAAACACTCAGTTCTCTTACAAATTGATTTGTCATAAGAACAAATAGTAAACATACCATGTAGATCACTGAATGTGGGGTACTATAACATATAGTTTTATTGAAGATAAAATAACTTGGGTAAAGCAAGCAGATCTGAATAAGCACACTTAAGGTAATAAGTACATTTCAATTATTTTCTGAAAGAACATGGGTAATTCGAAGGCACAGTCAAGTTCTGTTTTCAAAGCTCACTGAAATTTCCAATTTATCAAAAGATTCATGCCAGTCTTGTACGACAAGGTGAATGTTAAACAACAGTCCAAAGAAGACGACTATTCATTGACGAAGTTTCAGCCGGTGTCGGCCATTTTGTTTTTCAACTTCAGCCTTATATATCAAGTTCAAAATGAATTACAGCCAGATAAATAGTACTTTTCAGCTTGAAATATTTCAAATTTTTCTTTGTTCCAACATTATGTTTTTCAGATAGCCTTCTTAATATCATTGATCAGGTAAGCTTTTTAACAGGTTTTTTTATGTAAGGCATTGGTTCCTCAAATAGGTACTAATATGAATAGTAATCCGACACAGTACATGACTATGACAGTCAGTAGATTCCAAATGTGACCTTTGTTACATTGAATACAGACCAACACGATTCAAGGTGATGAATACTTTGCATAACATTTCACTTTTCATACAAGTTTGATACTTCAATATAAGGACGGCTTTATCACAATCATTTTCGATTATTACCTATGTACTTTAGGAACTTTTCAATACAAAATCAGGACGGGTTTCACATTTCAAGGTGTTTTTTTGCATCATTAATCTATACTTCCATAGCCTCTCTTGATTAAACTCTGCACATGCCGAGCGATGCTCTCATGAAGTGGACCAAATGGACAGATTGTTGAAAAAGGCAATGTTTTTGCAAGGCAAGTTTTTGAAACAAATACTCGGCTTACAATTCAATTCAATCAACTTTCAAATCAAGGCATCTTAAATTGGGGGACGGATAAACAAATTATGATCAGAATTCAAATTTCCATATGGGGAAAATAAATGCCTTTTAAGCTGAATATGAATACATAAATTAAAAAGAATACCAAATTTCAGGAATACACAAAAAATGGGAATATCAAGGGATAAAATTCATATTGTTTGATTTTTTTGTCTTATATTTATAAGTACCAGACTAAACATCTAGATCATTTTAGAATGTTAAAGCTAGTATTTTGATCAGAGGAATTAAATACAATCTATTTACATTTGCTTTTGTTTTTGCTCAGCTCAATTTTTGATCCAGCCTATATACTCTCTATATAGCCAAGGAACAAGCATATACCATACATGTATATATACTATGAAAACCAACTACACAATTGTGCACATAACACATAAAAGCTCTTCATTAAACATTAGATGAAGATTGTTAAAATCAGGTGCCAGCTAAAAAAACAAATTCAAGCCATTTAAAAATATTACATCAATGTTATTAAAAACATTTAAGTGATCTCAATTTCTCATAAAATCCTGAAAAGCACTAATTTCCATTTTATCTTAAATTTCATTTTTGATTACTAACTCAAACAGCATTGACTCTCCTTTAAGTGAGATAACACAAATCTAAAATTCCTTTTGTTTTCTTAACATTTTTGCTCAAATTTTCTTCTGTCCAATTCAATTTGTCCAATTATCCAAAATAAATATTGACCCGGTTTTGGTGAATTTTGGCAAGTTTACACATACTATGCACTGCAAAATATATACAGGCAGATACATACTAAATATACATTCAAATCCTTAATGACTAGTGCACATTAGTAAACAATTTTACTTGGTCTACTTATCAAACCTTCAAAACATTTTCATACAAATTATTTCCAATGAATAAAAAATCAAACATATGACATGCTTTCTTTTGTTCTTATTTATGCTGTCCAAGGCGTTTGTTCTGTGGCTCCTTTTCACTGTTCAATGAAGACTTTCTACTCATCTTTGAACAATAATATACATGGACAGTATATTTTTTAAACCAAATTAAAACCAGACATTGTGTGTTACGAAGGTTTGATCTTTTAACAACAGTAATAATAATAATAACAATATTGCTCTACAAGTATTTACAACAGATATGTACCACATAGTATACTTCACAAAGCTCAGAATTGTTGAATGAAAATATGTCCACATTAAAGGGAAAAAAATGGTAATCAAATACTCTTTTCACTTTCAGACTGCATTTCTCTAAATATATGTTTATAATGATAGAAAAAGAAAGATGCTTCATACAAGAAAGGCACAAGAAGATTAGGAAGAAATAGGAAGATGATTCACAGAATTCAGGAAGGAAATATATCTCAACATTATTTTATGTTGATTATAATTATAAACAAAAAAGATATCATAATACGAAATGAGAAAATATTTCAGAAGAAGAAATTGAAAATTGAAATATCACAATTGATTTATATACAGGGTATATAGATATGTTGATTGGAAGGAATGTATATACTCAGATTAAAAGAGATTGAATTTTGAATCTGTACATGTACAATGTATGTATGTATACACAAGATCAAATATGATAAAAGCATGTGATAAAACTAACAAGAGAGAAGAAAAAAAAGTTAAATTACAGAAATTACAAGAGTATCCATCTATACAAAGAAAATAATTTCTGATCTTTTCAGAATACATATCTGATGATTATATTAACAGATAAAAGGCTAGAGGTAAAGAAAATGAGCACTATTTGTAATTAAAATGAGGATACTTACGCATTAAAATGACAAATACGATCGCTAGAATATATCATACACTAAATAACTTGGCACAAGCAGAACAAAATTCACAAAATTTGGTAACCATAATAAATAAATCAATTTTGACTCCATAACATTCTAATAAACCTCTTAACCTAGCACAAGTACTTTATTCACAATTCCAAGTTTATACATGTTGTAACTATGTACATGTTCAATCAATATATTCTCTCTTTCCGACAATAAAGCCTTTTCATTTAAGGAACAATTTCATCGCATTCCATACCAACACAATCAGACGCTGTTACAGTATATGAACTTTGTGCAATATTTTGACCAAACTATTGCATCAAGAACACATCTGATGTTTTTCTCAATCAATTTCATCGATTCGAGTCTGCAGACTATCGTGATTGTCAAAATTTCAAAAAAAGTAAAATGGGAAAATTACTTGTCAGCTTTTGTTTATGAAACGATTCAAATATCTGCTGTAGATTTTTTCATAAAGAACTGTGCCATGAAATAAATAATAAATTGAGCTTGCAAATTTGTGAACTAATTTGAATTTTTGTTGAACAACTGTGTATTGTTAACATTGCAGGATTAGTCTTTAATTACTTTCTATCCTTCCTCTCCTGTTGATCTCACTTGTTCCTGAATCCTGATATATTTTTGTCTGTTTTATAATTTGTTTCACCTCGATGTGTTGCTGCCCTCTCTCGCTGTTTGGTGGAGGAAGGATCTACAGTAGGATGGTTGAGGAATTAGACGTTGCTTGTACTGATGTTGTGATCCTGTAATGAACATACAAACATAACAAAATAAGATGGTGATGAAACATAGCAATAAGAAGACAGAAAGAACAACATACAGGAAGAGGAAGTGAAAGGTCACAAAAGAAAGGAAAAGTATTAAGCATTTATACAAGTAAAGAGAAAGCATAAAATTACATGTAGATGAAAAGAGGGAATAGAAGTAGTGGAGAAAGCTGAAAAGGAGAAAGCTCATGAAATTGTTAAGTTACATGTCATGTCATTACATGAAACATAGGAGATGTTCAAAATGTCTAAACTTGAATCATGAAAGGTCAAGTGGTCAAAAAAGCATCAACATACCTACATATGATTTCAAAATATAAAAAAAGTAAAGGTACAAGAATGAGATATGGCTACGTACAAATAGAATCTCTCAAATGAAAACAAAATATTAAAATGGCACAGGTAAGTTCGCCACTTTCTATATCAGTGGAAGAACTCTGCTGTAGACTGTTGTATATGCTGCTCAGGACAGAGACTCCTGTCGAGTAAACAACTAATAAAATGCACCAAATCTTTCAAAAAAGCGAATTACATCGTGGAGAAAACAAGAGTACAACATGTGTAAATCATTCATCATTAAACACATATTTATATATCATTGTACATACAAAGTAAAACATGGTATATTTGGAAACTAAAAAAATGATATCAACATTGTACCACTCTGACTCATGTACATGTAATGTTACATGCTTCATTTAAGTTACTTTAATAGGCAAAGCACTGTTTCTCGTAGTAAGTTTCCTTTTCCTCACGGCACACAGACTTACAGCCGCTTAATCCTCATCCTCGCTATATTCCTCATCATCATCATCATAATCATCTTCCCCGTCGCTGGAATACTCGGAAGCCTCGGACGAAGCACGTGACTCCTGATAGAGGGCAGCATGCAAGTTTGGAGGACAAAGGTCATGAAGTAAAATGCGACAGATAGGATGGCATACATAGAGGGTGGTATTCTCAAAAGCGGACTAACTTTAATCCATGGTTTATTCCACCAAGTAAGTATAAAAAGCCAAGTGTCCATGTAAATACATTTTTGAATGATTTGATATGTTCCTAAATTACCATGATAACATAATTATATTATATAGTTATATTGTTGTTTATTAATTTTCTAAATACATTTTACTTTAATATAGTGACAGATTGAATTATTCAAAAATGTATTCATATGGACACTTGGAATTCCATACTTAGTCAGAGGATTATACCATGGACTAAAGTTAGTACGCTTTGAAGAATACCACCCAGAGAGTTTCTGAAATAGCTTTAGAGTGTGAACATCACAGCAAGCACAACAGAAGGGGTGAAATGAAAGAGGAAGAAACTGCATCTTGGTGCCCCGGCCTTATTCCTCTTACATGTAACTCATGCACAGGATCTAAAGATTGTAGACTCATATCTTTCCGCAGCTTAAGTGCATTCATTTCTTGATGGTTTACATATTCTCGATGCACAGGCAATAATACTATCCATAACATCACATTGGTTGAATAACAAATAACCAAAATCTACATTTTGCACGGACAGAAAGGAGGAATTTACATGTATGTCCAAAGAAAATCACATCATAAGAATATCAGATCATTAAAGTGCTGATGTTCAGTCTTTGTTGACTTGTTGGCCTAGTCAGGTACAGCCCCTAATTCTATAATATACATATATATTTACATTTAATAATTTAGAAAAATACAACACAGCAGAATGGTTATTGATGTGAAAAAGACTTAAATCTTAAACAAAGTGCAAACGTGCAACAATTTCCAATAAAAAGGTAAGAGTTAGAAGTGTCATCCAATTTAAATTTATTTATCTGGTCATCTCTCATTCATTTTGACAACATAAACAAATGACATGTTCATTAATGTTGATGGATGTGGCTAAACATCAACCTAAAAATAAAGAGTGAAGTTAGTGCTAGAAAGAACAATTTCACATCAATTTATACTTCTTTAAACTTTTCAAATGCCCTAATTGAAGTTTGAAGTTTAAAGTTTTATTAATTCCGCATTTTACATAGAAAAACAACATATTCTTTTCTTTTTTTATACAGGAAAAAAAAAAGGAAATTAGCCATTAATATCTGGTGCATGTGTATAACATTATAAAAAAAGATTAAATGTGATAGTAGGAGGTCTCCAAATGGTCACTATCAAGACTAACACAGGGATCCACATTGAGTCATCATTGAGATAACTTGACTGCACTACAGTATATATGACGGTCCAGTCTGTTGAAAGGTGGTGAGCTATAACTTCAGACATCTGGGTGCAAAGGACAACAGTTAAAACTTCTAGATACTGGTAAAAGGTACACATGTGCAAGATGTTAAACAAACAGGATTGGGTATTGCAGATTTCGCAATACAAGTATTCATCATTATTCCTAATCTTGGGACTCAACTGTCAGTAGGGGTTTGTGTATGGTTAAGAAGTACAGAGGATCTTTGTATTATCTCAGTGCAACGGCAACCCACACCACTCTGCTGAAAAATAAAGGGACTTACAGCTGACATGACAGATTCAGAACGAGGACTGAACGCCCGGGATGCTGTTGACTTGGCAGTGGTAGCGCGAGAGGAGGCGCGGGAGGACGCAGCTCGTTCGCTCGCCTGTGAGACGGAGCGGGCCTCGGATGGGGCACGTTCGCTCACCTGCGAGACGGATCGGGCCTCAGATGGTGCGCGCTCGCTCATTTGAGAGACGGAGCGAGCTTCGGATGGGGCGCGCTTGCTCATCTGTGAGACGGAGCGTGCCTCAGATGGGGCGCGCTTGCTCATTTGAGAGACAGAACGAGCCTGAGAGGGAGCGCGGGATGCCTGGGAACCTGGGCGCAGGGTTGAAGCGTTAGAAGCAGCGCTAGCAGCGCGTGGGGACTCCTCAGAATTATCTGCCTTTGTGTTGTTCTAGGAGAAAAAGAGGGATATAATACAACGGAAATAAAATAAATGGATTAATGTCAAAGTTCCATAAGGATAAGCAAGATGGTATACAACATAATACAACATCACAGCCTTCTTCCTACTACAGGGTATGCAATACTGTTTTCAAACAGGCATATATATACATTTACAGTGTACATATTTTCACATGAAAAAGATATTCTTTGAACAACTGGACTTTATTGCAAACACACAGCAGAAAGTGTATTTACTTTGCCCTGTGTATCAACAAAACATGTGGAATGATTCAACCATAATTATGATTTTGTTTGAAACAAATATTGAACGACAAATAATGCATGTGCACTCTTTTCACTGTTATTTCCACTATCAGACACATATATCATCACTATATGTATCTCCCTCTAATAGATTTCTGTCACTCTTTATATCATCCTAGACAGTGCTAGTTATCACATTAGATATTTTTTATTTTACTACACTTTATTACATTTAGTTTTAATATTTGTTAATGAAAATAGTGACACACATCGAATAAAAAAAGGTGTAAGTTAGTTATCTAAGATAGCTTTGCAATGCCGGAATAATCTCTACATTACCACCAGCTTTAAAAGCAGTTATGTACACTTCCCCTATTTTTATTGTTTAAGGAAGGTATTCACAGATTATAAAATAAATCCTGCTTAAGAGCACTCCTGTGTGAAAATCCTTGCTTTCTACAAATGCTACCTCTCTTTCTTCTCTTCTTGTTGTCTTCTCGCTCTCTTTTCATCTCTTTCTCCATCTCCCCCTTTCTCCTTCACCCTCTCAATCCCCTCATCTTTTGTTTACATCCCACCTCCACTAAACTGAAATGACATCGTTTGTAAAACAAACCACTAACAATCAAATACTTTTACTTTTTTGCTCCAATACATCATTTCTTCCTCAACCTCATCTTCTCAATCCCTCATCTCCTACAATCCCTTCTCCATTATGCTACAATTATTAATTTTGCACATCAAACTACTGTACCATGGAACGATTCAATACTTTCTTATTTTTTGCTTCAATACCCTTTCTCCCTCAACATCACCTTCTCATGCCCCTTATCTCTTTCCATCCCACCTCCATTACGCTGATTTTTCCTCTTTTACACATTATGATAACACCACAAACAATCCAATACTTTAACTCTGATACAACAGCTTTTTGTAATCAACCAAGGTGATTAGACACACAGCAACCATGTGAATTACTCACATCCATCGTCAAGGCAACCTCAGCGGAAGATCGTTGGGATGTGGCTGAAGGACGGCGGCTGGCTCGGCTACTTGGAATCTTTTATTATTCATTGCAAGCGTGTGAGTAAGGTCATGAGGTTGGCTCGTTAGTATATTCATTACTACACCGAAACATACAGTATCTTTTACTACTAGCCAATATCCATGGCACTTCATATTGGGATGGAAGGCTAGTGGAATATATATAAGATGGAGATATACAGTATATGATGTACACATGAGCTGTAAAGTAAATTAATATTATATAGTGATGAATGAAATTAAAAAGAATAAGCCATATAGTGTGCCTCAGGATTTAAGCTGGCTGGTATTTGGTGTACATCTAAGCTGATGCTGAACAGGTTGACCACCTCTGTATCTGTCAAGATAATGTAGATTATGTGAGAAGCTTTGAACAAAACCGGAATGGCCAGTATTCATTTAGGTGAATCAAGTATTGTATCACTGTAACAGTTAGGTTGGCACTTGTCACTCTCTATATCACTAGAACAAGTCAAGCCAGGCTCAACTTACTCCAGTTTTATGAAAACATCCTCCTAACCATCATCATCATCATCATCCCTTACCAGTCCAACTTGACGAGAGGCAGAGCTATCTGGGCGAGATCTCTGGTTACTGCCTGGACGGTTACTAGCGGAGCTACCAGCCCTACGACTAGCCTGAGACAGAGAGGCTTCAGAGTCCCAGCGTTCCAGCTCCTCACGGACTAGCTTCTCCATCTTCTCACGCTTGTCCACGTTGCCTTGCTCATCCTAGAAACGAGAGAGAGAAAAAGACTTATACTTATTTGATTCTGGGAATATAGGAATGAAAATTCACAGCCAATCCAGAGAGTTAGACTTGATCAAGCACTATCCTCACATGGCACTCTCTCTTCTCTTCAATATTCTGCCTGAGAATGTCATAATCCATATTTGCTGGGCTTATTTTTCAATATTTCTTTCACACAGTACCAAGATTCACGTGGGATGACTCACAAAGTTTTTAGTACCGTGAAACCTGTCTATAAAGACCACCCAAGCAAGATAGATAAGCAAAGTGGTCTTTACGTACAGCTTCATTTAGTACATGTTTCAATGACAAACCATTTCCAAGGAAAACAAAAAATGTGGTATTTGTAGACAGGTGGTCTTTCTATACAGGTGGTCACTAAAGGAACTTTGATTGTACATTCACAGCACTTCAATGTTAGAATTATATGGCACTCTCTCCTTCTCTCTTCATCACAGTTATTTTTTCTCCTGAGAATGTCATAAATAATATTTGATCGGCTTTATAGTATGTTCACATCGCATCCTTATTTTTCAATATTTATTTCACACAGTACTGAGATCCATGTGAGATGAATCACAAAGTTAGTACATTCACAGCACTTCAAATGTTAGAATTCTCCTCCCTCTCCCCCCCCCCCCTTTCCTCCCATCTCTCTCCCTCTCCCCCTCCCCTCCCCTCCCCTCCCCTCCCCCTAATGGTGAAAGCAGCTAGAAAACAGAATGTGCCAACTGAATAATATAGATGTATACAATGCAAATGAACAGCAGATCAAAGGTTAGTCACTCTTTTTGCCTTATGCAGCAACTATAATGAAATGGAATATTCTCTCTCTCTTCCTCTCCTGATGTTTATTATAAGTTATCACAGCACACCAATGTTTAGTGATTCAAACACACTCTCTCTACCTCATCCTCCTCATCCATCTCACTATACTGAGATGCAGATGAAGTAGATCGAGGCAGTCCTCCGGTCCCTTCCTTATAGGCCATCTTGATCTCACGTTCCTTATCAGGTCAAATTGCATGCAAAGGATGATGGGTAGTGACAGAAAAATGGAATCATGCAAAGTTAGAAATATCGATAGCATGCAAAAATACAAAATGTTATGGCAGACTTTAACTGAATGAACATGTATTTGAAATAGAAGGAGGGGAAAGCATATATGAAAGCATAATTTGTATTTATGAGACAAGAACAAGAAGAATGTAAAAGTTTGACAATGGAAAAAGATCACTGAAAGTGCTGCTGTAAGAAAGATGAAATGATTTGATACAGCCAGGAGCATCCACAAATAAAATATGAAGCATGCACATCTTGGGTTTATAAGAGTTTGTCTGCATATGGATGTATGACATTAACAAAATATGGAGGATCAATATTTTATGAATATACAGTAAAAAAAAAAAGAGGAAGAAAAAGGGAAGTAAATGTTACAATGATAAACTGTTAAATCATGCCATGATATTCATGCTTGTTGGCAAAATTCTGAGCGATAGCTACAAAAAACCACAGAAAGGTATGATGATTTTTAAATCAATGATGGTGTTAATAATGATGATGCTGATGATGACATAAATGATGGTGATAATATTGATGGTGATAATATTGATGGTGATGATAATAGGATGATGATGATGATGATGAAGATGATGATGATGATGTTGATGATGATCGTGATGATGATGATGATCATGTTGATGATAATATTGATGATAACATAATGATGATGATGATAATGATGACAATCATGTTGATTATGATGCTGATGTTGATGATATTAATATTGATGATAACATAATGATGATGATGTGTACAGAGGTAATGCTC
This sequence comes from Strongylocentrotus purpuratus, assembly GCF_000002235.5. NCBI lineage: Eukaryota > Metazoa > Echinodermata > Echinoidea > Camarodonta > Strongylocentrotidae > Strongylocentrotus > Strongylocentrotus purpuratus. Next base: position 28,092,224 of record NW_022145595.1, read on the forward strand.
TATGTAAAAGCTTGATACTAACCTCTGTGATGGAATCCAGTAGTTTGCCCATGGTCTCACGTCTCTTCAGCTTGGCACGTTCCATGGCTTCCAGCTTGACGAGAACAGCATCAATCTTGGATACGATGCTTCCAATGGAATGCTCCATACGATCCACACGACGGGACAGACTGGTATGATTCAAAGAAAAATGAGAGTAATAACTTTGGTTAATGCTTGATACCAGTGTTTCTATTAACACTTAACGCTATATTTATTGGATTCATCTGATATTCTTTGTTTGGAACCGGAAGGGTGTTAACCCATAACAGATTTAATGCCCCTCTGGCCCTCAACAGTCGATATTGTCACCCAGCAGATGATAATCATAATAATAATATTCCGCTTATATAGCGCTAAATACAATGTCTCTAAGCGCTTTACAGATATACTATTACCCCGGTCATTGGATACAGTGCTTGCCTGCACACACTGTGTGCCCTATCTCCACTCCCTGGGGAGCATACCAGCCAGGCGTTACTTGACGCTCAAAAACTGTTTGACCAACAATGGTGGTCACATCCTACCGGGGTACCCATTTAACATCCGGGTGGAGAGTAGCAAGTGCAGGTTAATATCTTGCCAAAGGACATTAGTGCCGTGTCGGATACAAACCCTTGACCTTCGCATCTCCAGTCAAACGCCTTAAACCAAATAAGTATGGACTTTCCAATACTGGTATTGGTTGAACGTTACTCTGTGGCAGCTTGACTAAAAGCAACAGCAGTATCAGAATGGAGTTTCGTAATTATTCATGAGCATTCAATATTATAACTATTATCACTAAACCTGCCATGCAATGTAAGAACATGAAAAAAGAGTCTTCTGTTCACTCACACAACAAATTCCTCATAGGCGACACCACCACCGCCACCACCTCCACGACGGCGGCCACCACCCTCCTCATCGTCATCATCATCGTCCTCATCGTTGATGCTCACACGGCTGCGGGCAGTAGTAGGACGATGTTTGCCCTTGGCATCTTCCAACTCAGCAAGCTGGTTGTTCAGATCAGACTGAGGAAAAAAGTATAAATGTTATATTTTAAACATTTCTTTAATAACAATAATTATATTTGCTTATATAGTGCCTATAACACTCAGCATTTCAAGGCATAAATTCCTACCAGGTTTCCATTTACTTCACTTGGTTGGAGTGTGGCAAAATGTAGATCAATGTCTTGTCAAAGGACATTAGTGCCGCGGCTGGACTCGAACCGCGGTCCTTGTGATCGTCAGTCCGGCGACGTATCCACTCGACCACGACACCTCTTAGAACTTGATGTGTTGATGGTACAGATTTAACTATGTGTCCTTACATGTGTTTACTTTGCACATAAAAAAAAAAGGGAATAGAAAATATATACATCATTGCAAGGGACTAATAAAGGTCTAATTGCACATGATCCTAAAAAGTTCAGAAAACCTATTACCTTCTGTCCTTCCAGATCATGGGCCATCTTCATCTGTTCCTCCGCATCGAGAACACGATCACCGTCGACATCGTACTTAGCAAACACAGCCTCAATATCAGCATCGGCATGACCACGGCTACAGAGTCAATATCAAAGAGGTAGAGGAGCGTTAAATGCATCGTTTAACAATGTTAAATCTGAAATGCATGGCCCTACGTGTTATCAGTGTCTGTGATAGGTGTAATATTGAAGCCCTAAACAAAAATTGCTTCAAAATGATCAAAAAGTGCCCCCAAAAAGTTCCTTTAACCATTCCTGGGAACAATTTCTCAAGGGAAGTATAAACCGTGGTCACAAATCTACAGAATTTACATGTTTTGATAATTCATTATTGAAGGAAAAATTATTATCTAAAGATCAAAATTGAGAGACCAACAGTGAGAGCAACCAGTGGCATGAACGGCCTGCCATAGTTAAGTCCAACTTAAAATCGATCTTAGCCTTTGTGAAAAACCCCCAGGAGTAGTTTATAATTAGTTCTATGATGCTCAATTCAAGACTAACCATTTGAGTTCCTGACGCCATTCATCAAAGTCCAGATGCTGATCAGCGTTAGCGTCAGCATGAGCCAAAGCCTCCTGGATATCAGCGATCTTATCACGCTTGAAGTTGATCTTGCCGACCATCTTCTCGTAACCCTTCTTGAAGTAGTCTGTGATCTCAAACTCAGACTTCTGCAGGGCGATGTCGGACTTGACTTCGCTGTAGGTGTCGTTGATGATGGCCAAGAACATGTTCTGGGAAATTAATAATAATAATAATCTGGATTAATATAGCGCTTAATACGAAAATATACAGTCTCTATGGATAATATTCTTGAAAGCAGACTTACTTTAGTCCATGGTTTAGTCCATGGACTAAGTATGGAAGGCCAAGTGTCCATATTAATATGTTTTTGAACAATTTAATCTGTCAATAACTTAAAATAAAATGTAATAACAAAAAATAATAGACAACAATATAATAACTTTGATATAATAATGTTATCATGGTAATTTAAGGACATATCAAATTATTCAAAAATATATTCATATGGACACTTGGCATTCCACACTTAGTCGGTGGATTAAACCATGGACTAAAGTAAGTCTGCTTTCGAGAATACCACTTTAAGAACTTTACAGATGTTATGACCCTGGTCATCGGGTTCATCCATACCAGATTTGCACCATCTCCACTCCCTGGAGAGTATTTCTACCATATGGTCATGGCGAAGGCATATGGCAATTACTAACACAAAGGTTTTTGTCATCCTACCAGGTCCCCAATTATCTCATGGATATGAAGTGGCAAATGTAGATTAATGCCTTGCCAAAAGACATTAGTGCTGTGTCTGGGATCGAAGTGAACGACCTTTGTATGTCAAGAGTGCTTAAACCTCTTAGCTATGACACCTCTAAAAAGATTAATACAGATTTGAAAACAGCAACTCCTCCAAACACCATGCATCTTGGATGTGTCTTTTATCCTAAATGGATAGCTAATAAAAAGATTATCGGGAATATTTCAAGATCCTACACATCGATGCCTAAAAAAGAGATCATCTTGGCTTTTAAGAATAAATGACTCTTTTTAATTATTAACTGATTCCCACCCCCTATTCTTTTCCTCATATATCTTTGTTTTTCACTCAAGGAATAACTTGATATCTGTAACATGTATTCTTTACTTAACCAATACTTTGCCATCTAGCTTTTAAACATATAGTAGAAAATACGATCTTAAGAGATGATCACTCAGTCATGATTCTATTTTGTTCTTCCTTCATTGTTCACTCTCAATCAAACAACATCCCTTATATCTAAAATCACAACTCTATTTTGAATTTGACAAGCCTTTAGTGAATAAAATATTAAACTTCAGGTGCTGTATTTGAACTTGATTTGATTTGGAAACTTACCAGCAGAACAAAGAAGACCACAAACACGTACGTCAAGAAGAAGATGGGGCCCATGAATCGATTGGCCGCCTCCAACTCATGGAAGTTGAAGTCTCCCAGGACGATACGGAACAGAGTATAGCTGCATGCAATAGTGATATGAGAAGATCAATAACCTAATTATAAAAGCTATCGCAAGAAATAGTGAATATGTGTTCATATTCTGTTCATACTGTGTCTTTTCTCTTTAAGGGACCTAAAATAAAATGTAATGCATAACATATTTTATGTAGTGCCCCAAAGGAGAAGGCAATTACGAGGGGAAAAAAAGAAAAAAAACAATTGGGAGAGTTATCCGCAACTAAGTCACAATCCACTGACCACACTGCCAGTTTGAGGTCCGCATAGACTTGGTGATTTCATATTGCAAATCATTCATAACTTTCTTATTATTGGTTGATTTATTTCACTCATTCATTTCGTTTATTTCCATTTCCGACATAATGATATCAAATACATGGGATTGGATTGTACATAACTAAACAATAAAACTTAACAATGTAATTGTAATTGGTGTACTTTCACCATTCTGTTTATCATACTTTTCTGCTCTCAAACAAATGAACTTATCACAAGGGTTGTATTGCCCTTCAATGACAAGGAGACGACTTACATGCAAGATCCGATGCTGCTGAAATCTTTGATCTGTGTACCGAAGACCAGATAACCGAGCTGTGCGTAAGCCATGAAGATGATAGCAAACATGACCGTGAAACCTCCTACATCCTTAGCACAACGTGAGAGGGTGGAGGAAAGCTGGGTCATCGTCTTGTTGAAGCTGATGTACTTGAATGTCTGGAAAGAAAATAAATCAAAACAATAGATATTGAACTACCCCTTTATAGAAGCAGCATGAAACCCATAACCCAGAGCAAAATATTTACTGTTTTTTCTTTATGTAATCTGTATACAGTGTACCGGTAGATAAAATGAAACTATACAAGTACCAGTCAAATACAAATATAGGATAAACTGCTTGATGGGAAATCGTGATTTTCAAGTTACCCTATTTGTTGCAAATGTTCATATTTCAAGGCTCAATTTTGTTTGAAAGGATGTTTATGACGGGGGCTTCTAGTTAAGCTACGGTCACAAAGGTTCGTACGAACGATTATTTTGTACGAATCTCCGTTTTTTCCATCGTCTTCCCAAATTTCCATTGTCTGAAAATCGTTCGTACGGTGTTCGTAGCAGTTCGTAATGGCATTTGCGACCGAGGCTTTAAGTGCCAGTATCCACCTCTGCTAGGCGATAGCAGAGTTCAAGCGCCCTAAAATTTCTTACAAAATTCAATGTTTTCATTCAGTCAGTGCAGTCATATAGTGATGACTGCTAATGATGACGACTGATTGTTGATCTCTTACCTTAATCCAAGCCAAGAAGACATTGACAGCTATGATATTATTGAAGAGATCCTGCCAGTATCCCATGTACTCAAAGTCAGGATAGATATCAGGCTCGGCGAGCAACCCTTCGATCAGATTGGCTACAGTCAGGTAGCGATAAACACTGAACGCTACACAAACAACCGAGATCTGAAAACAAAACAAAGAAATCACTTATAATAGTATTGAAATGGACGGTGTACACAAAAAGATAAGATATTTACAAATTCAATACACTTACATCCTTATTGCAAGTTGAGGGTTGGGGAGGAACCAAACATGTCAAGAGAACAACATAAATCCTAAAATTATAAATTTAATAAAAAGCAATACAGGAGCTCATACAAAATTAATTTTGATTATAAAAGAAATGTGAAATGTCTTGAACAACAAATTTAACCACCATTTTTTTCCCGGAGCAATGTGTTCACAATTTAATACATATTTTACAAGGGTAAGGGGGCTACAAGAGTCGCTTTTAAGGGAAAGTCCACCCTGATTTTAACCTGGTTTTGATAAAAAGCAGAAAAATGAGAGAAACAGGTCAGTGAAAGCTTGATTAGTTATTGGTGACAGAATAGATTTGTTTCAAACAGGGGTTGAATAAAAACATATTTTCGATAATTCTATTTAGGGAGAATGTATGATTGAAAAAATACTCATTTTTGAAATTTTTTACTACAGGGAAAATATGGGAGGGGACGTTGCAAGATAAGTCACTCGCCGAGTAGCCAATTTGTGTTTGATTAATTGCACCTTCAACAATGTATGACTTTCTTATTTTTAATCAATTTTTGCTGAAACTTTCGCTGACCTATTTCTCACATTTTTCTGCTTCTATTAAACCCACTTAATATCAGGGTGGACTTCCCCTTTAAGAACACCATCTGATTATTTTTACACAATATGATGATTACAATATGATGTAGAGGTATTGTGGTCTAGTGGATAAGTCATCGGACTGTGGATCACAGGGTCCGCGGTTCAAGTCCGGCCACAGCACTAATGTCCTTTGGTAAGATATTAATCTACATTTGCCACTCTCCACCAAGGTGTTAAATGGGTACCGGTAGGAAGCAATTCCTTGAATTGTGTGAGCGCCGAAATCGGCTGCCTAGCAGAGCCTGGTTAATAGTTTGAGCGCCTTGAGCACCATGTATGGTGGATATGTGCGCTATATAAATATCTAATATTATTACCATGATGATGATGACATCGAGACAGTTCCAGCTGCTCTTGAAGTAAGCCCAACGATGCCGCTTTATCTCCAGGATCTCTTCCACCATGTAATACATGATATAGAGACAGAAGATGCCTTCACAAGCCAGGATGAAGTAGTCAAACGCTGTCACGTAACGCAACAGCTTCACAGTACGGAACTTGTAGGACGGGATGGCGCCACCGGTAGGGGGATATTCCACGGTCAATCTATAAATATGGGGGAGAACCGTTTCAAAAGATTAATTTTTGTCATTTTATTCAATCGACCATCACAGGATGGAATATCATATGCATGGACAAAGAAAAGAGGCAGGGGAAGTTCTTAAAGTATTATGAAATCGATACCCTGCTGGCTCTTTTGCTAGGTACTTTGCTAGGAACTCCTGGGGGGGGGGGGGGGGGGGGGGGCATTTCACAAAGCCTTTTTTCAATGACAAATGACAACAATCAGTGACAAATCTGTTGATAACCAATCAGAAGCAAGGATTTCAGTAGCTTCTAACACAAATTGTCATTTGTCACTGATGACAAGTTTTGTAAAACGCCCCCCCTGGAGTTATCAAGGTACTCTTAAGCTGCCACCCATACAATGCACCCAGTGCCACAGTGCTAATCCCTATTGTGCCACCCACAAATCTCCTGTGTGCCAAGTTAATTTTAAGGTTGGTTCAAACGCGTGTAATTTAAATCTTTACAACAAAAAAATTCGCTAAATTACTTGAGAAAATCCAATCTGACTGTTGTATACAAAGATGCGTAATCCAAAGCCGATAATCTGATGCACGCGATGGTACTTTCAATAGCGCTGCAAAAGCACTCAGCACGGTGCAATGGGCATGAACAATGACTGTTATTACATATGCGCCCTTGCGTGCACAAAGCATAGTAGCGATGGCTCGCTAGCATGAACGTGGCATTCAATCGATAGCGCGCTCGCGTGCACAGAGCACTATAACAATAGCGCGCTAGCAGTCTCATGGCAGGATATGAGTTAAAGAAACTCCATTTTGTGTCAGTCTAGATATTTGATAGTCTCTCCTGTCCTAGGTTTGCACATGTTACCTAGATTTATTCCCCGATAACCGCAGTCACTCTAGATAAAGTGACTTGAGGTTTCATGTGATTCGTCAAAAACTTACATTATATGAAGTACGTCCTTAGAGAAAGTTATCTTGTGATAATTGTTGAGGGATGATAGTTAAGAGAGTAGTTCTCTAATGCCATTAGAATACATGTCCTACATGTCACATGGATATCTACTGTTCATAAGTCAAGTTTGTTACAGGATCCAGTAACGTTTATGACTTCAGATAAGGCATTTATCTAAAATTGCCTCTCTCTACTCAGGGGTAGCAACTGGGTGCCTGGATGTATTCCTTGCACAACAGTGCACAGCAGTGCACAACTTACAGCTGCTAGATCTAAAGCAAGGTTAATATTTTTCATATAACCAAGAGACTTTAATTTGCTCTATCCATTTCAAATGACCCCCCCCCCCAAAAAAAAAAAAAAAAAAAAAAAAAAAATCAATAAAAAAATAATAAAAAATAAAATAATAATTAAAAAAAATAATAATAAATAAAATATAACAAAATAAATAAATATATATAATTAAACCACATATACATAACACAGCAGTGCATGCAGCTTGTAAGTATTACCGTATGATACAGAAGTAATTGATGTTGGCATTGTAGACTGTGAAGTCCACAAAGAGAGCTCTGGTGCCGCGATCAAGCCAAAGATTCTCCTTCAAGGTGAGGATGATATCCAGAGACTCCGCCTTGGTCTTCATCAGGTCAGCATAGAAACCACCACCTCCATAGGAAGTGATCATCCCTGTATGGCCAGAACCATCCAGGTCTTCCTCTGTGCTATACACCCATCTGTGTTATCAAGAAGACAGAATGATACAGAAATCTTCATTCAATTAAATTTAAGTTTATTTATCTCTTATGTACATAGTTGCGATTGATATCCATCGCATAGCAGTAGGGGTGAAATAAATGAGGAAGCTTGAGACAAGGAGAGGAGAAAGGGAATATCATCATGGCACGAAAGTTAGTAACCCTTCTTAAGAGGGAAAATGCCAACTTTAATAAATGATGATGATGATGATATGGAGTTTACTTACGCTGTTCCATTGTTCAGACCGAACGTTGCTGTGTCCTCCAGACTCTCAGAGTATCCAGCATAACAGGTGTTGATGTTATCTTCAAAGTCAGTGTGGACCTGGCATGAGTCGTTTGTAACCTTGAGCTGCCGGATACGAGGCACACCCAGCAGCTTGTTCTCGTAGAAGATATAGCCTAGTTCATCGTCAGTCACGTTCTCGTTGTTATACCATTTCTCCCAGTAGAGACCGTCCATCAATGGAGTCTCAGCAAACTGGAGGAGAAACATACAGATTCGTAAATCAACCTGGCAATCAAGATCTTAACGCCCCAGTACACTACTTATAGCTACTTGCGCTCTCTATATAACAAACAATGCCTAATCGGTGACCATCGGTCCCCAATGATCCTCTTTTTCTTATGTTAATTGAGAGCTGATTTGAGAGATGACCATCTGTTCAGTGACCTTGCATGGTGGTCTAATTCCCCCTGTACACTAGTACAGATGGGCTTTAACATTAACACATCCAGGACCAAATTTCACAGAGCGTTGCAACTGGTTCGGATTGATCACAAGTCCTCAAATCAACCGCAGGCTCACAAGCTCCTATTTCTTTAGAACAGAGGGATTCCAAGTTTTAGTGGATTTTAATTATCAACTGCAACTAATGGGACTTGGTTCTTTTCATAGTTAACTAAAGAAATAACTTACATGTACAATATATTAACTGTAGTTCATGTAAAGGGGGAATTCAATGTGGATATAAAGTTACTTTTTAATAAAAACAGAAAAATAACTGAAACACATCAGTAAAAGTTTGAAGAGCATTGGATAATGTATTTTTAAAATGATGCATTTTCAAATTTGTAACTGATCAAATGCAAATTGATCACATTTTTATAATTGTAGTATACAATGCCTTTTTGGATGCCTTCATGAGAGTTTTTTCATCTTTTCTTGGAGAGAGGTTCAAACAGAGAATTTACATATATTTTGTCATTCTGATACAGGTGTACTTTTCTCCAACAGCACTATCTAAGTATTCCAGGGGGGTGTTTCACAAATTATAGAAAGCCGTCAGTACCTTTGAAAATATTTTGTAAAAGTTATTTTAAAAGGCATAAAATCTTGATTCAAATCATTCATATTTCTCTATTATAAAGGAGATTTCATGTTCTTTATGTGTAATTTATGAGAAGTCTAAAATACTTGATTTTTGCTTTTGAATATATTTTATTTTAAGGGTACAAATGGCTCTCCATAACGTTTAAGTCCAACTTAGAGTTAAGTTTGACTTAGGATCTTTGTGAAACAACCCCAGGTTCTAACTACTCTCCTCTCCCTTGCGATGAGACCTACCCTCCAGAAGTCATGCATGGTGGTCATTCCACGGAAGGTGTTCTTGGTGTCAGGGAACTGGGTGTCCAAGAAGAGTTCTGACATCACCTTGGTGTAGTAGTACATGTGGGAGCTCGTCATGCCAAAGGTCACTGCAAATAGAAAAGAGGGCAAGACATGTACTCGTTTATTTTATGATGGTCTATTTTTTGATGGTATATTTTTTGATGGTATATTTTTGATGGTATATTTTTTTGATGGTTGATGGTTGATTATTGTTATACCCGACTGCTACGAAAGCATTTATATTCTTGTAAGTAAGCAACCAGGGGACCACAGAAAGAATTAAGTCCTCTCGAAAGGACTTGGTATGAGGATTAATGCCTTACCAAAGGGCACAAGAGCAATGACTTGGTTTCGAACCTGGAACCTCTCGGTTACGAGACCACTGCTCTATCACTGAGCCATTGCGTCTCCTACTAAGGTTTTTTAATTGTTCTTCTCCATCATTTGTCTAGTTGCCATCAGCCTCCGCAAGACTATTTAGTCTTATGATGTACATGTACATTACCTGGGATACCACTTAATTTAACCAAACGTTTTAATAAATCCACATCAACAAAGCATAATAATACAACAATGATGATGATGAGGATTGATGATAATGATGGTGAGAAAAAGGGTAATGATGACTATAGGAATTATGGTATTAACTTCATACAATTGCTTTGAAGCAACTGACCGAAAGAAGGAAAAAAAATACATCACATTTATGACTTCACATTTTTGTAAATACATGTCCAAAATGTACAACTACAGTACATGTGAGTACTGATGTCACTCTTAAAGGCTTGTTCAAAAACCATGCGACAAAACCAAGGTTTAATGATGAATTAAGTTGAAGTAAGTTTATGGAAATCAATAGTTCCAAAATAATTACAGTGTACATGTACAGTACCTTTTAATAGCACTTATTAAATACAAAAATAAATGGCACTTAAATTGACCAAAAACCTGTTAAAAGATCATGATAGTAATACATTTTAACAAGTGAAAGACCAAAAAGCTTGTTTCAAGCCATAATTATTGATTACCACTCCAAAATTTTGAAAGGCAAATATTGAAACAAAAAGTGCAATATGATTATGATATCTGCATATTATGCACAAGGACATTTAAAAATAAACAGGGCAATGATCCAATAGAGAATGCAAAAATAGATGTGAACAATTACTGCATGAACTGTGCCTTTCAATACCAGAAAATTTAAATAAAAAACACATTTCTAATCAAAAGTCCTCTGCATTGCAATACATGAGTGTATTGTTTCTCCATTGGACCTAGTCAAGGAAGGTATTTGGCAATTTCATTAAAAATGAATTTAGCCATCCACCCATGGTGCTGACAGATATTGGTTGGCAAATAACGAAATATCCAATAAAATTTCATTACCAGACACAAAAGCTCCTCACAAAGGATTGATTATTTCAGAGCCATGTTTGATCGGTATGACGGCATCGGTGCCAATCTATACCATGCTAGTCTGAGTGTTGGATCGTTTTACCACATGTTCAATGATTTAATTTAAAAAACATCTACATTTTTTCCTATTTTTCAACCATTTCTGTTTTGTTGAAGTAAATAGAATTGGAGGAACAGTACCCTCCCATGATTTTTGTTGCATTCTATAATCTTGATAAAGTTCACATTATTTTCCACTTGACTTTATCAAGCAACATCATCTCTCTCTCTCTCTCCCTGATTGAATCACGAGGACAGGTGTACACTGTATGTGTACATTAAATTATTTTATTTCAGAAAAGTACTTCTCTATTTATAATCACATTTTCATGTCAAACATAACAGTTTAGCAATGTATCATAACAATTACATGTATGGTTACATCTCTAATTTCTTCTTCTTGATCAGTACACTTTACACTTTAGGTCAACGTATATATACAAATACAAAACAAGTAATGCTAATTAATAATAAAGAAAGTCTCTTAATGCGTAAAATTACATTACAAGTAGAATGCGGTAATAGAAAAAGAGTCTTTGCATGAGACTAGATTGGACACACAAGACAAGTGCTGCTAATAAATGAGGAGAGCATTCAGTTTGCAGATGCCTATGCATCCATGGCGACGGCTTGGTGTTGCTATGGAGACTGATGATGCTCGTGTATCCCTTTCTCTCGCACCACTGTTTCATTTCTGCCCCTGCTATTGTTATTCAGGGACGAGTATTACGCAGCAAGTAATGCGTGCTATATGAGGCTCTTGTTTTTATCCAAATTATTTAAGGGTATGATGTCTTCCATTCCTTTGGGAAGCATTATAGCCCTAGAAATTATGTATTCTAGTTATCCCTTCTTTGATATCTATTGCTGCCCTAGTATTTTGTGAATTCCTTTTGTAATTAGTTATTTATCCAAAATAAAAATCTTGATGATTACAAAATGTGGAAAAAATTGAATGAAAAAGACAGGACATCCTCTTTATATTTTCAACGCCAGAAATTTGAAGATGGAAAATAGCACTGTAATTGTTAACATTTTATTTTCAATCATACAGTCTGTAAATCAAAACACTTTAATTCTTGTCAGTCTTTAAATTTCCTTTGGGTACATATTGGGTCCAGTCAGAGAGGCCCGAATGCATTTAAAAAATATAATGTGTGATAGCTGGATAGGACGCTTGTGGCTACCGGTATACTGGCATTTTCAAAGATTTGTCAATTCAACAGCGGTATGGGGGCCAGTATAAAGAGCATCAATTTCCTCTTCTTATTCAACGCCCACCAAGTAATTTGAGGCTTGTCATTATTTTGTAAAGTTATTATTATCATTAATATAATTGTTTCTTTATTGCAGCCAAAACTCGAGGTTGGATTTCAAGTTGTCCTCCTATTTTGAATAGTCGGCCTAAATAAAGTCGGGTTTTCTTCATGAAACGAGATGTACATGTCATCCCATGGCATATTTTCAAAGGCTTTGCATCAGCTAATTAATGGGCATCCTTCTAAGAAGTACCATGTTGAATTATCAGCTTTAATAAACAAACAAAGTTTGAAAATACACTACTGTATCATACATGTACATGTACAGTACATGTACACATTGTAGGCCAACAATGGGTATTACTCATTTTTATTAGACTCAAATACAATCCTATCACTTAATCACAAGCAGGAGAGAATTTTATAAACCTCACAATCTATTTTCTCCCAAGGTTCTTTCTTCCTAACGCCCTATTATCATGTAAATCCCCCAAGCAGCCCCCATTCCCCACTACATATCGACTTTTTCTTCTTCCATGAAAGGACAGTCCACTTCTACATTTAGTTCTCTAATCCATCTATTGTTGTTCCTCCTATTCAAAAGGGTGTACACAACACAGCTCCGTCCTCCCCACTCTACACAACACAATAAACAGGAGGAGGTTTGGGTGCTGGAAGACGCATATATTGTCTGTACCAAGCCCCTATACTCACCACAGAGAGTATTATTGAATATAACTGTGTGTAGCTCATTAAAAATGCATGATTAACGCAATGAAAGAGAAAGTGCTGGAGAATGGAGAAGGGGGGGAGGAGAAGGGGGGGAGGAGAAGGGGGCAAGACAAGGGAGACATATGTGAAGCAGCAATTATAGCATGTGTGTGGATATGGAAACCCCATGTCATGTCTTTTTCTATGACTATCAAAGTCCTTGTTTTGTACTTTGAATAAATGTCTTTGTTTAACAATCACAACAATACCAATGCAAAATCTGTATATCATATGGCCAGTTTTATCAGTGCCAGTTTTATCAGTTTCAGTTTCAGTTTTATTTTTCATTTACAATAGAACAGTAATTCAAACAGGAAACTGTTTAAGTTGTCGGGATATACTTTACTGTTTTAGTGTCATTTTTTTAAAGCAAACTCCACTCTGAAGTCTTAACTGCATCTAATAATATAAAGATATTCAAGATGTATTTCAAATCGTATATTAAACCCTCAAGTCTCATGGAGGAACTTTATAACCCATTGGTCATTCATGTTTGTTTTTGAGACAAGGTGTTTCCCATTCTCACTAGCATTTCCTTTGAGTCTTGAGGACCTCTAGGGGTCTTCAACTTTTCATCAGCAGGATAGATGTGGTTAAGTCGTCGGACTGTCGATCACAAGGTCCGCGGTTCGAGACCCACCGCAACACAAATGTCTTTGGCAAGACATTGATCTACATTTGCCACACTCAACCCAGGTGATGAAATGGGTACCTGGCAACTAAAGCCGGGGTAATAATCTCCAAGTGATGAAGCGCTTAGTGCTTGTAATATGCGCTATATGTACACTGTAGCTTCAACTTGAAGGATGTTACTTACAGACATTCATACAAACTGTATCAACCGACAAAAGTACACCTGTATTACAGTCAACTTTCAAATATTACCAGGAACATGCATGGATAATATAAACAGATGACATACTGTACATGTAGATCCCAATCAAATGATTGGTAGAGAACAGACATCAAACAAAAAATACATGTACACATCAAATGTAAGTGCAATCGTATTATCCATCAGACTGACCTTGTAAAGTTGTAACCCTAAAACAGTGAGACTGCTCAAAAGGTACCTTGTGTGGATATTACTTACTAAGGCCATGTAAAATTGATTACATGTTGATCGTCCGGATTTTTTGAAAAGAGGAGGAGGGTGTACCATGTTATTTGATATTTGATATTTCAAAATGGCCGCTCAAAATGGCCGCTCGGTACATTTTCCCTGACAGTCGAGGCTATTTTTTTTCAAGATGGCCGCCGACAATTTTTTTTTTTTTTTTAATCAGAAATAGAGCCATTTTAGCAGTGTTTTTCATGTTTTTTTTCTTTCAAAAAAAACAAAAAATAACAACAAAAATCAAAAAAAAATTTCAAAAACAAAAAACAAATAACAAAAAATAGGAGGCGGCCCCCAAAAAGGAAGCGGGCGGGGACGATCAACATGAAATCAAGTTTACATGGCCTAACGTCCTCACTGATGTCATTTGTATACTAACCAATGCAGATGACAACAAGGAACACCAGATAGATGGCCAATTCTCTCAGGGTTGTCTTCACATGGAGCTCCTTGTCCAATGATGTATCTTCGGTCTGTCTTGTTCTCCACAGGGCTGTGAATAAATAAAGAAAAAAAAAGTTTTAGTTTCATGTACAACATGTAAGATGGTGTAAAATGAAATCAAACATCAATCTCTGTAAAGCTCTCTTCATGACAGAGAGAAGAATGAAGATCTCTTCCAACCTGTAGGACCGACAAGAATCTCACAGGGGATAAGGACGGGTAGGGTGAGAAGGTTTGGACATGAGGTTAGGAGAAAGGAAAGCCATTGGCTTCAGAGAGCATTGACATTCCTGTTAGCTGATTTAAAGCCCCACTGCAATACAATGATAAACAATTACATATTAAACAAAACAAAATGATACAAAATGTGTTGAATTTTATTAAGGTACTATATGATTTTGCAAAAGGGAGTGTCTTCATGATCATTGAAAGCAATCAAAAGTTATGTATATTTTTAAGAGCTCTGGTATTGGTAAACGGTTCCATATTAAAACATGGTGCCACAGCTGAGAAAAAAACACCAATTATCTAGGGCTCGATGCTAAGAGGCACCTACAGTGTAGGACACATGGGTGCCAAAATCTAAAATCTTGACCCCCACAAATGTGAAGTTTTTACATGATAGGGCTTAGACTGTATAAATTAAAAAAAAATAATCCTGACCCCCTTCCAAAAAAGTTAGTGTAGGGCCCTGAAGTGTCTATTCATGATTTTGCTAATAGGGGAAATTATAATGGGAGTAGTTTTGGTATATTACTGTCAGGAAAAAATATAAATGCAGCTAAATTTGAACAGCAAAGATCCTTGGGTGATATTTAATTATTCATGGGCATATAGAGCTGCCTCATATTACTCGCTATACAAATATAACAGCCCTGATGCTGCCTACGCAATAAGCATTTCACTGTTTCTTTCCTCCTTCTTGTATGGCCAATTTGGAGGGCTTCGTTTGCAAGGCTCGTGTTCAAAATCAATATCCTTTCCAGAGCAATCAATACTAAAACTCTTCTCATCCATCAACATCCAAGCGGAAGAAAGGAGAAGTATTACTGTTACTGGGCAGTTGTGCAATCTTTGGACAGGCAGTGGCACACATTACACTCTACACTGTACATTTACACTAATGTGGAGTCACAGGTTTATTTTAGAAAAATTAGATGATCTTAATTTTTAAATTAATAAAACTTATCATTTAATCATCCTCCTATACAAATCAATTATCAAAAAATACAAAACCTATTTCATTTCATCCCTCCTCATGTTTTAAAGGCTTGCGGTGTACAACCCCCCCCCCCTTTTTTTTTTGGGGGGGGGATAACGTTTTTGGACAGAGAGTATTACAACATAATTACATCTCTATTTGTATCACTAAACTTTTAGACATCCCCCCCCCCCCATATCAATCCAAAGTATTTAGATCATCAAGATAAAAGGGCCAACCTTTATATAAGGATTATTTTTTTCCTTTCAGGTTGCAACCTATTCAGTTTATTTTACGTCCTTTTAACTCTAATGTCTTTTTAACTGAACGAAATAAAATTGAATTGAATTTTGAAAAATTACAAAATTAAGAGTACCAGTAATTTTGCTTATTTTGGTATTCTCCACAGTGTATTTACATTTGTAATTACACAATGCACTCTTTAAAGAATTTATTATTAAAAAACAAGCTCCCTCTTACAACAATCAGTTTGCCTGAAACTTATCAAACATTCCCTTTGAAGAACATAAATTTACACGTTCACTGTACACCATGTATGCCTTCACCTGAAAGCAAGATTTAAAGCAGAATTTAACCACATTTTACTTGAAAGATGAACAGTGATGAACACTTGAAAAATGAACAGGAGTGGAGTGACACTGCAAGAACTCGTGTACTAGAATGGCAGAATGGAAAAATACCAATCTCTGAGTTGAGAGAAGACACCAAGATCTACATTGTATAGAAAGCCTACATGTACATTACCTTTTATTATTTAAGAGGCCTAATTGACCCAAGTGATTCAATTCTAACAAAACAGATTTTTATTTGAAATTAGAATTTAAATAAATAAAATGTAAATCTAAACCTAAATTTGTATACTAGAACTAAAACAGATGATGCACTCTACATGTACTGTACATGTACATGTGGTACACCATAGCCTCTTTTCTATTTGACTTGTAATGTATTCTATCATGCTTCAAGGTAAAAATTACGTTGAGTTTCATTATTGTGCACAATAGTATTACATGAAAGTAAATTGTGAAATGTTCATTTCTTTACTCTGTGCACTAGTGTTCAGTGTAAAAATGTGACACTTGCTTCCAATCTCTCCCACAATCATAAAATACTAAAGCTGGAACCAAGCTGAAGCCAGCAAGAGAGTTAATTAAACTAAATGAAGGCCACCTGTTGAGCACAAAATAATGCCTGTAGATTGCCATAGTGATATGAAAATGATCAATGAATATTTATACCACCCTGTATATTGGTACAAGCACGTACATTGTACATGTACATGCATGTACACCTTTTGAATTGAGAGCTCGGCAGACAATTGTCTTCAGGAGAAAGTACATGTAGTGTTAAGACTAAGAGTAAAAATTAAATGACATCATAAGTGAAGCAAATGAGGCAAGAGTCACAAGCAAATAAGTTTAATTTTAAACAAGATGATAAAAATTGGATTTATGAAAGTAAGATGTAATCTCATTATTTTCTAAGTAGTAAACAGATTTTTCATTTGTTTCTTTGTTATTTTGTTTATTTGCTAAAAATTGCTATTTCCTCCTTTTTTTTACAATGCTGGTTTCTGACTATCTGACTTTTCTGCTGATACATGTTTTTACAGGGTGGTTTTTACTTTGTACAATTTATCTGGATTTTTATTTTTGTTTTTATTATTTTTCACTTTTCAGACCTAAATTACTGTTTCCATGCATAAAATGATGGAAATCTTCTTTTAGGACCTGTCTATTTGTTACAAGCATTATGCAATAACTGGACCTAATTATGTAGAAGATTAACTAGAAAATTACAATGCATGATGGACTAGCAAACAATCTTACATCAGTTTCTTACATTTTAAAAAAGGCTTCTTAAATATTTTGAGAATTTTTCAAGAATTAATTCCCACACACCTGGGTCATGCATAGCAAAAATTTAAAACAAAATGATCAAATACGGAATGAAAAAGATGAAATTATGAATCCTCATGTTCTGTAGGTTGTACATGTAGGCAAGACCCCCCCCCCCCCCCCCCCAAAAAAAAAAAATAAAAAAAAATTCAGGAATACATGTAATGTACATGTATACAGTACATGTTTCGTAATTGTTTGTACACCAAGACTGCATCTGGCTTCATCGAATCCGTCTCTTGGAGGACAGCATCACAAGTCAAAAGATGTTTTCAAAACACCCCTCCAAGCAGACAGATTTTTCTTCAGTAGGCTTATTAACACAGCTTTATCATATTAAAACATTTAAACTTGTCTAAAGAAACTGATTTTTTTTCATTTTTATAAGCGGATTGTTAATTGTTTACAATTGTATCAAATTAAAAGAGAATTAAAAAGTCAGATCTAGATCTACAGTGTACATGTATAGATCTAGTCTAACGTTAGATCTAGTCTTTAGCAAAGGGATGCAATTTCAACACTGGATGCATGACAAAACGAAGGTACTTGGTTGGTTGGTCCTCTAAATTACTTGTCTGAGTTTTAACAGGAGGTACGCTGTGCATTTAAAATGAGTTGAAAAAAATCTAATCTTTAATGAATTTGATTTTAATTCTATCAACAGTGACAAAATTAGATCTAGTTCAAGTCACACAATAAAAGCCAAAACAAAAACTAAAGTAAAAGGGTTTTAGTTTTTACAAATGGCCACAGTTCAATGAATCAGAAGACAAGTCACATACTATATTAATAGATCTGTAGAATGTAGGTTCTGTCAAAACAGTAAAATAAGAATTTTGTTAATAAAACTTACATCTTATTCCGCGCCCAATTTTCACCCAACAACTTGCTCTCTGTTCTTCCGCTTTTGCCTTGGCAATTTTCGGATCAATCGCCCTGATTTGACCTCCAACATAAACCTCATTTTCCATGGCTGTCGGGGCATGATCCCCGTCACTGTCTTCGCTGTCATCATCCTCATCTTCGTCATCGTCATATTCTCTTTGAGCAAAGCTACTATGGACCTCTCTCTCCTCTGTTCCCATGTCGAAACCGTCGTTGTCGTTCCAGGCATGTCGAGAATTAGCGCTGCTCGGTCGTCGCATTTCGTCCTCGATTTTATCCATCTCCAGCTCGTCTTTGATCGAGAGTCCTCCGCTGGAGCCAGGTCGCGGTGAGGGTCTCGGAGACGGACTTACCCGTCGACTAGCGCTCATTTTGACGCCTTTTATGACACTTGTTCTGTGACAAAACTATGTCCTAACTCAAGATCATAAAACTCGTTGAATTATAAACTAGTTTTCATGAACAAACAAAGAGCATCACCGCCGAAATGGAACTAGAAAACAGTTCCAAGATCAACGACTCTTCTTTCCCGTGGAGTTTGTCTCTCCAACTTTTGCTTCTCTGAATTGACGTTACGCGAAATAATCTGCATACACCAAATCGTGTGTACATAAATTTACGTGCGCGATTTGTGTGTAGTCGTAGTCTTACTTTTAAAGAATTATTTGTATTACATCACGTGTAGTTCTGGAAGTGTGCTCGGAAAGTAATAAAACCATTTACAAAGGGGCCTGAATTCAAACACTACAACTGATTGATTGCAATGACGTAAGTAGCGGAGTTTTGAGGAGAACTTCATAGCTTTTCCATTTTCCAATATGTTTTTTGTGAGCATCGAGCAACCATGAACATCCAGGAGTATTTTTCACTCATCAATTATGTTGGAGTATGGCGGGGCCGGAGCGCAAATATATATTATCTTTATCGTAGGAAAGCAAGTCAAGTGAAGATATCGATAAGAACAATCGCGTTGCTCATCGAATGATAACCCGAACTCGATCCAACCCACTCCAACTCCAAATTACCATATAATCTTGCCTCTATTATTAAATGTAAAACAGAAATGCATAATTATAATACTATAGAAATCTGGAAAGTGATTATGGCGAAAAATGTAAAAATAGAATAACATAGGCTATTTTTCTTTAAACAACAAAGGACCTTCGATATGGAACTCTTTTCCTCATTATGTTGAAACAATTTCATTATGATTCTTTTTATTCACATACTCTACAAAATAATCAATCCATCCCAACTTTATGCCATAATGTCACTATGCTTTTCTAAGTCTTTCCAAGCTTAGGTATTTCACTAGGCTGGGGACTGCCTCGACTGAACCTTTATTTGGTTCTTTTGCAGTTTCCCATTTCATGTTCATCTATATTTCTTTGCTAAATTTTGTTTTACTCTTGTGTTAACTTCTCTTTATGATTTAGTGTGTAAATTTCAATGCATTATTGTGTATCCTACATGTAATTAGGCCTATGTTTATTGATGTTCAATGTGTGTTCAATGTTTTTTTTTAATGGACCTGAATAAATTAAATTTAATTGAGAAATTTTTTTGAATTGAATTGATACATCTTCTGAATGCAAGAATATATAAGTATTTACCACGATTGTCCTATAATAGAGTAGGGGTAGGCCTACTATTCTCATTCCTTTACCATGCAGGTCCGCTTTCAAGTTTCATGATAAAAAAACGTAAGAGGGTAAGAGGACACTTTTTTTTTTTTTTTTGTCTCAAAAGTTGAAAAATTGACATTTTGCTCCGTTGGGGGGGGGGGGGTAAGGTCACCTTTCTTAGGTCAGCCATGGGGTGATTTTTTTTTTTTTTTTTTAAATAATTTTTAATTTTTTTTTAAAAAAACCAAAGGGGGGGGGGGGGGTTTAGGGATTTTTTATGGGGGTTTACACACATAAAAATACCAAAGGGGGGATTTAACCCCCCCCCCCCCCCCCTGCGTACGCGCCTGGCTCAGCCAGGGTTAGAATCTCTGTAATTAAGTGAACAGCCTTTGGCTGAAGTGGGTGCCGTGCAAATATTATCAAATAAACTGATCTATTGACATGTGCTGGCATGGTTAAAAATCAGTTTAAACAAACTTACAATAAAGAAATGTTCTACTAAATTGAGTTGGATGATTAATAACTAACAATTACCTAAAATATTTCATCATATACAAAAAAAATTGAGTAAGAGAGAGAGAGAGAGAGAGAGAGAGATGAGAGAGATGTACATGTCTGTAGGGGACCCCACTGGAAATAAGCTCTCGAGCTTTCGTGGGTTATCCTGTTCAAACTGACTCAATTTTGATCTGTTCTCATTGTATATTGTTGTATGTTGGAAGCTTGTCGAATAAAAATCAATCAATCAATCAGAGAGAGAGAAAATACTAAGAAAGAGACATTGACATAGCAGCTATAACTGAGACATGGCAAACGCCTGATATATCAGATGAACAGTTGTCGATAAATAATTACTTGACATTCACGGATTATCGCCATACACGGCGTGGTGGGGGAGTAGCATTGTATGTTCAGAAAGATATACCGATATTTCCCCTTACCATGATATATGTTCCTTCTGAATATGAATTTGAATGTGTCTGGTTGAGGATACGACCGCA
The DNA here is from genome assembly GCF_000002235.5 of Strongylocentrotus purpuratus. NCBI lineage: Eukaryota > Metazoa > Echinodermata > Echinoidea > Camarodonta > Strongylocentrotidae > Strongylocentrotus > Strongylocentrotus purpuratus. Next base: position 28,113,481 of record NW_022145595.1, read on the forward strand.
TAGATTACCTAGATGTATATCAAGTATCATTGTATGTGTAGTGTATATCCCACCAGGATCCCCTCATCACACAGCCCTGATTGATCACATAACCAATTCAATTGATGTTTTAGGCACTATGTATGTAGACTGTGGATTTGTTATTTTGGGAGATTTTAACCGGGTAGATGTAGACCCTTTGTTGAGAGTACATGGACTCAAACAAATGGTAGATAAGCCAACTAGAGGTGAGGCGATTCTTGATTTGATATTGACCAATATGAAAAAACACTACATGTCAGCCGCCATTGAGTCTCCTCTGGGAATGAGTGACCATAACACGGTGATATGGACTGCAAAGAATAGAACAAAGGCTCCCAACAAGGTACTCAAGAAAACATCACGTCCAATGACATATCAAGGGATCCACGAGTTTGGAAGGTGGGTTACATCCCAATCTTGGCAGGAAGTCCTTTCCGTACCAGAAACGGAATCAAAAGCAAACGCTTTTTATACATTGATCCAAGGAGCAGTAAATAAATACTTTCCTCGTAGATCAGTCAAACTGCACAGTGCTGACAAGCCTTGGATGACCGCACGAGTGAAAGAAACCATCAAGATGCGTCAGGAAGCGTTTGCCCAAGGTTCCTTAACCGAATGGAAGCGCTACAAGAAATTGGCCAGCAACCAAATCAAACAGGCTCAGGAGAACTTCTATGACAACTCCTTAGCAGGGCTAAGATCTTCAGACCCCTCGGAGTGGCATAGTGGCATTCAGCTCCTCGCCAATAAGATCAAAGAACGCTCTCCTATATCTGTGCCAACGCTCCCTGAAGCCAGTGATGAGGAAATAGCTAATGCCATTAACCAGGAATTTTCATCTACATCACAGGGTCGACTGCCTCTAAGTACTTCCGACCTTCCGACATATCTTCCTTCTCTAGAGCCTCCACAGGTCAAAGTGTGGGAGATGTATTGGGAGCTGAACAGGATCAACATTAAGAAAGCCATCGGCCCTGATGACTTGCCAAACAGAGTTCTCAAGGAATTTGCTTGCGAGATCAGCATACCCATGACAGACATTTTCAACTCCTCTCTCAGGGAAGGCAAGGTCCCTCAGATCTGGAAAGACGCAGATGTTGTTCCCGTGCCAAAAGAGAAACCTCCTGTCATCACAAAACTCAGGCCTGTGTCACTAACATCCCAATGTGCGAAAGTTTGTGAGGGATTCGTGGCTAAATGGATCCAACATGACATGGGGCCAAATATTGAACGACATCAGTATGGAAGCCTCAAAGGCTCATCAACCACACACTGTTTGATTGAAATGATGAATCAATTCTACAAGGAATCAGACAAACAGGATTTTGTAGGAAATCTTGTGGTCACAGATTTCTCGAAGGCGTTCGACACGGTAGACCACACCGTGGTTGTAACTAAGCTCTTAAATATGGGAGTCCGTCCGGAAATCATCCCGTGGATCGCCGACTTTTTAACGAATAGGCACCAGAGAGTAAAATACCAAAGCGCTATCTCCTCCTGGAAGAAACTAACCTGTGGCGTTCCCCAAGGAACAAAGATCGGCCCCCTAGCCTTTCTAGCAGTCATCAATGACGCACTGGAGTCGACAGAGTTGCATACATGGAAGTATGTAGACGATCTTAGTATCGGCGAGACCAAGACCGTCAATGAGCCTTCTCACCTGCAGGAAGCTGTCAACGACCTGGTGCAATGGGCTGACCAAAACTACTTGAAACTAAATGCAGCTAAATGTAAACAACTGCAGTTTTGCTTCAAGAGAACCAAACCAGCACCCCCAGACATATCTCTAGACCCGAATGTTTTGGAGGTGGTCAATGAAACGAAAATCCTCGGTGTCTGGGTTCAAGGTGACCTAAAATGGGACAAACAAGTCAAAGAAATGATGTCGAAGAGCAAGAAACGGGTACATATACTGAGCAGACTGAAGAGATTTCGAATCCCACGAGAAGATCTAGTTGCCGTATACAAGTCCTACGTCCGGCCAGCTCTGGAATACGCAGCACCGGTGTGGCACCCTGGACTCACAAAGCTGCAGACTAGTGCACTGGAAAAAATCCAAAAGAGGGCGATGAGGATTGTACTTGGAGCTGAACTCACTTACACAACTGCTCTCAAAGAAGCTTCAATAGAAACATTAGAAGAAAGAAGGCATGACCTATGTACAAAGTTTGCCGAAGCATGTGTACGTTCCCATATATACTCGAATGTGTTCCCTCTCAACGACACAACTCATTCCATGCAGCTCAGGACCAGCCGAACGTACAAATCTATCAATGCCAGGACAAAAAGATATCAGAATAGCTCCATTCCATTTCTGACAACTTGCCTAAATGAATAATGCCAAGGTTGTATAAAAGGGGTGAATAGAGAACAATGTACGCATAACTCTTTTTGACGAAACCGGTGTCACTATTTATTTAATTATTATTATCGATATATATTTTGAAATCAGAACATATTTCTCATATAATTATATTTCCAGGGGCATAATTGATTATCGAAGCATGAACATGGGTATTACGCATAACATTACAGGTATCAACAACGTTATTTTTTGTTCAATTAAGCACTCAAATACCTTATCAATGACTTCTTTACCCAATCTCTACTGAATGTTGCAAAACCAAATTAGATAATATTATTAATGCAAATATTGTTGTTGTATATATATATATACATTGAATTATTTTTAATGCTAATATTGTGAATTGTCACTAGAAAGTGATCTAACTATTGATGACAATTCATTGTCTTTACTAATTATATGGTATTTTAACTAGTAGTATATTTGAAACAATTGTGAAAGAAATATGATATGTTTTTAATTGTAAATTGTCATGCAATTCAGCCCAGGCTGCGAAATGATGATATTAATAAACTGAACTGAACTGAACTGAAAACTCAAATTTTGTTAGAATGGAAATGTTTTAATCATCATGATGGCTAATCATCTCTTAATTTCTCAAGTTTTAATCCAAGAGGGGGTGTTTTATAATCCAAATTTCCAAGTCCTGCATTATGATGACAGGGCGAGGTCAGTTCGTGGTTCTATGTAGATTATCTGCCTAAAATTAATAGCAAGAACATGTACGTGTCTACGCCACTAGAGGGACTAATTTACGGAGGACATACATGATCGAATCTCTTTGCAATGAACGTTGCTTGAAATTATCATAACGACAGTTCCATCGTGTCAGAGAGAAGTTGCGAGATATAGGTCAGGAAAGGAAAAAAAGATTAGTGTTTGAATAAATTTGAATTAAAAATGTTTTAGACTTTGATTTGTTGGGTTTTTTGTTCATCTAAAATACTCGAGGGAAGGAAAAGCAGGCTGAATGTTGATAATTATATGGTAATCAGGCGCGGATCTACGGGGGGGGGGGGGTTTAGGGGGTTCAAACCTCCCCCCCCCCCCCCAAAAAAAAAAAAGAAAGAAAGAAAAAAAGAAAGAAAAAAGAACGCACGCTGGAGAGAAACCCTTTCAAGTGCAAATATTGTGAGAAGATATTCAACTCATCTGGTAACTTAACCAAACACATGATAAAAAGGCTGGATATAACTGTGTATTAAGCTGTTACTTGATTTAAAAAGACGTTATCATGCACTGCTTTTTATGGTCTCCATTGTGTTAATAGATGCCAGGAAAACATCACTTACGGGGTTCAAATAAACACCCCCAAAAAAATCGGCTCGCCGCTACGCGGCTCGTGGACGATGCTCTGCATCGTCATTATTTTGGTCAAACCCCCCCCCCCCTTAGCAAAAAGCTAGATCCGCCCCTGGTAATTTTGTTGAGTTAAATCATTTTTTTTGTTTATTCATCAAATTAATGAGTACCGAAGTGTGACGTCATACAGGCCAAGTTGTCAAGGTTGTCAACATAATTTCTTGCTAAACAACGCAAGGACCGAACACTGAATTTGCCCTGCTCCATCTCGCTCTCGTTTGTCATTGCCTTCATTTTTCCTCGCTTACTTTATTCTTACCACGGAATATGTAATGTTTATGCACGTGTATGCCTCTATTATTGAGAATATACTCACTAATATCGCTGAAATGATTCTTCTCCTACCACTTTTTCTTCATTTACTTCTTCTTAGTAGTTGTAGTAGTAATAATAATAATAATAATATTTGCATTTATATAGCGCTCATTACAGTAAATGTATCACAGTAGTAGTAGTAATAGCAGCAGTATCATAATAATCATTATTATTATCATTGTTATATTAATTATTATAGTAAATATCGTAATTATAATCATTATTATAGTAATTATGTGTTATTGTTATTATTCTTATAGTTATTTGTATGCTTCTTCTTCTTATCATTATTATCGTATACAAAATACGTCATGTGCCAAGAATTTATTGCTACGACACATCCAAGATGTCTACCAAAACTGTCAATTCGTTGCTGAAATATTATCAAGCCAAAAGAAGGAACATTAGAATTTCTATTTTAAATTGAAATAAATTATGTAGGAGAAATAAATAGAGAATACAATCATGATTTTGGAACTAGGGGATTAACATGGACATAATGCACTTGTTTACATAACCACATTATCTCTTATTCGTTCTACCTCCAATGCTTTCAGACTGCTTTTAAAACAATATCATGTTTGTCGATCACAGTTCTATGTAGCTTGATGTCTCATGGTAATTTAATCAATCTAAGCAACAATAAATATTTCTGAATTTTAGCGACAATCGTTCGCCATTGCTGCTCTTTAAAACTACTATGACGTGCAGTAACAAATTGAAATAAAATCGTTTAACAGTTGATTTCACTTGGTTGATTTTATTGTTCGGAATATTCAGCAGAGCGAGATAGAAATTGACATTCTCATGACTTACGACTTTGCATTAGTGTTCATCGTCTCTACAATGCTATTTGAACAATATTTGGTGACAAAAGACGGCATTTCTATGTATAGCTTCAAAAGCCATCAAATAACAAAAACATGGAAGATAAAAAGATCCTCAGTACTGGGTCTAATAATTAAAGAACACTTAGTTTGAACCCGGGTATATTCTCTCTCTCCTTTACTCCCTCGCTATCTGTATTTCTCTCTCTCCCCCCCCCCCCACACACCTTCTCTCTTTTTCTTTCTCTCTCCGTCTCCCTCTCTCTCACTCTCTCTGTCTCTCTCTTTCCTTCCTTGTCTCTCTCTTTTTCTTTTTCTCTCTCTCCTTCTCTCTCTCTCTCTCTCTCTCTCTCTCTCGTTTATTCTTACCAAACAGGGCCTCATGGAAGACCACGAAATTGGTGATATGTGTCACCCTGTATAAATATCAGAAATAAATAAAATAGATATATAAATTTGTTCCTGATGAAAAAAATATTAGGTAAGGGGATGTGTGGAAATTTTCTTCACAAAATTCAAGTTTGTATTTTTTTTCTGTACAGTCATTGATACTGTATTTCCTTCAAACTTTCAGTGATTTTCTTTTCTCATTTTAATATTTGTTTTGTATAAACCAACTTAATGCCAGAGTGAAAATTCCTCTCCATGATAACCAGAGATTTTAGAAAGATATGACGTCTTTCAAGTCCGGTTCGTTTCTTTCAGTTGTTTGATTTATTATAAAAGCATCGCTTAGTATGGGGGTATCAAGTTTGCCAAATAAGATTTCATGAAAGGAAAGAGACCGATTTTTTAGTGCAAACTTACGTCTATTGACAGTAGAACGATTGTACAAATATTTCCAATTGGGTTATGTTGACAATACCACGGAAATTATATCGGGATTTTCCCATATTTTTTTCTTTTCAGGAATTTAATGTGGAAAGAAAATCAAGTTCAAGTTTCAAGTTTCAAGTTTATTTCACATTTCACAAATAAAAAGAATTCACATAATTGACAAAAAATAGAACATAATATGAAATATACTAAAAGTGTCACATTATATAATTAATTCTTTGAAAAGACGTCGAAATTAATTGTAATGAACATAAGGTTATACAGAGTGAAATGTGAGGAACCTATTAAAAAGCTTAGCTTGTAGATTATAGGTTCCCATAAATAAAACTAACATTTGGTTGAAGTAGTTGTAATGTTAGAGGACGTAACAGTAATAATCGCAAGAAGCCTTAACATAAGATGATTATACAACGTGAAACAAGCAAAAATAACAAAAATAGCAAATACAGCAAGCAAATTAATTTGTTACCAAAGAAATGAGACAATGGTCACTTTAAAATATTGAGGTCATTAAACGAGGTCATTGAACGAGGTCATCCGAGCGAGGCAGTAGACATGAACAATCATGTTACAGTAGTGTACACAATAACGTAGACCGTAGCCCAGACACAATCCTGTTTCCAAAATGCATTCGAACCCACCGACGCACGTCTGCTCCCAGAGAGCCCCAAGGCACGCAAACGCATTCACCCGCGCCACGCCCCACGCCTCCCAGTGAGTAAGCTGATCAATGGAAAAAAAACTGTTTAGACCAACAAAACCACTGGCCGAAATAGAATGAGGGAAGGAGAGGATTTCTTTTTTTAAGTATAAGGTTCGAATAAGTTCTTCAATCTATAATATTGAATTAACTCTACAAGACTACTGTGATGACGGAATTATTGGTCCCGACTCCCAGTATTTTTTCCTACAAATTATCAGGATTTCTCTAAGTTTTATTTGTTTTAATGAGACAAATTGAAAAGCTTTTTTTTTCGTTTCCCCCTCGTCCCTTGAAATAAGCCTTCTTTGAAATAATTAGGTTTAAGGATAGTGTAATGTTGGTGATAGGATTTGGAAGATTGAACATGACCTATAGGATTAATGTCGTATAGGGTCGATTCCGAATAAGTACTTTTTACCTATTTATTTATTTACAGTTTAATTTAAGCAGGGTTGCCTATTGCCTTAGTATGGCGTGTGCTTGTTTCTCTGACTAGGGCGGGCACATTCAAGTCCGAAATCTGATGAACACCCTCCCCACAAAAAATATCTTTATAAATGTTAAGAAGGTCGTCTTAACCCTAAAATCCATTTGAGTATTGATCATGCGTGCCTTATTGCTTTTTTTGTGTACAGAATGCCAGATGTAATATTCGCCCATTGTTATTATGCAGTACAATGTATTATGTACATAATGTGTACGCTGTAATATTGCCATTACATTGTAGGTGCCAATTCATGTACTTCAAGGGCGACCTCCGAGATTTACCCGAGATTTACTCGAAACTTTTTTTGGTCTAGGCGTGACCTCCTGACCTCGTGTACTTTGTTTCTCGGCCTTAGCATTATTTACAGATAGAAGGATTTGCTGGATCTAGCCGAATCGGGTAGCGGAATGATTTAAAAAAAAAAAGAAGTTATATTCAAGTCTTTGCAAGTCAGTGAGGTTACGATCATTAATATTACAATATAATAATTGGTTGCTTGTTTAATAGGGTTGGTGTCATCGTCAATCCTTCAGTCCACCTTTTTCCGTCTCGGAGCTCGTTCTTGAACAATATTAAATTTGTTACTCAATTTTTTATTTTTTTTTGGTGTTTTAAAATTTTATATTCTTATCATGTAAATGTTTTGTAAATATTGTGATTCTTGATGATTTGTTTAATAAAAACATTAAAAAAAAAAAAAGACGGTCGTCTTATATAGTTTCAGGCGCTTCTTGACTAAAATATCGCTGAGAAGAGGAAGAAAATGAAGAAGAAGAAGATAAGAAAAGGAAATGGAGAAGAAGAAGAAGAAGAAGAAGACGAAGAAGACGAAGAAGAACAAGAAGAACAAGAAGAACAAGAACAAGGACAAGAAGAAGAAGAAGAAGAAGAAGAAGAAGACGAAGAAGAAGAAGACGAAGAAGAAGAAGAAGAAGAAGAAGAAGAAAAAGAAGAAAAAGAAGAAGAAGAAGAAGAAGACGAAGAAGAAGAAAAAGAAGACTGAGAAGAAGGAGAAGAAATAGGAAGAAGAGCAGGAGAAGAAGGAAACGGGCTACCATATCTTTAGTTGCCAACAGGATAGAAATGTGCTGCAGGAGAGTTTTTTCCTTTATGTGCTCCTAAGGTCCTGGATCCGTCACGGAATTCATTTAACAAAGTGCCATGAACTTGAAAAGATTTTGAGGCAAAGCATGAGATCCACGCCACTCATTTCCCACCCACAGAAACAAACGAATTGACATAATACGCTTGGGAGGGCAAAACGGACAAAAGATTTTTGTTTGATATGTCCTTATTCTCGGTGAACCCTACCAGAACAAAGCCTGGAAATATTATTGCAAAAGGATTGTGAACTTTAGTACCAGTTTTCGGCGATGCTGATGTCATTCGATCCCATTCATTGCATGAATGAGCCGGAGTAGTATAAAGTCTCCTATAAAACCAAATACTATTCAGAAATCAAAAAGTATACATTCTGTTTGAGATTGGTAAACTGGAATTTTTTTAGTCGTGCACAACTTATGATTATCGAAAAGAAAGCGTTAGGAATCAACTACAAATCAGAGTTCAATAAGGTCTTGGTCCTGCTCAGTATCAAGCAATGGGTGTGACGTATACCTTTCTATTCATGTTGCTTGCTTTGCATTTAAGACCTGGATATTGCTTGTCAAAGGTAAGTTATTATTTGCTTTCTATGATAATAATAATAACTTTTACTTATATAGCACTTTTCATATGAGATTTATATCAAAGCGCTTTACAATATTGAAGCAAGTAAAACTAAACAGAGTAATGACAAGAGAACAAATTTAAAGTGAAAATTTCAAACATAAGATAACAAGGTAAGGTTACAATTTAGGAACTAGGTTGAATATGCCTTTTCCATTAAATAGGTTTTTAAATTTGATCTAAACAAAGTAATATCAGAGATGCAACGAATGGAGGCTGGAAGAGAATTCCACAAACGTGGAGCAGAGCATGAAAAGGACCTCTCACCAAAGTATTTTGTTTTTGCTTTTTAACGGTCAAGAGAGTTTGATTTGCAGAACGAAGGGGCCTATTTGGTGTGATATAACTGAATCATTTCAGAAAGATAATTTGGGGCATGACCATGTAGATACTTGAAAGTTAAAAAAAACTTTGAACTGGACGCAAACGTTTTTTAAATGTTATTTATTTTTTAGTTCCATGATTCTGTGGTAAAATAATAATTATGGTATAGTATAACGACAGACGGGTGAGAATTTAACGAGGGCCAAGGAAGATGGAAGGCCTGGGAAACTGTAGAGAATCATGGAAGATACAAACTAAAGACAACAATTGATAAAGAGGAGATAGCTGAACACAAACTATAGACGTGAAGTAAAGTAATAATGATTTGGCTTTTTATTGAAAAATTAACAGATCAGTAACGGAGTCCAGATAATCTGACCAGGAGGGTGTTTCACAAAGATCCTAAGTTGAACTTATCTCTAAGTTGGAATTAACAATTATAGAAAGCCATCAGCATCCTTAAAAATATTTTGTAAAAGTTATTTTAAAAGGCATAAAATGTTGATTCAAATCATTCATAGTTCCTACTACCCTGTAAGATTTCATGTTCTTGGCGTGGAATTTATGAAAAGTCTAAATTACTTGAATTTTTGCTTTTGAATATATTTCATTATGAGGCTACAAATGGCTCTCCATAATATTTAAGTCCGACTTAGAGTTAAGTTCGACTTAGAATCTTTGTGAAACACCCCCCAGGGGGACAAGTTCAAAAGTTCTTTGACAATCAGGCAAGCAAGGAACAACAACAACAAACACAAAACCGGGAAACAATTAGTGGGCATTTTTTTATATTTTTTTTAAAACTTAATGTGAACTTAATAATCTACTCTTATTTTTGTCTTGCCTCTATAATTATGATACAAAAGGTAATGGAGCCTGAAGATCTTCCAACCTTTAAAGCAATTCAATACGAACGCTCATTAAATCTCATAGAGAAACAAAGGTGTTAGGGCGATTTTTACCCGCCAGACGATTTCGTGAGTATTTACCTATTATGTGGTTAAGGCCGTTATTATGTCAATTCAATATTAATTACTTAGCCAATAAGTCATAATTTCCGCATTCTTAGAGGATAAATACTCTTTTTTTTTCTCCAAGTTTACATAATTCGGGTTAATATCAACCTAGGGTAAAAAATGTCAATGAGGAAATCAATAGTAAACCAACCCAGTGCTTTACTCATATTGTTATCCCTGTTATACCTAATTAAATATCAAGAACGTTAATCATAATAATTTGGAAATTCTTTTCCCGGATACATAACCTGAGGCGGTCAACAATAAAATGCAAGCAGCATAACACGCGAAATGCATCATCGCACATTAAAATCATTGTTTGATTTTCATCAGCTAAACGAAAAAAAGAGGAGAAGGGGATAACATTGATAGATTAATAAACAGGTTGTGTGTGCGCGTGTGTGGGTTTGGGTGAGTGGGCGGGAGAGAGAGAGAGAGAGAGAGAGAGCCGGAGAAGAGAAGGAAATTGTTGTTATATTGATCAACCTATGTTGGTCCCACCAATTTTGGGTAGATAAACAAGTCACAGTCAGTGGGAGATCTAAGATTTTATTCCGTGGGGGAGCAAGCATATTTTGTGTAAATAAACGACAAGTAACAACAAGAATATAACAAACTAAACGAAACAAACTAAAGCCATTAAAAATAATATTCATGTTTAGCGTTCCCGCCCGCTTCCTTTTTGGGGACCGCCTACTTTTCTTTTATTTTCTTTTTTTCCTATTTAAAAAAAAGAAAAAAGAAAAAAAAAGGCCTCCTCCTTCCTTTCCCCCCCCAAAAAAAAGGCAGGACGTTTAAATATTTGGCCTTACATCACCGGGAAGGGGGTACATGTGTGTGTGTGTGTGTGTGTGTGTGTGTCTAAAAGTACTAACCTTTTAATGGGGTACATGCCCCTTGTACCCCCTTGGATCAGCCAATAATAGTCTTGAAGACTGTAAAAGTAATGAACCTGTAACAACTCATATGGAATCAGCGTGGATTGGTTGTTTACCAATATAGAACTTTTCTGTCATACCCTATTTGCCATGAATTGTGTCATGTAATCTCTACCTAATCCTTTCTAACATTATTTTTGCTTCCTAGTATCATGGAATGTTGACAAATGATGAACTTGGTTCTTACTCAAAGAAAGATCAGATAAAAGGTGAGAAACAGCTTTAAATGTTTGGCTCCCGGGAGTATTTTCAGTTTTCTAACTAGCTTTTAATTACAAGATAGAGCACGCGATCTCAATTTACTGGATGTAAGTGTAAGCCGGCATTCTTTACAAATTAAAAGGTGATAGTTGGTATCTTTTATGAAGACATTTCATTTTAAACATCCTTCTAAATACTTATGTTCCTCCGAGCTTATAGAAATACGGAATCGAGAAGTCCAATGACGCTTTTGATCAAATAGATTTCTATTTCGTACATAAAGATATGGATTGTGTTGAGACAACGTAATATGGTTTAAACTGTGCTTGTTAAACGATATTGCATCAAGAGTTTATGATTATATCAGCAAATAATTACAGTCTATCGCTATAGGATGGTTTCCTCATCCAGAACAAACAGAAATTTTGCTTCATTTTAAACCATAATGACACGTACAAAACAAACATGCCTATTACCAGGAGAGAATAGTTAAAGATTTTAACTTATTGCCCATCATAATATCACACCAATTTTATATTTTTCTTTATTTTTTTCTTTCTCATCCTCTTTTATGATATTTATTAGCATAACAACCAATACAAATAAATCAAGGTTTTACATCAGCCATTGGTAGAATTTTTTAAACTTTACCTTCTTTTCCCAATTTATAGTTACTGACACTTTCCAAATATGACTTAAAGTTTATAGTGACATCATATTTGGAAAATTTAAGTAACTATAAATCTTTTTCTTTAAGGCGAATTGATGTTGTATGCCATAGCACAACAAGAGGACGAGTATATGGTTGATTAAAACCAGTAGTTTCGTAGCACGTAGTATAATGTCTCAACTAAAACGTGCAAGAAGCCGCTTCTTATATTTTGTGAACAAACAATCAACAAACGTAGTAGAAACTACAATATTTACCAATAAACACTCAAATAAGCCTTTTCACTTTTTTGTGTGTCCATAACCGAATTCGCGAATTGAAATCACAATACATATTGTCATATTTGCATGGTACAGTAGTAGAAGGCCTAGTTACCTGCTCAACCAGAAAATTTTGTTCTATTTGGTGTAAAAGGGTTATGGGTAAGTCGATGCAGACCCCGATGTTTCCCTTCAAAGAATATGCCCCTGATTAATATATTTGTTTACATATTTTAAATATTTGCTCAGTTTGTTTTTACATTTCCCAGTTTAACCCGCATGCCTTCATATTATGGAAATTTTCAATTAACCCTTTAATACGTGATAGGTGGTAAATTTTCATATCTTAATTCTTTGCAGGATTAAATCTAACAGCACTTGTAACACTAATTAGCATAAAAATAAGTATTTACAAAAACAGGAGAGAATAGTTGAAGAATTTCCATTATTGCCCATCAGATTTATAATCATATTAATTTATTATCTGTATGGCGAATCAATTTTGTATGCCGTAGCAAATCAAGAAGACGAGTATAGGGTTGATTCAAATCAGTAGATTCGTGAAATACCACGTAGTATAATGTCTAAACGAAAAAGTGCAAGAACAAACATTCATATATACAACGATTCAACACGTAGTACATACTACAATATTTACCAGTAAACACTAGAATTTGCATTTTCAGTTCTATATCACACATTAGTTTTTGATTGCAGAATTTGTGAACTGAAATACACAAGTGTCACATACATGTTTTTGTAGAACTTGGGCCTAGTTACTTTCTCAAGCAGAAATAATCGGTCTATTGTGTGTAAAAGTGTTGGGTTAGTTGTTCAAAATACAGGCCACGACCTTCCCCTTTAAAGAACAGGCCTCCCCCCCCCCCCTCGAAATGCATGCCTTTTGTATTTAGCACGTACACAAATTGTTTGGAACCAGCAACCATGAAAACTGAGCCAGTGTGACGTCACACTTCGGAACTGTATGACAACTTGTGGTAGATCTATGGAGTGGGGTGTGAGGGGTAGGTAACTCTTTATCAACATTTTGTTAATCCCAGCTTTTGAGTATTTAAAGGTGTATTTATGTGATAAACTTACATTAACATTTTACTCATCTATATCTAGAATATGACATCATCCTGCCAAAGATACATGACCCTTCAAAAATGTCAAAGCGGAGCACAGATTCGACCAATCACAATGAGCAACACAGAGTCACCTTCACAGCATTCGAAGAGGAGCATCACGTGGTTCTGGAGAAGAATCATTGGCTTTTGAGACCCGGCTTAGAAGTGGAGTATCTACAACCGGATGGATCGATCCGGAAAGAACCGGTTCAGACTAGAAACTGTCACTTCTTTGCGACTTCTATCTCCCATGGCGGATCAAAGGGAGCACTGAGCACTTGTAGTGGATTGGTGAGTTAATAATCTTGATTCTTGTGATGTTGAATGAATCGTTGACCAAAGTTGAACCAAATCAGGCTATTTAGGCCTACCTATTCATTAAGATATGGGAACTTTGGGACAAAGAGGATGAGAAATATAAAGAGAGAAAGAGGAGGGAGGAGAAGAGAGAGAGAGAGAGAGAGAGAGATAGAGAGAAAGAGAGAGAGAGAGAGAGAAAGAAGGACGAGAGGGACGAGCGTATAAGGGTAATGGGTTAGCGAACCACTAAAAATTAAAGTATTTATATAATTATTACGATTTTCTCATTTGTATAGAGAAAGAGAATTTTTGAAAATGAACCCGGAGCTAACAGAATGAGAAAATCCAATCTTAAGGGCTTACGATTGTCGGTCTTGACAATGTCATACTATTTGTTTTGTAGTTCTTTAAATAACTCCTCTATTTTCATGATGGAATTAATCTAACCAAAGAATTATTAAATTGAATGATGTGTTAAACATCAAGGGGTATAAATAATAAAACACGGCCTAAAAATTCTTTGATTGTTCGAGCACCTTTTCATTTCAGAGAGGAGTGTTGTCATTGGATGATGACATGATGTTCATCGAACCATTAAAAGAAGACCATGCGAGAAGAATGAAGAGAAACATTGATGATACAACCCATCCGCATCTCATTTATAAACAAGCTGCCGATGTTGACGACGAAGATGACGTGTGTACAGTTGGAGACCGTAAGCTCCCCTATCAGTAATCCATTTATTCATCAAGATATAAGACGAATTAATCTAATGTTGCTTTGACTGATTCAGATACGAAATATGACCTGTGTGGAAGAGGCAGAAACAGGATTAAAGTGACCGTTTAAGATGTATATATTTCGAAAATTAAGAACTTTTTGAAAGATCACTCTTTCTCATAACATTGGCAATATTCTCTTTTGATGTACATATGCATTTCCTTACATGGACTAATCTTCCATTCGTTTGGTACTAATAATAACACCACTCCTCTCAGATTACTTTTTCGAATCATCGGGTCTTCGCGTCCGGTCGGGTGGTCGCGTACCACGACCTCTCGTGAAACGAAAACGGAGGATCATGACTTGTGAAGATGCATGTTAAGGACGCGATTTTCGCTAATTTTCCGTTCATAGGGTTTTCACAAAGTGTCGGGTAAATTGGACTAGACCATTTTGTAGATGAGAGTGGTTATTTCACAAACATTACCCCCGACATTTCTTGAATAAAAGTCGGGTAACGCGACCATTCGACCCGACGCGTTGCCCCGATTTTTCAAGGTAATTAGCCTCTCAGATCCTAACTATGAAATACACATTTTTTTGTGACTAGAAGATAATTCAAAGTGTTTTTTCCAGCATGATATTGGCAAAAACAGAATAGGAATCATAAGATTACTTTCCATAAAAATATGCCAATAATGAAAATGAAAATGAAAATAGGGACACCTCACACACCCTTGAAATATTGGGTAAATTCAGTTGATCAACATGCGCTTGTTGGTGAAATATTTACCAATCTGTTCGCTATTTCTATCCAGGTAAAGAGATCTATACCGATGTGTGTCAATTATCATATATTTACCAAGAGTATTTGATAAACTAGGGTTGAGAAAAATTTGCCCCTTTATTTCCTCTTTTTATTATCAAGTTGGCTAAAGTTTGTTGGTCAAAAAATAGCAATAGGTGAAGCTTAAAGTTAATCCAAACTGATGCAAGATAAAACTATACCCAAACATTTTATAAAGATATTTGAGTTTGGTCGATGAAACATTAAATGATGATGGGACCTTCTGGCCTATAACCAAAGAAAACTAATTTTCTGTCCTTTTATTAACATTTAGTACCAGTTGCAGATAATGGTGGATCTACAGGAACAGTGATTCTAGCCAATGAAACTACTTACAATGGTCCTTATCTTGGCGCTAAATACATAGAAATCTTCTATGTGGTGGACAAGCTTGTTTATGACGAACATTTGGGAGAAACTGAGAGTTACGCTACTACTATTTTGAACATTGTAAGTACATGTTTATTTCCAATATATTAAGATAGGCTATGCCTGTGATATATTGTGGAGCAAACTTAGAAGTGTCGTAGTCCAGTGGTTTAAGCACTTGACTTAAAATTCAAAAGTCGTGGGTTCGATATCCCCGACACGGCACTAATGTCCTTTGATTGTAAATAAAATTGTTTATTATTCTTTGTAATGTACCCTTGAGGGCTTGGGAGGGGGGGGGGGTAGCGGGAGAGGTTGGCGAGGCGAGAGGGGTCGATAAGGGGATAGTGCATTGGTAAATTACTATGATTGAAAATTAATGTTGTATGTAAATTAATATGATGTTTAGCTTTTGGACCCCATGGAAAAACAGGACCATTTTGAAACTCATCCTGAAATGGGCTATTTAATCGCTTGTCTATACTCAACACATTTACTTACATTTTTATCACTTGAAATGTGTTTTTTATGTATTCTTTTTAAACTTGTATGCATATATGGATCTCGGAAATAAAAACATAGAAACAAACAAAGGGCATTAATCTACATTTGCCACTTAAAAGAGAGAAATGGGGACCCGGTTTGATGACAAAAGCATTTGTGTTAGAAATTGCCTATGCCTTCACGGTGACCATATGGTAGGAATACTCCCACAGAGAGTGGAGTTGGTGCACATTGTGCGTGAATGAATCCAATGACCGGGGTAACATTATTTGTAAAGCGCTTAGAGACGGTATAAGTTCGTTTTAAGCGCTATTTATTTCCGGATTATTATTATTAAACTTATATTCACAATAATCGTCCGCGTAATAAATGAAGCTGTTATTTTCTTCTTTTTCGTTTGTTCTTTTGTATTTTTTCGTTAATATTTACAGATTCTTTAAATAATATGTGAAGAAAAAAAAAGGTTTCTAAGTCAACCTAAATTCCCCTTGGGATCGGCGTTAAGCTTTATAAAGTAGCCAACGAATAAATTTACTTGAGATTACGTTAAGATACTACGACTATTTTTGACAACTCTATATTTTACGGTCACATTACAAAAAGATATATATTTTCCGGCAGCCAGTCACAGCCTGTTATTTTAGCTCTCTTTAACTTTCATTTATAATGTCTGATTTCAGTTGCTCCACTTTCATCCTTGTGATTTACTCTGATGAGTACAACATGGAAAGCTTAAGTATTCACTGCTAATATATGATACATTATTTCTTTCTTTTCATGTAATCATAGATGAGCAGACGATTCGCTGATCCGAGTCTCGATATCAGCATCCGATTCTCAGTGGTTCGTCTTCTTATCTCCACGACGACAACAATAACAGTAAGATAATATCATCGTTATGTCCTCGTTCGTTGAACAAACATGGGTTATACTCTTTTTCAGTTTCGTAAAGTATTTCATATCAAAATTGTGAGGTTTATTGTGTGTATAATCAGAATTTACCAAATTAGCGATTCGTTTATATTGATGATAAATTAGGTCAATGGGTACATTACACCAACAATAATTTACCTATATCTATTGTGTAGAAATATATAATATCTATATATTTCTATTCAAAATATTAACCTTGAGTTATCGTAATGTGATAACTTGGTTTTGCTTGCATAAAGATTTGCAGAAGTTTAAGATTATAAATAAAAGAGTCATATTAAGTGTTTTTATTGACATAAAATACATTTCCAATATTCCGTAATAAAGACTTTACATGGAAAGTATGTACCTCAACACTAGGGAGATGCATTATTTTTATAGGACAGATGTTCGACGGTCACACAATGTTTCAAGGCACCGTGTGCCATTGTGTGCCATAAAAAACACAAATCTGTTTATCTCCGATTAATTCACTCATTGAGTTGCTTCGTTAACCCCCACTCTCTCTCTCTCTCTCACACACACACACACATACACAAACACACGCGCGCACACATACACACCCACTCTCTCCACTATCCCTCTCTCTCCCTCTCTCACACACACACACACGCACACGCACATACACACTCTACACACTCTCTCGTTCTCTCTCCCTCTCTCTCCAATCTCCCTCTCTCCCACTCCCCTATCCCCTCTCTCTCTCTCTCTTTCTCTACCTCCCCCTCTCTCTCTCTCTCACCCTCTCTCTCTCTCTCTCTCTCTCTCTCACCCCCCCTTTTCTATCTCTCTATCTCTCTTTCTCCCAGGCGACCAACCCCTCTGGTGGTGAGGAGAGTATAACACCTGATGCTGTTGCCGATACGACCCTCCCAAATTTCTGTACCTGGCAAGCCTCATTAAGTGTAGATGATGACACCGATCCTAATGACTGGGACTTAGCCTTGCTCTTTACAGGGTCAGTAAAAACAAAAGAAAAACATTTTCGGAAAAGATTTATATCTACAAATCCCAGAAGATGGAATAGTCACAAATTTTGTTTATTTTGTATTGTGAGACAGATTTGTTTGCTGGACTGACGAAGGAATCATGAATAGTATTGAGAAGTCTTTCAAGTTCTAACTTCCTGGCTAGAAATCATTTGTTATGATTTCTATTGATACATACATTTTAAGAACACAAGTCATATAAAGTAAAAGCTGAAAATATTTGTAGTCTTCTTTTCATGAATTAATATTTCAAACGTTTCAAATTCAGTACATTAGAAAGGTGAAGACTTAGTAATCATTTGTGCCCGGTCTAATACAAAATGCGATTAATCCGCGGATTGATTACAAAATGTTCAAATCAGTCTCAAACTCATAAACTAATATCTTTTTATTTAAGAAAATTACAATAAAGTACGTTTTGTAAGCAATTTGAAATTTGACAAATGAAGAACAAAAATTATTCGTCACAGATTAATGAAATAATTCCTAAAAAGGCATTTATGAAGGATTTATACATTTTTTTTAATTACATTAGGAAAGTAGCCATTTCTTACTTCCTTATTTCCTTCCAACAGACACGATATCTACCGTGATAACATGGTTTACAGTTTGCTAGGTCGGGCAAGAGTTGGTGGAACTTGTAACGTCGATAGTAAGTGTTCTGTCACCGAGAATAGCGGTCTATCAGCAGGTCTTACTATGGCGCACGAAACCGGACATTCGTAAGTCATTTCAATAGGTGCTCTGGTTGAAAAAAAGAAAGAAAATGAATTCTCACAGAATAAAAATGAAATTTACACTGAATGTTAAAGATTACAAATAAATGTCATTTGCCAAAAAAAAATGGTAGAAAATGAATAGTGGCTGAGTAATGGGCATATAAAGGTAAGGAAATCAAGGTAAATAGGCCCGACACCATTTGTGTAGTCCCATATGCATCTTTTTGTGTACAGTGCTTGTTACTTTACCAAGACTGGGCCAAATTTATTATGATTTTGATGACTCCAGAACCTTGAAGTACACAACAATACTTACACTGTCGCTCATAAAGGTGGAATATTTTTTTAAATCCCAATTTATGGAATTATTTTAAAAATAATTTAAAAATAATAGATCTAGATAATAGTATACATTCCTAGATTTTCTTGAATAACAATTTGCCATTTTGTGTTTTGCGTGACTGCTGAAGCATGTGTATGCTACTATGCTAATCAACTAGGGGACCTATGCCCTTAAGTCATAAATGACAGTAATGAGGTTTAATGCCCCACAAAAGGGCACTAATATAGCACATCGACACGGTTTTGATCCAGGGGCCTCACAGTTACGAGGCCATTGCTCTGTCACTGAACCATGACTGTACGCAGCGGGGCTAGGGTACGGGGCAGTTTCCATAAATAAAATGAAAAACAGAAAATGCAATAAATTCTCAATAATTTATTGCATTTTACCCTGGTTCCCAACATAAAAAAATATTCTGTGTGCCCATGCCTTGAGCCATAATGCATGGCCGTCCAGAGGATTTGTTCATGTTGGGGACCGGGGTAAAATGCAATAAATTATTGAAAATTTATTGCATTTTCTGTTTTTTTGTTTATTTATGGAAACTGCCCCCTACCCTAGCCCCCGCTGCGTACAGTCATGGTTCAATGACAAAACAATGGCCTCGTAACTGTGAGGCCCCAGGATCAAAACCGTGTCGATGTGCTATATTAGTGCCCTTTTGTGGGGCATTATTCCTCATTACTGTCATTTATGACTTGAGGGCGTAGGTCTCCTAGTTAATAAGCATAGTAGCATACACATGCTTTAGCAGTCACGCAAAATACACATTGGCAAATTATTATTCAATAAAATATGAGAATGTATACTATTATCTAGATCTATTATTTTTAAATAATTTTTAAAATAATTCCATAAATTGGGGTCAAACTAAAATATTCCACCTTTATGAGCGACAGTGTACATGCTACATGATCAATTTTTTCTGATCCATTCCACACCTTTTTTTTTTCACAATGCAATCGCATGACCAGAACTCAACTTTATCTTTAATTAAGATTTTAACTTAATATGGAACAATGCAAGTAATGGGATATATCACTCGTATATGTTAAACATACACTTGGACTGCTGTTTTTTCAATAATCTGTCAAAATAGGACATTAAAAATACCACAAGAAGATTAGAATAAGAATATCTCCAGCACCTTGTATTGAACTTCTTTTTTTTTTTTGACTAACTAAATAATAATAATATTCTGCTTTTATATAGCGCTTAGTACAGAATATACTTAACCATGAATTCAAGAAAAATCGGCATTTAACTAGACTTGTTGTTTCTGAGAAGACATACTCTGTGCTGCTTCCTTGTTACTGAAAGAAGACAATTCCATTTGTTTATTGTTTTGGCAGGAGTAAAGCAGTAGCGAACACCATATTATAGGTATCCTTGTTTCGCAGTAAAGGTTATATTTTAACTTCGTGCATTGTTAAGTGGGAGAAAGATGGATTTCAGGTAGGCTAATTAGCCAACAAACAGGAGAACATTGTCTCTCATCCCCAGCAAGTTTCCACTGTCTACATTATTTTGTTGGACAGGTCATTATAGTTCATTTATGGACACTGGTGAACTTTTGAGACTTGAGAAGAAAAAAAAAGATCGTAATGCACTATTGCCAGAACTCAAGATTGTTACATTTTTTAATCTGGGTGACGTATTGCCCATGCTCTTCAAGACATACCAATCTAAACTTCCTAATTGAATTTCTTCTGTATCTACACGTGCATGACAAATTTCCCCCATGAAAGTCTGTGGAAGCCAATTACCCGACTTGAACATTATTATTGCATTCATTCATTCCCAATCGTATTATTCTGTATTAAAGTGTTTTTTTTAAATCTGCACCTTTGTTAGCCTTGGGGTGAGTCACGATATAAGCTATGGATGTACAGAAGGTCTAAACATCATGTCTACCAGTTCAGCACGGAGTAATGGAGCATTTGAATGGTCATCATGCAGCTCAGAACATATGAAGATCTTCATCAGGTTAGTGATATTGCGTGTAATTCTTACATTCAATGACTGTTTTGTAAGTTTGAAGAATGATGAGCGGAAAATGGTGTGTGACTTGAGTTCTTAGTTTGTATTCTAGAAGAGATACTACGAAAAGAGAATGTCACACAAGATCACTCGACTGCGAGAATGATATACTTTGACTCGTTCTTCTCCTTTCAGTTCTTCGTCATCGTAATCTTTATTTTATTTACCTATTTCCCGGACCTATTTAGCGTAATTTCATTTCTATTCATAGATTTTTTCGTTCATTTTAAAATAATTATTATCAATAATTTCGCTTTTCTATCTTTACCCTCAACGCTGTTGTTGAAATTGGCCATACACGCATGGTCCTCATGTGTGAAAGACATATTAGATGGATTAGGAGCTATCATATATATTTTTCAAATCGAGAAATATTATTAATATCATTTTTAAGAGAGTTTAAAGTGGCAATTCTGACCAATATTCGGCAAGGTAAACGAGTTAAAATAGTTGGTATACGGGAAGTTTCTCTGCCGTATAGACTTTCTGACCAAAACTGGAACAGGAATCAAAAAGATAAACAATTACCAGGTTTGACAGACCCCGGTGCAACTACTTACTCTCATTGTTCATAATTATCATTAAATGTCTCGGTTTCACAAGACTCATGGTCGACTAGACCTGTAGTTTCAAAGGGACAACACCCATAGGCCCGAATTCACAAAGGAGGTTTGTCGACAAACCTCCTTTTGCTTTTTACGAACCAAGGTTTGTAAAAACGCGTCGAAACGCGTCATATGACGCACATAAACCTGGGTTTGTCGACAAACCTCCTTTGTGAATTCGGGCCGTTGTGTTTCATATATAGGACGGGGTCAACAACACACCAATAAGATCTGGCAAATGAATTTCATATTATATTCACATTAGACACTCTCAAAATTTTCTATAGAGTTTGTAATTTGTTTATTTCAGCTCTCGAGACTGTATGGATGATTTTCCAACTACTGCCCTGGCTCCCATTCTAGAGCTTCCGGGTCAAAGTGTCGATGACCAGTGCAAGATGGTTCTTGATAACCCATTGGCCTACAGCTGCGCTTCGTTTGTAAGTTGGAAATTATTTCATTCTTTACCAGCTTTACAAAACCAAACCCTCTTCAAATTCTATTGCATGTACTGACATGATATACCCCTTGGCACATTTAAAATATTGGTCTTGAAAGAATAATTAGCCGTGGCTTAAGCTAAATTAGGATTTCCCTGCAGCTTACTTACAATGTTTCCTTGGGAACTTACGAAGTTTCCTAATACCTACAAATACAAATTCGCTTTCTCAGCATTCAGGTAAACATGCTCTACTTAAAACCTAATATATCTTGTTGAATAGTGGTCATATAAAGATAAAATGATTATTATTCATGATTTCATCGTAGCGGGAGGAGAGACCCGTCTCAGTGATTCAGATCACGATTTTCCCCTCCATGGCACAGGTGACGCCAAATACTACTACTACTACTGTTACTAGTACTACTTCTACCACTACTACTACTACTACTACTACTACTACTACTTTTACTACTAATAGTAGTGATAATGATGATGATAATGATATAATGATATAATGATAATAATGATATAATGATAATAATAATAAAATTATAATGATAATGATATTTTCAATTGATACAGACAACCTGCACTAAGTTGTCTTGCCGTACACCGGATGATTCTTCATGCTATTCTAGTTCGGTGCCAGCTGAAGGAAGTCAATGTGGAGATGGAATGGTACGTGTCTCCCTGTTCCTTACAGAAAAATCCAAGCCTGCCCTGCTGGAAAGAACACCCTCATTCACAGTGTGAATCACACTCTGTTTCACAGTGTGCTCCACAATGTTAAATTGGGGCGTTTTCACATTGTGGTCGATTCGTTTCACACTATGGTTCACAGTGTGGATAACCGGAAAAGGAAAGAACACACTCATTCACAGTGTGAATCACACTGTGTTTCACACTGTGAATGAGTGTGTTCTTTCCAGTAGGGTGATAGAAAACTACTCTAGAGGAAAACACACAAAAAAGAGAAGTAGAATGGAGGAAATCTGAATGAAATTGGGCGAAAATGAAAAAAAAATGGTTTAATTCTTGAAAATTGTTATCGCTATAGGTATGGGCGCTTCAAATTCGATGACTTTGAATGTCTCTGTGATCTATAGTGGTGGAAAATGAGAAGGTATTTAAGGATAAAAACATAAATTAATGATATTTATTTACACGAGAACGGTAGAGTTTCGCCACTACGTCACAATCCACTGATTTGAGATTCGCATACTAGAATTAGTGATCTCATATATTTCAAACAATCATAACCTTCTTAATATTGGTCCGATTTATTTTAAACTTTCTCCGTTCTGTTTATTCATCCAAATGAATTTATTACAAGGGTTGAATTGCTCTTTAATCTTGTTTGAGCTCGCACTCGTCTATTAAATCAACCTTGTCCCAGTTGTTTTGAGACTCCCCACCCCATCCCCTCCCATAATGATTTTCTCATAATAACCATGCCATAGATTAGACATCAACCTAATTCAGTTTTAAATTGTTTTACAGATATTCAATGAAGAATCAATTTGAATTTTGTAGACAATTTTGATTCAGCATGACTCTTTGATCCATTATATCTTCACAGTGGTGCATAAATGCAAAATGCGTGAGTACATCACTCGCACTGCCGTCAGCAGTGGATGGTGGATGGACCGAGTTTTGTGAAGAATTCTCGCCCTGCTCTAGATCCTGTGGGACAGGGGTTCAATACCGGAGTAGATCTTGTACAAATCCTACTACACAATGGGGCGGCGCACCCTGTGTTGGAGACAGTCATATCTACAAAATTTGCAATGAACAGGTAATGAACAATAACTTCTTCTGATTTGAAATTTAACGGCTTATTCAAAATTAAAATACTTGTACACTGTTTAAACTATTGCGATTTGGGGGGAAGCTTTTTGTATGTGGGTATGTGTGTGTTTTAGTGTGGTTTTTATTACATGAAATCAATGAATACTGGAACTAAATAACATTGTTTATGATAGATAACATTACTATGATGTAACATACCAATCCGTTTCTCTTCTTTTTTGAAAAACCATTGCGCCAATGTTATCTTTATTATTATTAATAATGGAATGTTCTGAGCACATTTATTCACCGAATCGACTTTACTCCGGTATTTGATGTGATATGTGATTTGATATCAGTGTTTGTATTTTTCTTTCCCCAAAAAGAAGAACAATTGATTTTAAAACGATACACTCTCTTTCGACTTTAGGACCTGCATAGTTGGTATTATGTAATAATTTTAATCACTTGTCTTACGCGTCTTCTTAATATTGAATTATGTATATCTTATGGTACTCTACAAACTATCCCCTTTTGAGAAGAGCCATCTACAGATCTTTGATTTCTTTTGGAAATTCGTTGAGGTTTTTTTTTCTTTCGGTATTGTATAATAATAATAATAATAGTTACATTTATAGGGCGCTTTATACAGACGTTTCTAAGCGCACAGGTGTATTCCTTGTATTCTCTGTTACACTCCTTCATGTTCCCGAAAATTAAATAGTAAAAATGAAATAAACTAAGTGATTTTTAAAGTTTATGGCACATTGCCACCTTTTAATTAATTTTTGTTTAGCCCTGCACGACTTCACAAGATGATTACCGCAACGAACAGTGTGCTGCAACAAATTCAATCCCATACAATGGTGTTCTGTACACCTGGACAGATTATCAACATTCTACTAGATTAGGTGAGTATCATGTTCTTGTTATATACAGCGTAAAGCAGGAAGTCGGGATCTTCCGATCATACGAGATAAAAGACATGGGATTTGGAGGTGGAGGGGTGTAATATTTCTCTTAATATTATTTTATTCTTTTCCCTCTGTTTAGCCGTTTCTCATATACCTAATGATCTATCTTTTCCTGTTGCCGTTCGATGTGTCTACGTGCCCCCGACCCACATACACACATGCACACGCACACACACGAACATACACTCCAGCGGTTGCAAATATTTAGCCATGTTAAAGGACGTATTTAGAGATTTAAAATTGGCTTGAATGAAATTGGCTTGAATGAAAACTGAATTATTAGAAGCCAGGGTAATAATCGGGAGCGCCAGGAGGGTCAAATCTGACTGACATGAGCGCTAAACAAGAACCCACTATTATTATTATTATAAGTGAAAGTTAGAGAAAAATATCGGAAAAAATAAAAGACGGTTTAAATTGTTTAGTTAAAGTCATGGAGAACCGAATAATAACAATTTGTTGATGTATTGTTACTCCATTTTTTGACAATTAGTTTTGGTTTCGCCGAAGATTTGTCATACTCAATAATGATTCAAAGTTATCATTGATGTAGAGCCTGGTTAGATTTCACCACATTGTGTATCCATTTTGTTATGACCCACGGGCCACCTCATAGCTCATTAATAGCCATTAAGCTTTATTCCTGTTGATTTTTTGAATAAAGCTACCATGAATCCAAGGGATGGTTTCGTTACCTTCCTATACATGAATTCTTTATTTTTGTACACTTTTTTTCTTCAAAGTTTTGGTTGATTATTACCTTTCATTTTTATGATACACAATATTTTTAATAATATTCTGGATATGAAATAACGTTCCTATATGCGGTTTCAAAGAACTTTCAACATCCTTAACCGAGTTGAGCTCCACCAACGGTAGGCCTACCGCTTAGTGCATTCGAGGGATTCAAGGGATAAATCTTACCAGGTGCTTATTCACCCACCAAGTGACAAAATTTCGATTACTAGTAATGTCATGACAAAAGCCATAAGTGTCGCCGCAGGGATTCGAACCCCGTGTGGTCCACGGTCCAGAGAACTACCCAGTAGACCACAATACTTCTACACGTGGCATCCGTGTGATAATATTGTTATATTTGAAAACATAACTCTTTGCAAGGGATTTAAGTAGTATGACGGTTTCTTGTAGGTGATGAAGTTTGCGGTATGAATTGTTTGGCATCGGGAGAAGATGGACCCTTTCTCAATGACAGACCAGGAAACTTCCATGATGGTACGCTGTGTTGGCATGAACCAGTGACTGACGCCACCAAATCATTCGAATTTACCAAGTCATTGTGTCTTAATGGAAGATGTCAACAGGTATCAATATATTTTTAATGAATTGAAAGAAAGCCTTAAAAATCACGATAAACGTATATCGAATTTGTTTAAAATGTGAGCAATGAATTTCATGACTTTCTTTGAACCGCATTGTCAGTGGATAGAAAGATTTACTTCGCTACCTTTATAACCAAACCTGGAGTATCAGCAGCATTATTTGTGCGTGTTGGCGGGTGTGTGGTCGTTTGTGTGCGGGTGTGGGTGGGGTTGAGTGCGTCCTAGTGTATTTGCGTAGGTGGGTATGTGGGTGAGTGTTTGTGCGTACGTGCGTGTGTTGACGGGTGTGTGCGTGATGCGTGCGTGCGCGCGCGTGTGTACGTGTGTGAGAGGTTTTATGTTTGTGGAATGAGGGGGAGGGGGAGGAAGAGAAAAGGGTAGAGATTTGTTGATGGTGGAATCTGGAATGGCACACACATGGATATGATGATTTCATGGAGGCGATGGGATATATACAATCATCCTGAAGCAAGACAAATCAAAAATCATTTTTAAAGAATAGTCAGGTGTATCATTTTTTAATCGTTTATTTATTTATTTATTTATTCGGTTTAAAAACATCAACACGTAAAGTTCAGGAACTCATAATGGTTGATTTACAATCGTCAGACGCAAGCCGAATATTCAAAAGACACCATATTTTTCACGGTTTAGTTTTAAAGTATTTGTCACTTTATCAGTATTCAGAACAATAAGTCCCAGAAATTCATGCCGGATACAATACCCAAAGAGCTCACGCAATCAGTTATCATATCTTGAAAATAAACAATAACTTATTTTCTCAATATATAAGAATATTAGAATACGGGTGTTCCTTTTGGTAGAGGAAGAATACACCATTTTCTTATCATAAATCTCATTTATCCGTAGAATTTTGGATGCGATGGAATTCTAAATTCAGGTCTTGCTTACGATCGCTGCCATGTTTGTAATGGAGACGGATCGTCATGTGCTTGTTCGACTCAGACACTGACTTCTGCTTCAGGAACTGGAGGTAGGACATGGGCTGATCAATGCCGCACTCTCTGTCCCTCTCTGTCTCTTTCTCTCTCTCTTTCTCTCTCTTTATCTCTCTCTTCCTCTCTCTCTCTCTCTCTCTCTCTCTCACTTTCTTTTTCCCCTTTTACTTCTCCCCTCTCTGACGAGAGTTTTCTCATTTTTTACGTCTACTGATATGAAATAATTGTACTTTGATATTACACATCATTTTCAATAATTTCCTTTAAAGTTGAATGAAAACAGTAATATATTTTATGATCCCTAATTACAGAGTCTGTGATTGCCATAGTTCCGATTGGATCGACCAGTGTTACAGCTGATAGTTATGGAAGCAACCATTATTTAGGTATGTATACAGAAAGTGGAGGCATGATGGCTTAGTGGATGAGTAAGAAGGTTAAAGATTCGAAACCTATACGTAAAACTATCCGATAAGACTTAAAGTCGTAGCTCACCTTGGTTGTTGGATTAAAAGTTTTCTTTTAGCAGCCACTTTTCAGGTTGTCCGCCCGTCTGTCTCGTCTGTCGTTACAGCGATAAACCGAGAACAACTAAACGGACTTTAACCAAACTTGGATCAGTTAGCTATGAACATGCTAGGATGAACTAACTGTTTGGGTTTTGAATGTAAGAAGCCAAATATCAAATGTCACGGGACCATGAAGTGCCCAAAAGGACCAGACATTATTTCGTTTTCAACGATACCATGAGAAGCAAAAAGATCAATTCAAACAAAACCTGCATGGATGAAGTGTGTATTTAAGCATGCAAAAGATCAAGTGATTAGATTTTGGGTGGAATAGGTCAAAGTTCAAGTATTATATATCACAGGGTTATCAAAGTATTATTGATCACAGAGATGGTATTATCATTGTGACTGACTTTATTCAACAACAAAATTAAAGAATATTTACCAAACTAGACTCAAGTATGAATGAGTATGGAAATATCAAATGAAAATAGTTTTGGTTCTTCAGGTAAGAGATTAAAGGTCACTTGATCATTACATATAGGCAGGTGCATAGAGACGCAGTCGCATTCATCATGTTGAAGAAATAAACTGTAAGCCATATTGATACTGTGTGCAATGTCAAGGTGATTTTATTAATCCTTAAAATGTTCATGAGCTTTGCCTTGACCTTTGTTATCATCTTTCTGATGGTTTCACCAGTTCTATAAAACTCACCTAAAAGTGGCTGATAAAAAACATAGACTTTTAAAAGGAGGCAATTTTTTCGTAGGCACATTTAGAAGATAATATTTTAGATTTTATCTTTCCAATATTTGAAAAAAATATTGGAAAGATCAAATAGTTTAGGATAACTTCAATTTCATTTAATCGAAGTCTGAACTCTTAAGACTCCTAAGGACCAAACAAAAGAAAAAGAAAAGAAGACAGAACAAAAAGGAAGGAAGGAGAGTTAATAGCATGTGATTGTATGTTCGTCAACCTTAAAGGTAATACAAAGTTTTGGTATGGGGTCATGAATTTGGTTCAAATGAAAATATTTGAAGCATATGTGATCCTACAATATTCATTGATTGTTGTTGCGGTTGAAATCGAGTCTAAAGTTATAAAATTATAAATAATAAACTCTTTATGATGTATAGCTCCCTCTCAAGGTCAAGATCTTAATTAAGCTACAAAACAATGTTTCTTGACTAAAATCAACCGATTAGCTATTCCCGTTTGAAAATTATATATCACAACTACATATTCTGAAATTTTCATGGACGCAGCTACCATTGTACGGCCGTAGGCGCTATTTGAAATTTATCAAAATTTACCGGGAGCACCGGTAAATTTTTATATTCAATTTTTCTCGAAAGCAGTAGTGTTTTAGGGGCTTAATTTTCGAGTGGTTATAATACATCCACAGGGGCATCTAAATATATCAAAATTGTAAAGAATCACTATCCATCCAATTTTCAAAATTTCCCAAAACTTTGTATTACCTTTAATTAATTTTATATCCACATTAAGTTCTGATATCGTCTTTTATCTACAGGACTTAGAGTAAATGGTATATTCATCTTTGGCGTGAACACAGATGGAAATTCTCTTACAGTAGGTGGTGACTACGAAATTGAAAACATGGTCGTTAATTACGATCGCATATTCAATGAAGAGACGCATATACGATCGCTCTCTGAACCTTCTACGGAAATACTTGACATCTTACTTTGGACGGGATCAACAACTGGATTAAATGTCACAGTCAGATATTGTACACCAGGTAAGACTCAATCTCTTAAAGTGACTCGGTAACATTGTTGAAGGTTGATGAAAAAATGACGTAATTTTTGTATGAAATGTTACTTATTATATTCCTTCTGCTGTACTAACCCTCTAACATGCGAAAAATCCCGAAAAATTCATAAACCACAAAGATATTTACGGGTTTCTTCGAAGGTGTCACTTAGTCTAGTTCTGGACCCTTTTATTGATTTTTGTTATTCGCCGACTATAAGCGTTAAGCCGAGTGATAGCGCGATCTTTAGTGACTGCGCGATCCCCACTAAAACAGTTTTTCCATGAAAATAAGACATAAGACAGGCTCTTAAAAATCCGTCAACACGTAAATGTCTGGAATGGTATTTAGAGCCAATTCATCGCTTTGTGAAGATATGAACTCTCCTAAAATGTAATTGAATTGTATTAATATAGTTGGGAGAAATGAGGAATCAATCAGATCAGTTTTTCCCAAACTTTCAGATTACCTTTATGTGTACATCTAGCATTGAAGTCACTACCTTCAAGCACCATTTAAACAATGTTGCAAAGTCCCTTCAAGATCATTCCGTCAATAGACGTTTTTTTCAATTCATTTGTACTAAACTTTCAACTCAGACTTAAAGTTCAATATAAACTGTAAAAACAGGTAACGTATAAGTGAAGTTTCTTCAATATATTTTGTATATCAAGCTTTCAACGAAGAGTTAAAATTATATTTAAAATACGTGTATTTCCGGCTTATTCTATCTTCTTCTCTTTTTTCTTTAGAGACTGACCCTTGTGATGCACAACCATGTCAGAATGGAGGAACCTGCACTTTTGTTGATAGTACTCGAACTTGTGCATGTCCTAGCACCCACCAGGGAGAAAACTGTGAAACAGGTAACTTATATGTCAACGTTTTTCCCATTCATGTTGTATCAAGCTTTCAACAAATAGATAAATTCAAATTAAAATACGTGTATATATGACTTATTCTCTCTACTTTTCATCTCTTTTTTTCTTCAGAGATTGACCTTTGTGTAGAAACACCATGTCAGAATGGAGGAACCTGCACTTTTGTTGATAGTACTCGAACTTGTGGATGTCCTAGCACCCACCAGGGAGAAAACTGTGAAACAGGTAACTTATATGTAAACGTTTTTCTCATTCATGTTGTATCAAGCTTTCAACAAATAGTTAAATTCAAATTAAAATACGTGTATATGCGACTTATTCTCTCTACTTTTCATCTCTTTTTTTCTTCAGAGATTGACCTTTGTGTAGAAACACCATGTCAGAATGGAGGAACCTGCACTTTTGTTGATAGTACTCGAACTTGTGGATGTCCTAGCACCCACCAGGGAGTAAACTGTGAAACAGGTAACTTATATGTAAACGTTTTTCTCATTCATGTTGTATCAAGCTTTCAACAAATAGTTAAATTCAAATTAAAATACGTGTATATGCGACTTATTCTCTCTACTTTTCATCTCTTTTTTTCTTCAGAGATTGACCTTTGTGTAGAAACACCATGTCAGAATGGAGGAACCTGCACTTTTGTTGATAGTTCTCGAACTTGTGCATGTCCTAGCACCCACCAGGGAGTAAACTGTGAAACAGGTAACTTATATTTCAACGTTTTTCCAATTCATTTTGTATCAAGCTTTCAAAAGAAAGTTAAATTCGTTTTAAAACACGTGTATATGCGACTCATTCTATTTACTTTTCATCTCTTTTTTTCTTCAGAGATTGACCTTTGTGTAGAAACACCATGTCAGAATGGAGGAACCTGCACTTTTGTTGATAGTACTCGAACTTGTGGATGTCCTAGCACCCACCAGGGAGTAAACTGTGAAACAGGTAACTTATATGTAAACGTTTTTCCCATTCATGTTGTATCAAGCTTTCAACAAATAGTTAAATTCAAATTAAAATACGTGTATATGCGACTTATTCTCTCTACTCTTCATCTCTTTTTTTCTTCAGAGATTGACCTTTGTGTAGAAACACCATGTCAGAATGGAGGAACCTGCACTTTTGTTGATAGTACTCGAACTTGTGCATGCCCTAGCACCCACCAGGGAGTAAACTGTGAAACAGGTAACTTATATTTCAACGTTTTTCCAATTCATTTTGTATCAAGCTTTCAAAAGAAAGTTAAATTCGTTTTAAAACACGTGTATATGCGACTCATTCTATTTACTTTTCATCTCTTTTTTTTCTTCAGAGATTGACCTTTGTGTAGAAACACCATGTCAGAATGGAGGAACCTGCACTTTTGTTGATAGTACTCGAACTTGTGCATGTCCTAGCACCCACCAGGGAGTAAACTGTGAAACAGGTAACTTATATGTAAACGTTTTTCTAATTCATTTTGTATCAAACTTTCAACAAATAGTTAAATTCAAATTAAAATACGTGTATATATGACTTATTCTCTCTACTTTTCATCTCTTTTTTTCTTCAGAGATTGACCTTTGTGTAGAAACACCATGTCAGAATGGAGGAACCTGCACTTTTGTTGATAGTACTCGAACTTGTGCATGTCCTAGCACCCACCAGGGAGTAAACTGTGAAACAGGTAACTTATATGTAAACGTTTTTCTAATTCATTTTGTATCAAACTTTCAACAAATAGTTAAATTCAAATTAAAATACGTGTATATATGACTTATTCTCTCTACTTTTCATCTCTTTTTTTCTTCAGAGATTGACCTTTGTGTAGAAACACCATGTCAGAATGGAGGAACATGCACTTTTGTTGATAGTACTCGAACTTGTGGATGTCCTAGCACCCACCAGGGAGAAAACTGTGAAACAGGTAACTTATATGTAAACGTTTTTCCCATTCATGTTGTATCAAGCTTTCAACAAATAGTTAAATTCAAATTAAAATACGTGTATATGCGACTTATTCTCTCTACTTTTCATCTCTTTTTTTCTTCAGAGATTGACCTTTGTGTAGAAACACCATGTCAGAATGGAGGAACCTGCACTTTTGTTGATAGTACTCGAAGTTGTGGATGTCCTAGCACCCACCAGGGAGTAAACTGTGAAACAGGTAACTTATATGTAAACGTTTTTCTAATTCATGTTGTATCAAACTTTCAACAAAAACTTAAAATTCGATTTAAAATACGTGTATTTGCGTCTCATTCTATCTACTTTTCATCTCTTTTTTTTCTTCAGAGATTGACCTTTGTGTAGAAACACCATGTCAGAATGGAGGAACCTGCACTTTTGTTGATAGTACTCGAACTTGTGCATGTCCTAGCACCCATCAGGGAGTAAACTGTGAAACAGGTAACTTATATTTCAACGTTTTTCCATTTCATTTTGTATCAAGCTTTCAAAAGAAAGTTAAATTCGTTTTAAAACACGTGTATTTGCGTCTCATTCTATCTACTTTTCATCACTTTTTTTCTTCAGAGATTGACCTTTGTGTAGAAACACCATGTCAGAATGGAGGAACCTGCACTTTTGTTGATAGTACTCGAACTTGTGCATGTCCTAGCACCCACCAGGGAGTAAACTGTGAAACAGGTAACTTATATGTAAACGTTTTTCCAATTCATTTTGTATCAAGCTTTCAACAAAAACTTAAAATTCGATTTAAAATACGTGTATTTGCGTCTCATTCTATCTACTTTTCATCTCTTTTTTTCTTCAGAGATTGACCTTTGTGTAGAAACACCATGTCAGAATGGAGGAACCTGCACTTTTGTTGATAGTACTCGAACTTGTGCATGTCCTAGCACCCACCAGGGAGTAAACTGTGAAACAGGTAACTTATATGTAAACGTTTTTCCCATTCATGTTGTATCAAGCTTTCAACAAATAGTTAAATTCAAATTAAAATACGTGTATATGCGACTTATTCTCTCTACTTTTCAGTCATCTCTTTTTTTCTTCAGAGATTGACCTTTGTGTAGAAACACCATGTCAGAATGGAGGAACCTGCAGTTTTGTTGATAGTACTCGAACTTGTGGATGTCCTAGCACCCACCAGGGAGAAAACTGTGAAACAGGTAACTTATATGTAAACGTTTTTCTAATTCATGTTGTATCAAACTTTCAACAAAAACTTAAAATTCGATTTAAAATACGTGTATTTGCGTCTCATTCTATCTACTTTTCATCTCTTTTTTTTCTTCAGAGATTGACCTTTGTGTAGAAACACCATGTCAGAATGGAGGAACCTGCACTTTTGTTGATAGTTCTCGAACTTGTGCATGTCCTAGCACCCACCAGGGAGTAAACTGTGAAACAGGTAACTTATATTTCAACGTTTTTCCAATTCATTTTGTATCAAGCTTTCAAAAGAAAGTTAAATTCGTTTTAAAACACGTGTATATGCGACTCATTCTATTTACTTTTCATCTCTTTTTTTCTTCAGAGATTGACCTTTGTGTAGAAACACCATGTCAGAATGGAGGAACCTGCACTTTTGTTGATAGTACTCGAACTTGTGGATGTCCTAGCACCCACCAGGGAGTAAACTGTGAAACAGGTAACTTATATGTAAACGTTTTTCTAATTCATTTTGTATCAAACTTTCAACAAAAACTTAAAATTCGATTTAAAATACGTGTATTTGCGTCTCATTCTATCTACTTTTCATCTCTTTTTTTCTTCAGAGATTGACCTTTGTGTAGAAACACCATGTCAGAATGGAGGAACCTGCACTTTTGTTGATAGTACTCGAACTTGTGCATGTCCTAGCACCCATCAGGGAGTAAACTGTGAAACAGGTAACTTATATTTCAACGTTTTTCCAATTCATTTTGTATCAAGCTTTCAAAAGAAAGTTAAATTCGTTTTAAAACACGTGTATATGCGACTCATTCTATTTACTTTTCATCTCTTTTTTTTCTTCAGAGATTGACCTTTGTGTAGAAACACCATGTCAGAATGGAGGAACCTGCACTTTTGTTGATAGTACTCGAACTTGTGCATGTCCTAGCACCCACCAGGGAGTAAACTGTGAAACAGGTAACTTATATGTAAACGTTTTTCTAATTCATTTTGTATCAAACTTTCAACAAATAGTTAAATTCAAATTAAAATACGTGTATATATGACTTATTCTCTCTACTTTTCATCTCTTTTTTTCTTCAGAGATTGACCTTTGTGTAGAAACACCATGTCAGAATGGAGGAACATGCACTTTTGTTGATAGTACTCGAACTTGTGGATGTCCTAGCACCCACCAGGGAGAAAACTGTGAAACAGGTAACTTATATGTAAACGTTTTTCCCATTCATGTTGTATCAAGCTTTCAACAAATAGTTAAATTCAAATTAAAATACGTGTATATGCGACTTATTCTCTCTACTTTTCATCTCTTTTTTTCTTCAGAGATTGACCTTTGTGTAGAAACACCATGTCAGAATGGAGGAACCTGCACTTTTGTTGATAGTACTCGAAGTTGTGGATGTCCTAGCACCCACCAGGGAGTAAACTGTGAAACAGGTAACTTATATGTAAACGTTTTTCTAATTCATGTTGTATCAAACTTTCAACAAAAACTTAAAATTCGATTTAAAATACGTGTATTTGCGTCTCATTCTATCTACTTTTCATCTCTTTTTTTTCTTCAGAGATTGACCTTTGTGTAGAAACACCATGTCAGAATGGAGGAACCTGCACTTTTGTTGATAGTACTCGAACTTGTGCATGTCCTAGCACCCATCAGGGAGTAAACTGTGAAACAGGTAACTTATATTTCAACGTTTTTCCAATTCATTTTGTATCAAGCTTTCAAAAGAAAGTTAAATTCGTTTTAAAACACGTGTATTTGCGTCTCATTCTATCTACTTTTCATCACTTTTTTTCTTCAGAGATTGACCTTTGTGTAGAAACACCATGTCAGAATGGAGGAACCTGCACTTTTGTTGATAGTACTCGAACTTGTGCATGTCCTAGCACCCACCAGGGAGTAAACTGTGAAACAGGTAACTTATATGTAAACGTTTTTCCAATTCATTTTGTATCAAGCTTTCAACAAAAACTTAAAATTCGATTTAAAATACGTGTATTTGCGTCTCATTCTATCTACTTTTCATCTCTTTTTTTCTTCAGAGATTGACCTTTGTGTAGAAACACCATGTCAGAATGGAGGAACCTGCACTTTTGTTGATAGTACTCGAACTTGTGCATGTCCTAGCACCCACCAGGGAGTAAACTGTGAAACAGGTAACTTATATGTAAACGTTTTTCCCATTCATGTTGTATCAAGCTTTCAACAAATAGTTAAATTCAAATTAAAATACGTGTATATGCGACTTATTCTCTCTACTTTTCATCTCTTTTTTTCTTCAGAGATTGACCTTTGTGTAGAAACACCATGTCAGAATGGAGGAACCTGCACTTTTGTTGATAGTACTCGAACTTGTGGATGTCCTAGCACCCACCAGGGAGAAAACTGTGAAACAGGTAACTTATATGTAAACGTTTTTCTAATTCATGTTGTATCAAACTTTCAACAAAAACTTAAAATTCGATTTAAAATACGTGTATTTGCGTCTCATTCTATCTACTTTTCATCTCTTTTTTTTCTTCAGAGATTGACCTTTGTGTAGAAACACCATGTCAGAATGGAGGAACCTGCACTTTTGTTGATAGTTCTCGAACTTGTGCATGTCCTAGCACCCACCAGGGAGTAAACTGTGAAACAGGTAACTTATATTTCAACGTTTTTCCAATTCATT
Source organism: Strongylocentrotus purpuratus (assembly GCF_000002235.5). Classification (NCBI taxonomy): domain Eukaryota; kingdom Metazoa; phylum Echinodermata; class Echinoidea; order Camarodonta; family Strongylocentrotidae; genus Strongylocentrotus; species Strongylocentrotus purpuratus. The sequence continues at coordinate 28,149,508 of NW_022145595.1, forward strand.
TTGTATCAAGCTTTCAAAAGAAAGTTAAATTCGTTTTAAAACACGTGTATATGCGACGCATTCTATTTACTTTTCATCTCTTTTTTTTCTTCAGAGATTGACCTTTGTGTAGAAACACCATGTCAGAATGGAGGAACCTGCACTTTTGTTGATAGTACTCGAACTTGTGCATGTCCTAGCACCCACCAGGGAGTAAACTGTGAAACAGGTAACTTATATGTAAACGTTTTTCTAATTCATTTTGTATCAAACTTTCAACAAATAGTTAAATTCAAATTAAAATACGTGTATATATGACTTATTCTCTCTACTTTTCATTTCTTTTTTTCTTCAGAGATTGACCTTTGTGTAGAAACACCATGTCAGAATGGAGGAACCTGCACTTTTGTTGATAGTACTCGAACTTGTGGATGTCCTAGCACCCACCAGGGAGAAAACTGTGAAACAGGTAACTTATATGTAAACGTTTTTCCCATTCATGTTGTATCAAGCTTTCAACAAATAGTTAAATTCAAATTAAAATACGTGTATATATGACTTATTCTCTCTACTTTTCATCTCTTTTTTTTCTTCAGAGATTGACCTTTGTGTAGAAACACCATGTCAGAATGGAGGAACCTGCACTTTTGTTGATAGTACTCGAACTTGTGGATGTCCTAGCACCCACCAGGGAGTAAACTGTGAAACAGGTAACTTATATGTAAACGTTTTTCTAATTCATTTTGTATCAAACTTTCAACAAAAACTTAAAATTCGATTTAAAATACGTGTATTTGCGGCTCATTCTATCTACTTTTCATCACTTTTTTTCTTCAGAGATTGACCTTTGTGATGTAACACCATGTCAGAATGGAGGAACCTGCACTTTTGTTGATAGTACTCGAACTTGTGCATGTCCTAGCACCCACCAGGGAGAAAACTGTAAAACAAGTAACTTATATGTAAACGTTTTTCCAATTCATTTTGTATCAAGCTTTCAACAAATAGTTAAATTCAAATTAAAATACGTGTATATATGACTTATTCTCTCTACTTTTCATCTCTTTTTTTCTTCAGAGATTGACCTTTGTGTAGAAACACCATGTCAGAATGGAGGAACCTGCACTTTTGTTGATAGTACTCGAACTTGTGGATGTCCTAGCACCCACCAGGGAGAAAACTGTGAAACAGGTAACTTATATGTAAACGTTTTTCTAATTCATGTTGTATCAAACTTTCAACAAAAACTTAAAATTCGATTTAAAATACGTGTATTTGCGTCTCATTCTATCTACTTTTCATCTCTTTTTTTTCTTCAGAGATTGACCTTTGTGTAGAAACACCATGTCAGAATGGAGGAACCTGCACTTTTGTTGATAGTTCTCGAACTTGTGCATGTCCTAGCACCCACCAGGGAGTGAACTGTGAAACAGGTAACTTATATTTCAACGTTTTTCCAATTCATTTTGTATCAAGCTTTCAAAAGAAAGTTAAATTCGTTTTAAAACACGTGTATATGCGACTCATTCTATTTACTTTTCATCTCTTTTTTTTCTTCAGAGATTGACCTTTGTGTAGAAACACCATGTCAGAATGGAGGAACCTGCACTTTTGTTGATAGTTCTCGAACTTGTGCATGTCCTAGCACCCACCAGGGAGTAAACTGTGAAACAGGTAACTTATATTTCAACGTTTTTCCAATTCATTTTGTATCAAGCTTTCAAAAGAAAGTTAAATTCGTTTTAAAACACGTGTATATGCGACTCATTCTATCTACTTTTCATCTCTTTTTTTCTTCAGAGATTGACCTTTGTGTAGAAACACCATGTCAGAATGGAGGAACCTGCACTTTTGTTGATAGTACTCGAACTTGTGGATGTCCTAGCACCCACCAGGGAGTAAACTGTGAAACAGGTAACTTATATGTAAACGTTTTTCTAATTCATTTTGTATCAAACTTTCAACAAATAGTTAAATTCAAATTAAAATACGTGTATATATGACTTATTCTCTCTACTTTTCATCTCTTTTTTTTCTTCAGAGATTGACCTTTGTGTAGAAACACCATGTCAGAATGGAGGAACCTGCACTTTTGTTGATAGTACTCGAACTTGTGGATGTCCTAGCACCCACCAGGGAGTAAACTGTGAAACAGGTAACTTATATGTAAACGTTTTTCTAATTCATTTTGTATCAAACTTTCAACAAAAACTTAAAATTCGATTTAAAATACGTGTATTTGCGGCTCATTCTATCTACTTTTCATCACTTTTTTTCTTCAGAGATTGACCTTTGTGATGTAACACCATGTCAGAATGGAGGAACCTGCACTTTTGTTGATAGTACTCGAACTTGTGCATGTCCTAGCACCCACCAGGGAGAAAACTGTAAAACAAGTAACTTATATGTAAACGTTTTTCCAATTCATTTTGTATCAAGCTTTCAACAAATAGTTAAATTCAAATTAAAATACGTGTATATATGACTTATTCTCTCTACTTTTCATCTCTTTTTTTCTTCAGAGATTGACCTTTGTGTAGAAACACCATGTCAGAATGGAGGAACCTGCACTTTTGTTGATAGTACTCGAACTTGTGGATGTCCTAGCACCCACCAGGGAGTAAACTGTGAAACAGGTAACTTATATGTAAACGTTTTTCCCATTCATGTTGTATCAAGCTTTCAACAAATAGTTAAATTCAAATTAAAATACGTGTATATGCGACTTATTCTCTCTACTCTTCATCTCTTTTTTTCTTCAGAGATTGACCTTTGTGTAGAAACACCATGTCAGAATGGAGGAACCTGCACTTTTTTTGATAGTTCTCGAACTTGTGCATGTCCTAGCACCCACCAGGGAGTGAACTGTGAAACAGGTAACTTATATTTCAACGTTTTTCCAATTCATTTTGTATCAAGCTTTCAAAAGAAAGTTAAATTCGTTTTAAAACACGTGTATATGCGTCTCATTCTATTTACTTTTCATCTCTTTTTTTTCTTCAGAGATTGACCTTTGTGTAGAAACACCATGTCAGAATGGAGGAACCTGCACTTTTGTTGATAGTTCTCGAACTTGTGCATGTCCTAGCACCCACCAGGGAGTAAACTGTGAAACAGGTAACTTATATGTAAACGTTTTTCTAATTCATGTTGTATCAAACTTTCAACAAAAACTTAAAATTCGATTTAAAATACGTGTATTTGCGTCTCATTATATGTACTTTTCATCTCTTTTTTTTCTTCAGAGATTGACCTTTGTGTAGAAACACCATGTCAGAATGGAGGAACCTGCACTTTTGTTGATAGTACTCGAACTTGTGCATGCCCTAGCACCCACCAGGGAGTAAACTGTGAAACAGGTAACTTATATTTCAACGTTTTTCCAATTCATTTTGTATCAAGCTTTCAAAAGAAAGTTAAATTCGTTTTAAAACACGTGTATATGCGACTCATTCTATTTACTTTTCATCTCTTTTTTTTCTTCAGAGATTGACCTTTGTGTAGAAACACCATGTCAGAATGGAGGAACCTGCACTTTTGTTGATAGTACTCGAACTTGTGCATGTCCTAGCACCCACCAGGGAGTAAACTGTGAAACAGGTAACTTATATGTAAACGTTTTTCTAATTCATTTTGTATCAAACTTTCAACAAATAGTTAAATTCAAATTAAAATACGTGTATATATGACTTATTCTCTCTACTTTTCATCTCTTTTTTTCTTCAGAGATTGACCTTTGTGTAGAAACACCATGTCAGAATGGAGGAACATGCACTTTTGTTGATAGTACTCGAACTTGTGGATGTCCTAGCACCCACCAGGGAGAAAACTGTGAAACAGGTAACTTATATGTAAACGTTTTTCCCATTCATGTTGTATCAAGCTTTCAACAAATAGTTAAATTCAAATTAAAATACGTGTATATGCGACTTATTCTCTCTACTTTTCATCTCTTTTTTTCTTCAGAGATTGACCTTTGTGTAGAAACACCATGTCAGAATGGAGGAACCTGCACTTTTGTTGATAGTACTCGAAGTTGTGGATGTCCTAGCACCCACCAGGGAGTAAACTGTGAAACAGGTAACTTATATGTAAACGTTTTTCTAATTCATGTTGTATCAAACTTTCAACAAAAACTTAAAATTCGATTTAAAATACGTGTATTTGCGTCTCATTCTATCTACTTTTCATCTCTTTTTTTTCTTCAGAGATTGACCTTTGTGTAGAAACACCATGTCAGAATGGAGGAACCTGCACTTTTGTTGATAGTACTCGAACTTGTGCATGTCCTAGCACCCATCAGGGAGTAAACTGTGAAACAGGTAACTTATATTTCAACGTTTTTCCAATTCATTTTGTATCAAGCTTTCAAAAGAAAGTTAAATTCGTTTTAAAACACGTGTATTTGCGTCTCATTCTATCTACTTTTCATCACTTTTTTTCTTCAGAGATTGACCTTTGTGTAGAAACACCATGTCAGAATGGAGGAACCTGCACTTTTGTTGATAGTACTCGAACTTGTGCATGTCCTAGCACCCACCAGGGAGTAAACTGTGAAACAGGTAACTTATATGTAAACGTTTTTCCAATTCATTTTGTATCAAGCTTTCAACAAAAACTTAAAATTCGATTTAAAATACGTGTATTTGCGTCTCATTCTATCTACTTTTCATCTCTTTTTTTCTTCAGAGATTGACCTTTGTGTAGAAACACCATGTCAGAATGGAGGAACCTGCACTTTTGTTGATAGTACTCGAACTTGTGCATGTCCTAGCACCCACCAGGGAGTAAACTGTGAAACAGGTAACTTATATGTAAACGTTTTTCCCATTCATGTTGTATCAAGCTTTCAACAAATAGTTAAATTCAAATTAAAATACGTGTATATGCGACTTATTCTCTCTACTTTTCATCTCTTTTTTTCTTCAGAGATTGACCTTTGTGTAGAAACACCATGTCAGAATGGAGGAACCTGCACTTTTGTTGATAGTACTCGAACTTGTGGATGTCCTAGCACCCACCAGGGAGAAAACTGTGAAACAGGTAACTTATATGTAAACGTTTTTCTAATTCATGTTGTATCAAACTTTCAACAAAAACTTAAAATTCGATTTAAAATACGTGTATTTGCGTCTCATTCTATCTACTTTTCATCTCTTTTTTTTCTTCAGAGATTGACCTTTGTGTAGAAACACCATGTCAGAATGGAGGAACCTGCACTTTTGTTGATAGTTCTCGAACTTGTGCATGTCCTAGCACCCACCAGGGAGTAAACTGTGAAACAGGTAACTTATATTTCAACGTTTTTCCAATTCATTTTGTATCAAGCTTTCAAAAGAAAGTTAAATTCGTTTTAAAACACGTGTATATGCGACGCATTCTATTTACTTTTCATCTCTTTTTTTTCTTCAGAGATTGACCTTTGTGTAGAAACACCATGTCAGAATGGAGGAACCTGCACTTTTGTTGATAGTACTCGAACTTGTGCATGTCCTAGCACCCACCAGGGAGTAAACTGTGAAACAGGTAACTTATATGTAAACGTTTTTCTAATTCATTTTGTATCAAACTTTCAACAAATAGTTAAATTCAAATTAAAATACGTGTATATATGACTTATTCTCTCTACTTTTCATTTCTTTTTTTCTTCAGAGATTGACCTTTGTGTAGAAACACCATGTCAGAATGGAGGAACCTGCACTTTTGTTGATAGTACTCGAACTTGTGGATGTCCTAGCACCCACCAGGGAGAAAACTGTGAAACAGGTAACTTATATGTAAACGTTTTTCCCATTCATGTTGTATCAAGCTTTCAACAAATAGTTAAATTCAAATTAAAATACGTGTATATATGACTTATTCTCTCTACTTTTCATCTCTTTTTTTTCTTCAGAGATTGACCTTTGTGTAGAAACACCATGTCAGAATGGAGGAACCTGCACTTTTGTTGATAGTACTCGAACTTGTGGATGTCCTAGCACCCACCAGGGAGTAAACTGTGAAACAGGTAACTTATATGTAAACGTTTTTCTAATTCATTTTGTATCAAACTTTCAACAAAAACTTAAAATTCGATTTAAAATACGTGTATTTGCGGCTCATTCTATCTACTTTTCATCACTTTTTTTCTTCAGAGATTGACCTTTGTGATGTAACACCATGTCAGAATGGAGGAACCTGCACTTTTGTTGATAGTACTCGAACTTGTGCATGTCCTAGCACCCACCAGGGAGAAAACTGTAAAACAAGTAACTTATATGTAAACGTTTTTCCAATTCATTTTGTATCAAGCTTTCAACAAATAGTTAAATTCAAATTAAAATACGTGTATATATGACTTATTCTCTCTACTTTTCATCTCTTTTTTTCTTCAGAGATTGACCTTTGTGTAGAAACACCATGTCAGAATGGAGGAACCTGCACTTTTGTTGATAGTACTCGAACTTGTGGATGTCCTAGCACCCACCAGGGAGAAAACTGTGAAACAGGTAACTTATATGTAAACGTTTTTCTAATTCATGTTGTATCAAACTTTCAACAAAAACTTAAAATTCGATTTAAAATACGTGTATTTGCGTCTCATTCTATCTACTTTTCATCTCTTTTTTTTCTTCAGAGATTGACCTTTGTGTAGAAACACCATGTCAGAATGGAGGAACCTGCACTTTTGTTGATAGTACTCGAACTTGTGCATGTCCTAGCACCCACCAGGGAGTAAACTGTGAAACAGGTAACTTATATGTAAACGTTTTTCCAATTCATTTTGTATCAAGCTTTCAACAAAAACTTAAAATTCGATTTAAAATACGTGTATTTGCGTCTCATTCTATCTACTTTTCATCTCTTTTTTTCTTCAGAGATTGACCTTTGTGTAGAAACACCATGTCAGAATGGAGGAACCTGCACTTTTGTTGATAGTACTCGAACTTGTGCATGTCCTAGCACCCACCAGGGAGTAAACTGTGAAACAGGTAACTTATATGTAAACGTTTTTCCCATTCATGTTGTATCAAGCTTTCAACAAATAGTTAAATTCAAATTAAAATACGTGTATATGCGACTTATTCTCTCTACTTTTCATCTCTTTTTTTCTTCAGAGATTGACCTTTGTGTAGAAACACCATGTCAGAATGGAGGAACCTGCACTTTTGTTGATAGTACTCGAACTTGTGGATGTCCTAGCACCCACCAGGGAGAAAACTGTGAAACAGGTAACTTATATGTAAACGTTTTTCTAATTCATGTTGTATCAAACTTTCAACAAAAACTTAAAATTCGATTTAAAATACGTGTATTTGCGTCTCATTCTATCTACTTTTCATCTCTTTTTTTTCTTCAGAGATTGACCTTTGTGTAGAAACACCATGTCAGAATGGAGGAACCTGCACTTTTGTTGATAGTTCTCGAACTTGTGCATGTCCTAGCACCCACCAGGGAGTAAACTGTGAAACAGGTAACTTATATTTCAACGTTTTTCCAATTCATTTTGTATCAAGCTTTCAAAAGAAAGTTAAATTCGTTTTAAAACACGTGTATATGCGACGCATTCTATTTACTTTTCATCTCTTTTTTTTCTTCAGAGATTGACCTTTGTGTAGAAACACCATGTCAGAATGGAGGAACCTGCACTTTTGTTGATAGTACTCGAACTTGTGCATGTCCTAGCACCCACCAGGGAGTAAACTGTGAAACAGGTAACTTATATGTAAACGTTTTTCTAATTCATTTTGTATCAAACTTTCAACAAATAGTTAAATTCAAATTAAAATACGTGTATATATGACTTATTCTCTCTACTTTTCATTTCTTTTTTTCTTCAGAGATTGACCTTTGTGTAGAAACACCATGTCAGAATGGAGGAACCTGCACTTTTGTTGATAGTACTCGAACTTGTGGATGTCCTAGCACCCACCAGGGAGAAAACTGTGAAACAGGTAACTTATATGTAAACGTTTTTCCCATTCATGTTGTATCAAGCTTTCAACAAATAGTTAAATTCAAATTAAAATACGTGTATATATGACTTATTCTCTCTACTTTTCATCTCTTTTTTTTCTTCAGAGATTGACCTTTGTGTAGAAACACCATGTCAGAATGGAGGAACCTGCACTTTTGTTGATAGTACTCGAACTTGTGGATGTCCTAGCACCCACCAGGGAGTAAACTGTGAAACAGGTAACTTATATGTAAACGTTTTTCTAATTCATTTTGTATCAAACTTTCAACAAAAACTTAAAATTCGATTTAAAATACGTGTATTTGCGGCTCATTCTATCTACTTTTCATCACTTTTTTTCTTCAGAGATTGACCTTTGTGATGTAACACCATGTCAGAATGGAGGAACCTGCACTTTTGTTGATAGTACTCGAACTTGTGCATGTCCTAGCACCCACCAGGGAGAAAACTGTAAAACAAGTAACTTATATGTAAACGTTTTTCCAATTCATTTTGTATCAAGCTTTCAACAAATAGTTAAATTCAAATTAAAATACGTGTATATATGACTTATTCTCTCTACTTTTCATCTCTTTTTTTCTTCAGAGATTGACCTTTGTGTAGAAACACCATGTCAGAATGGAGGAACCTGCACTTTTGTTGATAGTACTCGAACTTGTGGATGTCCTAGCACCCACCAGGGAGAAAACTGTGAAACAGGTAACTTATATGTAAACGTTTTTCTAATTCATGTTGTATCAAACTTTCAACAAAAACTTAAAATTCGATTTAAAATACGTGTATTTGCGTCTCATTCTATCTACTTTTCATCTCTTTTTTTTCTTCAGAGATTGACCTTTGTGTAGAAACACCATGTCAGAATGGAGGAACCTGCACTTTTGTTGATAGTTCTCGAACTTGTGCATGTCCTAGCACCCACCAGGGAGTGAACTGTGAAACAGGTAACTTATATTTCAACGTTTTTCCAATTCATTTTGTATCAAGCTTTCAAAAGAAAGTTAAATTCGTTTTAAAACACGTGTATATGCGACTCATTCTATTTACTTTTCATCTCTTTTTTTTCTTCAGAGATTGACCTTTGTGTAGAAACACCATGTCAGAATGGAGGAACCTGCACTTTTGTTGATAGTTCTCGAACTTGTGCATGTCCTAGCACCCACCAGGGAGTAAACTGTGAAACAGGTAACTTATATTTCAACGTTTTTCCAATTCATTTTGTATCAAGCTTTCAAAAGAAAGTTAAATTCGTTTTAAAACACGTGTATATGCGACTCATTCTATCTACTTTTCATCTCTTTTTTTCTTCAGAGATTGACCTTTGTGTAGAAACACCATGTCAGAATGGAGGAACCTGCACTTTTGTTGATAGTACTCGAACTTGTGGATGTCCTAGCACCCACCAGGGAGTAAACTGTGAAACAGGTAACTTATATGTAAACGTTTTTCTAATTCATTTTGTATCAAACTTTCAACAAAAACTTAAAATTCGATTTAAAATACGTGTATTTGCGGCTCATTCTATCTACTTTTCATCACTTTTTTTCTTCAGAGATTGACCTTTGTGATGTAACACCATGTCAGAATGGAGGAACCTGCACTTTTGTTGATAGTACTCGAACTTGTGCATGTCCTAGCACCCACCAGGGAGAAAACTGTAAAACAAGTAACTTATATGTAAACGTTTTTCCAATTCATTTTGTATCAAGCTTTCAACAAATAGTTAAATTCAAATTAAAATACGTGTATATATGACTTATTCTCTCTACTTTTCATCTCTTTTTTTCTTCAGAGATTGACCTTTGTGTAGAAACACCATGTCAGAATGGAGGAACCTGCACTTTTGTTGATAGTACTCGAACTTGTGGATGTCCTAGCACCCACCAGGGAGTAAACTGTGAAACAGGTAACTTATATGTAAACGTTTTTCCCATTCATGTTGTATCAAGCTTTCAACAAATAGTTAAATTCAAATTAAAATACGTGTATATGCGACTTATTCTCTCTACTCTTCATCTCTTTTTTTCTTCAGAGATTGACCTTTGTGTAGAAACACCATGTCAGAATGGAGGAACCTGCACTTTTTTTGATAGTTCTCGAACTTGTGCATGTCCTAGCACCCACCAGGGAGTGAACTGTGAAACAGGTAACTTATATTTCAACGTTTTTCCAATTCATTTTGTATCAAGCTTTCAAAAGAAAGTTAAATTCGTTTTAAAACACGTGTATATGCGTCTCATTCTATTTACTTTTCATCTCTTTTTTTTCTTCAGAGATTGACCTTTGTGTAGAAACACCATGTCAGAATGGAGGAACCTGCACTTTTGTTGATAGTTCTCGAACTTGTGCATGTCCTAGCACCCACCAGGGAGTAAACTGTGAAACAGGTAACTTATATGTAAACGTTTTTCTAATTCATGTTGTATCAAACTTTCAACAAAAACTTAAAATTCGATTTAAAATACGTGTATTTGCGTCTCATTATATGTACTTTTCATCTCTTTTTTTTCTTCAGAGATTGACCTTTGTGTAGAAACACCATGTCAGAATGGAGGAACCTGCACTTTTGTTGATAGTACTCGAACTTGTGCATGCCCTAGCACCCACCAGGGAGTAAACTGTGAAACAGGTAACTTATATTTCAACGTTTTTCCAATTCATTTTGTATCAAGCTTTCAAAAGAAAGTTAAATTCGTTTTAAAACACGTGTATATGCGACTCATTCTATTTACTTTTCATCTCTTTTTTTTCTTCAGAGATTGACCTTTGTGTAGAAACACCATGTCAGAATGGAGGAACCTGCACTTTTGTTGATAGTACTCGAACTTGTGCATGTCCTAGCACCCACCAGGGAGTAAACTGTGAAACAGGTAACTTATATGTAAACGTTTTTCTAATTCATTTTGTATCAAACTTTCAACAAATAGTTAAATTCAAATTAAAATACGTGTATATATGACTTATTCTCTCTACTTTTCATCTCTTTTTTTCTTCAGAGATTGACCTTTGTGTAGAAACACCATGTCAGAATGGAGGAACATGCACTTTTGTTGATAGTACTCGAACTTGTGGATGTCCTAGCACCCACCAGGGAGAAAACTGTGAAACAGGTAACTTATATGTAAACGTTTTTCCCATTCATGTTGTATCAAGCTTTCAACAAATAGTTAAATTCAAATTAAAATACGTGTATATGCGACTTATTCTCTCTACTTTTCATCTCTTTTTTTCTTCAGAGATTGACCTTTGTGTAGAAACACCATGTCAGAATGGAGGAACCTGCACTTTTGTTGATAGTACTCGAAGTTGTGGATGTCCTAGCACCCACCAGGGAGTAAACTGTGAAACAGGTAACTTATATGTAAACGTTTTTCTAATTCATGTTGTATCAAACTTTCAACAAAAACTTAAAATTCGATTTAAAATACGTGTATTTGCGTCTCATTCTATCTACTTTTCATCTCTTTTTTTTCTTCAGAGATTGACCTTTGTGTAGAAACACCATGTCAGAATGGAGGAACCTGCACTTTTGTTGATAGTACTCGAACTTGTGCATGTCCTAGCACCCATCAGGGAGTAAACTGTGAAACAGGTAACTTATATTTCAACGTTTTTCCAATTCATTTTGTATCAAGCTTTCAAAAGAAAGTTAAATTCGTTTTAAAACACGTGTATTTGCGTCTCATTCTATCTACTTTTCATCACTTTTTTTCTTCAGAGATTGACCTTTGTGTAGAAACACCATGTCAGAATGGAGGAACCTGCACTTTTGTTGATAGTACTCGAACTTGTGCATGTCCTAGCACCCACCAGGGAGTAAACTGTGAAACAGGTAACTTATATGTAAACGTTTTTCCAATTCATTTTGTATCAAGCTTTCAACAAAAACTTAAAATTCGATTTAAAATACGTGTATTTGCGTCTCATTCTATCTACTTTTCATCTCTTTTTTTCTTCAGAGATTGACCTTTGTGTAGAAACACCATGTCAGAATGGAGGAACCTGCACTTTTGTTGATAGTACTCGAACTTGTGCATGTCCTAGCACCCACCAGGGAGTAAACTGTGAAACAGGTAACTTATATGTAAACGTTTTTCCCATTCATGTTGTATCAAGCTTTCAACAAATAGTTAAATTCAAATTAAAATACGTGTATATGCGACTTATTCTCTCTACTTTTCATCTCTTTTTTTCTTCAGAGATTGACCTTTGTGTAGAAACACCATGTCAGAATGGAGGAACCTGCAGTTTTGTTGATAGTACTCGAACTTGTGGATGTCCTAGCACCCACCAGGGAGAAAACTGTGAAACAGGTAACTTATATGTAAACGTTTTTCTAATTCATGTTGTATCAAACTTTCAACAAAAACTTAAAATTCGATTTAAAATACGTGTATTTGCGTCTCATTCTATCTACTTTTCATCTCTTTTTTTTCTTCAGAGATTGACCTTTGTGTAGAAACACCATGTCAGAATGGAGGAACCTGCACTTTTGTTGATAGTTCTCGAACTTGTGCATGTCCTAGCACCCACCAGGGAGTAAACTGTGAAACAGGTAACTTATATTTCAACGTTTTTCCAATTCATTTTGTATCAAGCTTTCAAAAGAAAGTTAAATTCGTTTTAAAACACGTGTATATGCGACTCATTCTATTTACTTTTCATCTCTTTTTTTTCTTCAGAGATTGACCTTTGTGTAGAAACACCATGTCAGAATGGAGGAACCTGCACTTTTGTTGATAGTACTCGAACTTGTGCATGTCCTAGCACCCACCAGGGAGTAAACTGTGAAACAGGTAACTTATATGTAAACGTTTTTCTAATTCATTTTGTATCAAACTTTCAACAAATAGTTAAATTCAAATTAAAATACGTGTATATATGACTTATTCTCTCTACTTTTCATTTCTTTTTTTCTTCAGAGATTGACCTTTGTGTAGAAACACCATGTCAGAATGGAGGAACCTGCACTTTTGTTGATAGTACTCGAACTTGTGGATGTCCTAGCACCCACCAGGGAGAAAACTGTGAAACAGGTAACTTATATGTAAACGTTTTTCCCATTCATGTTGTATCAAGCTTTCAACAAATAGTTAAATTCAAATTAAAATACGTGTATATATGACTTATTCTCTCTACTTTTCATCTCTTTTTTTTCTTCAGAGATTGACCTTTGTGTAGAAACACCATGTCAGAATGGAGGAACCTGCACTTTTGTTGATAGTACTCGAACTTGTGGATGTCCTAGCACCCACCAGGGAGTAAACTGTGAAACAGGTAACTTATATGTAAACGTTTTTCTAATTCATTTTGTATCAAACTTTCAACAAAAACTTAAAATTCGATTTAAAATACGTGTATTTGCGGCTCATTCTATCTACTTTTCATCACTTTTTTTCTTCAGAGATTGACCTTTGTGATGTAACACCATGTCAGAATGGAGGAACCTGCACTTTTGTTGATAGTACTCGAACTTGTGCATGTCCTAGCACCCACCAGGGAGAAAACTGTAAAACAAGTAACTTATATGTAAACGTTTTTCCAATTCATTTTGTATCAAGCTTTCAACAAATAGTTAAATTCAAATTAAAATACGTGTATATATGACTTATTCTCTCTACTTTTCATCTCTTTTTTTCTTCAGAGATTGACCTTTGTGTAGAAACACCATGTCAGAATGGAGGAACCTGCACTTTTGTTGATAGTACTCGAACTTGTGGATGTCCTAGCACCCACCAGGGAGAAAACTGTGAAACAGGTAACTTATATGTAAACGTTTTTCTAATTCATGTTGTATCAAACTTTCAACAAAAACTTAAAATTCGATTTAAAATACGTGTATTTGCGTCTCATTCTATCTACTTTTCATCTCTTTTTTTTCTTCAGAGATTGACCTTTGTGTAGAAACACCATGTCAGAATGGAGGAACCTGCACTTTTGTTGATAGTTCTCGAACTTGTGCATGTCCTAGCACCCACCAGGGAGTGAACTGTGAAACAGGTAACTTATATTTCAACGTTTTTCCAATTCATTTTGTATCAAGCTTTCAAAAGAAAGTTAAATTCGTTTTAAAACACGTGTATATGCGACTCATTCTATCTACTTTTTATCACTTTTTTTCTTCAGAGATTGACCTTTGTGTAGAAACACCATGTCAGAATGGAGGAACCTGCACTTTTGTTGATAGTACTCGAACTTGTGGATGTCCTAGCACCCACCAGGGAGAAAACTGTGAAACAGGTAACTTATATGTAAACGTTTTTCCCATTCATGTTGTATCAAGCTTTCAACAAATAGTTAAATTCAAATTAAAATACGTGTATATATGACTTATTCTCTCTACTTTTCATCTCTTTTTTTTCTTCAGAGATTGACCTTTGTGTAGAAACACCATGTCAGAATGGAGGAACCTGCACTTTTGTTGATAGTACTCGAACTTGTGGATGTCCTAGCACCCACCAGGGAGTAAACTGTGAAACAGGTTACTTATATGTAAACGTTTTTCTAATTCATTTTGTATCAAACTTTCAACAAAAACTTAAAATTCGATTTAAAATACGTGTATTTGCGGCTCATTCTATCTACTTTTCATCACTTTTTTTCTTTAGAGATTGACCTTTGTGATGTAACACCATGTCAGAATGGAGGAACCTGCACTTTTGTTGATAGTACTCGAACTTGTGCATGTCCTAGCACCCACCAGGGAGAAAACTGTAAAACAAGTAACTTATATGTAAACGTTTTTCCAATTCATTTTTGTATCAAGCTTTCAACAAATAGTTAAATTCAAATTAAAATACGTGTATATATGACTTATTCTCTCCACTTTTCATCTCTTTTTTTCTTCAGAGATTGACCTTTGTGTAGAAACACCATGTCAGAATGGAGGAACCTGCACTTTTGTTGATAGTACTCGAACTTGTGGATGTCCTAGCACCCACCAGGGAGTAAACTGTGAAACAGGTAACTTATATGTAAACGTTTTTCCCATTCATGTTGTATCAAGCTTTCAACAAATAGTTAAATTCAAATTAAAATACGTGTATATGCGACTTATTCTCTCTACTCTTCATCTCTTTTTTTCTTCAGAGATTGACTTTTGTGTAGAAACACCATGTCAGAATGGAGGAACCTGCACTTTTGTTGATAGTTCTCGAACTTGTGCATGTCCTAGCACCCACCAGGGAGTGAACTGTGAAACAGGTAACTTATATTTCAACGTTTTTCCAATTCATTTTGTATCAAGCTTTCAAAAGAAAGTTAAATTCGTTTTAAAACACGTGTATATGCGACTCATTCTATTTACTTTTCATCTCTTTTTTTTCTTCAGAGATTGACCTTTGTGTAGAAACACCATGTCAGAATGGAGGAACCTGCACTTTTGTTGATAGTACTCGAACTTGTGCTTGTCCTAGCACCCACCAGGGAGTAAACTGTGAAACAGGTAACTTATATTTCAATGTTTTTCCAATTCATTTTGTATCAAGCTTTCAAAAGAAAGTTAAATTCGTTTTAAAACACGTGTATATGCGACTCATTCTATCTACTTTTTATCACTTTTTTTCTTCAGAGATTGACCTTTGTGTAGAAACACCATGTCAGAATGGAGGAACCTGCACTTTTGTTGATAGTACTCGAACTTGTGGATGTCCTAGCACCCACCAGGGAGAAAACTGTGAAACAGGTAACTTATATGTAAACGTTTTTCCCATTCATGTTGTATCAAGCTTTCAACAAATAGTTAAATTCAAATTAAAATACGTGTATATATGACTTATTCTCTCTACTTTTCATCTCTTTTTTTTCTTCAGAGATTGACCTTTGTGTAGAAACACCATGTCAGAATGGAGGAACCTGCACTTTTGTTGATAGTACTCGAACTTGTGGATGTCCTAGCACCCACCAGGGAGTAAACTGTGAAACAGGTAACTTATATGTAAACGTTTTTCTAATTCATTTTGTATCAAACTTTCAACAAAAACTTAAAATTCGATTTAAAATACGTGTATTTGCGGCTCATTCTATCTACTTTTCATCACTTTTTTTCTTCAGAGATTGACCTTTGTGATGTAACACCATGTCAGAATGGAGGAACCTGCACTTTTGTTGATAGTACTCGAACTTGTGCATGTCCTAGCACCCACCAGGGAGAAAACTGTAAAACAAGTAACTTATATGTAAATGTTTTTCCAATTCATTTTGTATCAAGCTTTCAACAAATAGTTAAATTCAAATTAAAATACGTGTATATATGACTTATTCTCTCTACTTTTCATCTCTTTTTTTCTTCAGAGATTGACCTTTGTGTAGAAACACCATGTCAGAATGGAGGAACCTGCACTTTTGTTGATAGTACTCGAACTTGTGGATGTCCTAGCACCCACCAGGGAGTAAACTGTGAAACAGGTAACTTATATGTTAACGTTTTTCCCATTCATGTTGTATCAAGCTTTCAACAAATAGTTAAATTCAAATTAAAATACGTGTATATGCGACTTATTCTCTCTACTCTTCATCTCTTTTTTTCTTCAGAGATTGACCTTTGTGTAGAAACACCATGTCAGAATGGAGGAACCTGCACTGTTGTTGATAGTTCTCGAACTTGTGCATGTCCTAGCACCCACCAGGGAGTGAACTGTGAAACAGGTAACTTATATTTCAATTTTTTTCCAATTCATTTTGTATCAAGCTTTCAAAAGAAAGTTAAATTCGTTTTAAAACACGTGTATATGCGACTCATTCTATTTACTTTTCAATTCTTTTTTTCTTCAGAGATTGACCTTTGTGTAGAAACACCATGTCAGAATGGAGGAACCTGCACTTTTGTTGATAGTACTCGAACTTGTAGATGTCCTAGCACCCACCAGGGAGTAAACTGTGAAACAGGTAACTTATATGTAAACGTTTTTCTAATTCATTTTGTATCAAACTTTCAACAAAAACTTAAAATTCGATTTAAAATACGTGTATTTGCGGCATATTCTATCTACTTTTCATCACTTTTTTTCTTCAGAGATTGACCTTTGTGATGTAACACCATGTCAGAATGGAGGAACCTGCACTTTTGTTGATAGTACTCGAACTTGTGCATGTCCTAGCACCCACCAGGGAGAAAACTGTGAAACAAGTAACTTATATGTAAACGTTTTTCCAATTCATTTTGTATCAAGCTTTCAACAAATAGTTAAATTCAAATTAAAATACGTGTATATATGACTTATTCTCTCTACTTTTCATCTCTTTTTTTCTTCAGAGATTGACCTTTGTGTAGAAACACCATGTCAGAATGGAGGAACCTGCACTTTTGTTGATAGTACTCGAACTTGTGGATGTCCTAGCACCCACCAGGGAGAAAACTGTGAAACAGGTAACTTATATGTAAACGTTTTTCCCATTCATGTTGTATCAAGCTTTCAACAAATAGTTAAATTCAAATTAAAATACGTGTATATGCGACTTATTCTCTCTACTTTTCATCTCTTTTTTTCTTCAGAGATTGACCTTTGTGTAGACACACCATGTCAGAATGGAGGAACCTGCACTTTTGTTGATAGTACTCGAACTTGTGGATGTCCTAGCACCCACCAGGGAGTAAACTGTGAAACAGGTAACTTATATGTAAACGTTTTTCTAATTCATTTTGTATCAAACTTTCAACAAAAACTTAAAATTCGATTTAAAATACGTGTATTTGCGTCTCATTCTATCTACTTTTCATCTCTTTTTTTTCTTCAGCGATTGACCCTTGTGTAGAAACACCATGTCAGAATGGAGGAACCTGCACTTTTGTTGATAGTACTCGAACTTGTGCATGTCCTATCACCCACCAGGGAGAAAACTGTAAAACAAGTAACTTATATGTAAACGTTTTTCCAATTCATTTTTGTATCAAGCTTTCAACAAATAGTTAAATTCAAATTAAAATACGTGTATATATGACTTATTCTCTCCACTTTTCATCTCTTTTTTTCTTCAGAGATTGACCTTTGTGTAGAAACACCATGTCAGAATGGAGGAACCTGCACTTTTGTTGATAGTACTCGAACTTGTGGATGTCCTAGCACCCACCAGGGAGTAAACTGTGAAACAGGTAACTTATATGTAAACGTTTTTCCCATTCATGTTGTATCAAGCTTTCAACAAATAGTTAAATTCAAATTAAAATACGTGTATATGCGACTTATTCTCTCTACTCTTCATCTCTTTTTTTCTTCAGAGATTGACTTTTGTGTAGAAACACCATGTCAGAATGGAGGAACCTGCACTTTTGTTGATAGTTCTCGAACTTGTGCATGTCCTAGCACCCACCAGGGAGTGAACTGTGAAACAGGTAACTTATATTTCAACGTTTTTCCAATTCATTTTGTATCAAGCTTTCAAAAGAAAGTTAAATTCGTTTTAAAACACGTGTATATGCGACTCATTCTATTTACTTTTCATCTCTTTTTTTTCTTCAGAGATTGACCTTTGTGTAGAAACACCATGTCAGAATGGAGGAACCTGCACTTTTGTTGATAGTACTCGAACTTGTGCATGTCCTAGCACCCACCAGGGAGTAAACTGTGAAACAGGTAACTTATATTTCAATGTTTTTCCAATTCATTTTGTATCAAGCTTTCAAAAGAAAGTTAAATTCGTTTTAAAACACGTGTATATGCGACTCATTCTATCTACTTTTTATCACTTTTTTTCTTCAGAGATTGACCTTTGTGTAGAAACACCATGTCAGAATGGAGGAACCTGCACTTTTGTTGATAGTACTCGAACTTGTGGATGTCCTAGCACCCACCAGGGAGAAAACTGTGAAACAGGTAACTTATATGTAAACGTTTTTCCCATTCATGTTGTATCAAGCTTTCAACAAATAGTTAAATTCAAATTAAAATACGTGTATATATGACTTATTCTCTCTACTTTTCATCTCTTTTTTTTCTTCAGAGATTGACCTTTGTGTAGAAACACCATGTCAGAATGGAGGAACCTGCACTTTTGTTGATAGTACTCGAACTTGTGGATGTCCTAGCACCCACCAGGGAGTAAACTGTGAAACAGGTAACTTATATGTAAACGTTTTTCTAATTCATTTTGTATCAAACTTTCAACAAAAACTTAAAATTCGATTTAAAATACGTGTATTTGCGGCTCATTCTATCTACTTTTCATCACTTTTTTTCTTCAGAGATTGACCTTTGTGATGTAACACCATGTCAGAATGGAGGAACCTGCACTTTTGTTGATAGTACTCGAACTTGTGCATGTCCTAGCACCCACCAGGGAGAAAACTGTAAAACAAGTAACTTATATGTAAATGTTTTTCCAATTCATTTTGTATCAAGCTTTCAACAAATAGTTAAATTCAAATTAAAATACGTGTATATATGACTTATTCTCTCTACTTTGCATCTCTTTTTTTCTTCAGAGATTGACCTTTGTGTAGAAACACCATGTCAGAATGGAGGAACCTGCACTTTTGTTGATAGTACTCGAACTTGTGGATGTCCTAGCACCCACCAGGGAGTAAACTGTGAAACAGGTAACTTATATGTTAACGTTTTTCCCATTCATGTTGTATCAAGCTTTCAACAAATAGTTAAATTCAAATTAAAATACGTGTATATGCGACTTATTCTCTCTACTCTTCATCTCTTTTTTTCTTCAGAGATTGACCTTTGTGTAGAAACACCATGTCAGAATGGAGGAACCTGCACTGTTGTTGATAGTTCTCGAACTTGTGCATGTCCTAGCACCCACCAGGGAGTGAACTGTGAAACAGGTAACCTATATTTCAATTTTTTTCCAATTCATTTTGTATCAAGCTTTCAAAAGAAAGTTAAATTCGTTTTAAAACACGTGTATATGCGACTCATTCTATTTACTTTTCAATTCTTTTTTTCTTCAGAGATTGACCTTTGTGTAGAAACACCATGTCAGAATGGAGGAACCTGCACTTTTGTTGATAGTACTCGAACTTGTAGATGTCCTAGCACCCACCAGGGAGTAAACTGTGAAACAGGTAACTTATATGTAAACGTTTTTCTAATTCATTTTGTATCAAACTTTCAACAAAAACTTAAAATTCGATTTAAAATACGTGTATTTGCGGCATATTCTATCTACTTTTCATCACTTTTTTTCTTCAGAGATTGACCTTTGTGATGTAACACCATGTCAGAATGGAGGAACCTGCACTTTTGTTGATAGTACTCGAACTTGTGCATGTCCTAGCACCCACCAGGGAGAAAACTGTGAAACAAGTAACTTATATGTAAACGTTTTTCCAATTCATTTTGTATCAAGCTTTCAACAAATAGTTAAATTCAAATTAAAATACGTGTATATATGACTTATTCTCTCTACTTTTCATCTCTTTTTTTCTTCAGAGATTGACCTTTGTGTAGAAACACCATGTCAGAATGGAGGAACCTGCACTTTTGTTGATAGTACTCGAACTTGTGGATGTCCTAGCACCCACCAGGGAGAAAACTGTGAAACAGGTAACTTATATGTAAACGTTTTTCCCATTCATGTTGTATCAAGCTTTCAACAAATAGTTAAATTCAAATTAAAATACGTGTATATGCGACTTATTCTCTCTACTTTTCATCTCTTTTTTTCTTCAGAGATTGACCTTTGTGTAGACACACCATGTCAGAATGGAGGAACCTGCACTTTTGTTGATAGTACTCGAACTTGTGGATGTCCTAGCACCCACCAGGGAGTAAACTGTGAAACAGGTAACTTATATGTAAACGTTTTTCTAATTCATTTTGTATCAAACTTTCAACAAAAACTTAAAATTCGATTTAAAATACGTGTATTTGCGTCTCATTCTATCTACTTTTCATCTCTTTTTTTTCTTCAGCGATTGACCCTTGTGTAGAAACACCATGTCAGAATGGAGGAACCTGCACTTTTGTTGATAGTACTCGAACTTGTGCATGTCCTATCACCCACCAGGGAGTAAACTGTGAAACAGGTAACTTATATTTCAACGTTTTTCCCATTCATTTTGTATCAAGCTTTCAAAAGAAAGTTAAATTCGTTTTAAAACACGTGTATTTGCGTCTCATTCTATCTACTTTTCATCACTTTTTTTCTTCAGAGATTGACCTTTGTGTAGAAACACCATGTCAGAATGGAGGAACCTGCACTTTTGTTGATAGTACTCGAACTTGTGGATGTCCTAGCACCCACCAGGGAGTAAACTGTGAAACAGGTAACTTATATGTAAACGTTTTTCCAATTCATTTTGTATCAAGCTTTCAAAAGAAAGTTAAATTCGTTTTAAAACACGTGTATTTGCGTCTCATTCTATCTACTTTTCATCACTTTTTTTCTTCAGAGATTGACCTTTGTGTAGAAACACCATGTCAGAATGGAGGAACCTGCACTTTTGTTGATAGTACTCGAACTTGTGGATGTCCTAGCACCCACCAGGGAGTAAACTGTGAAACAGGTAACTTATATTTCAACGTTTTTCCAATTCATTTTGTATCAAGCTTTCAAAAGAAAGTTAAATTCGTTTTAAAACACGTGTATTTGCGTCTCATTCTATCTACTTTTCATCACTTTTTTTCTTCAGAGATTGACCTTTGTGTAGAAACACCATGTCAGAATGGAGGAACCTGCACTTTTGTTGATAGTACTCGAACTTGTGGATGTCCTAGCACCCACCAGGGAGTAAACTGTGAAACAGGTAACTTATATGTAAACGTTTTTCTAATTCATTTTGTATCAAACTTTCAACAAAAACATAAATTCGATTTAAAATACGTGTATTTGCGTCTCATTCTATCTACTTTTTATCACTTTTTTTCTTCAGAGATTGACCTTTGTGATGTAACACCATGTCAGAATGGAGGAACCTGCACTTTTGTTGATAGTACTCGAACTTGTGGATGTCCTAGCACCCACCAGGGAGTAAACTGTGAAACAAGTAACTTATATGTAAACGTTTTTCCCATTCATGTTGTATCAAGCTTTCAACAAATAGTTAAATTCAAATTAAAATACGTGTATATGCGACTTATTCTCTCTACTTTTCATCTCTTTTTTTCTTCAGAGATTGACCTTTGTGTAGAAACACCCTGTCAGAATGGAGGAACCTGCACTTTTGTTGATAGTTCTCGAACTTGTGCATGTCCTAGCACCCACCAGGGAGTAAACTGTGAAACAGGTAACTTATATTTCAACGTTTTTCCAATTCATTTTGTATCAAGCTTTCAAAAGAAAGTTAAATTCGTTTTAAAACACGTGTATATACGACTCATTCTATTTACTTTTCATCCCTTTTTTTTCTTCAGAGATTGACCTTTGTGTAGAAACACCATGTCAGAATGGAGGAACCTGCACTTTTGTTGATAGTACTCGAACTTGTGCATGTCCTAGCACCCACCAGGGAGTAAACTGTGAAACAGGTAACTTATATGTAAACGTTTTTCTAAATTATTTTGTATCAAACTTTCAACAAAAACTTAAAATTCGATTTAAAATACGTGTATTTGCGGCTCATTCTTTCTACTTTTCATCACTTTTTTTCTTCAGAGATTGACCTTTGTGATGTAACACCATGTCAGAATGGAGGAACATGCACTTTTGTTGATAGTACTCGAACTTGTGCATGTCCTAGCACCCACCAGGGAGAAAACTGTGAAACAAGTAACTTATATGTAAACGTTTTTCCAATTCATTTTGTATCAAGCTTTCAACAAATAGTTAAATTCAAATTAAAATACGTGTATATATGACTTATTCTCTCTAATTTTCATCTCTTTTTTTCTTCAGAGATTGACCTTTGTGTAGAAACACTATGTCAGAATGGAGGAACCTGCACTTTTGTTGATAGTACTCGAACTTGTGGATGTCCTAGCACCCACCAGGGAGAAAACTGTGAAACAGGTAACTTATATGTAAACGTTTTTCCCATTCATGTTGTATCAAGCTTTCAACAAATAGTTAAATTCAATTTAAAATACGTGTATATGCGACTTATTCTCTCTACTTTTCATCTCTTTTTTTCTTCAGAGATTGACCTTTGTGTAGAAACACCATGTCAGAATGGAGGAACCTGCACTTTTGTTGATAGTACTCGAACTTGTGGATGTCCTAGCACCCACCAGGGAGAAAACTGTGAAACAGGTAACTGATATGTAAACGTTTTTCCCATTCATTTTGTATCAAGCTTTCAACAAATAGTTTAATTCAAATTAAAATACGTGTATATGCGACTTATTCTCTCTACTTTTCATCACTTTTTTTCTTCAGAGATTGACCTTTGTGATGTAACACCATGTCAGAATGGAGGAACCTGCACTTTTGTTGATAGTACTCGAACTTGTGCATGTCCTAGCACCCACCAGGGAGAAAACTGTGAAACAGGTAACTTATATGTCAACGTTTTTCCCATTCATTTTGTATCAAGCTTTTAACACCATGTCAGAATGGAGGAACCTGCACTTTTGTTGATAGTACTCGAACTTGTGGATGTCCTAGCACCCACCAGGGAGAAAACTGTGAAACAGGTAACCTATAAGTCAACGTTTTTCCAATTCATTTTGTATCAAGCTTTCAACAAAAACTTAAAATTTTATTTAAAACACGTGTATATGCGACTCATTCTATCTACTTTTTATCACTTTTTTTCTTCAGAGATTGACCTTTGTGTAGAAACACCATGTCAGAATGGAGGAACCTGCACTTTTGTTGATAGTACTCGAACTTGTGGATGTCCTAGCACCCACCAGGGAGTAAACTGTGAAACAGGTAACTTATATGTCAACGTTTTTCCCATTCATTTTGTATCATGCTTTTAACAAATAGTTAAATTCAAATTAAAATACGTGTATATGCGACTTATTCTCTCTACTTTTCATCTCTTTTTTTCTTCAGAGATTGACCTTTGTGATGTAACACCATGTCAGAATGGAGGAACCTGCACTTTTGTTGATAGTACTCGAACTTGTGGATGTCCTAGCACCCACCAGGGAACAAACTGTGAAACAGGTAACATATTATGTCGAAGTTTTTCCAATTTATTTGATATCAATCTTTTAACGCATATTTCATTTGAAATATTACTTTCAATTTTGTTAACTTTTGATTTTGATAAAAATGTTCCCATTCATTTTTTCCCAGTACATTAAAATCGTTTCTGCAGCCTTTTTTCCCCTCCCGTATTTAGTTTAATTGCATGATTCTTTTTCTTCAGTATTTTACTTTACCTTTATTTTTTGATAAGAACATTGAATTGAATTGGTTTGGTTTATTGAAAAATCACATCAAACAAGCAGCTCGCAGGCTGAAAATGTTCAATTTACAAACAAGTTAAAATATAGAGAGATTTAAACATATACAAAACTAAAATACATATTGTAAGTCAACCTTTGCAGAAATTATTTAGCATTGGTAACATGACATCCAAATTGCAAAACAAAGTTACAAGTTTAATGTAATAATACACTTTCATGTTGAAAGGAGAGAATGGAGAAGAAAAAAGGAAATTGTTTGAGCGAAAGAGTTGAGAAAGTATTTAACAATTGCTATACAAACATTTCTATTGCAAAAAATGAAATTAAGCATAACAAAATGCGTATTGGATGAAATGAAATTAAACCGTAAAAGTCAAATTAACAGTTTCTATTCCGTTTTCCCCTTTAATATAAATGTAATGACAGCATTCATCTAGATCGAGAAAGTTGTTCAATGAAATTAGAATGAGTATTTAAATAACAATATGTGTGATTTCGAATTGATATTGCACATTAAATTGGAGAAAAAGACCCAAATCAAATAATTGGGAAGGGCATAAATTTGTATTAAAAAAATAAACACTAATGAACTAATGACACAACGGATTGAAATATGTTTACAGTTTGAGGCAATCTGAGAGTTAATTAAATAAAAGTGTATGTTGCAACCGTAATATTATACCGGTTTGTTTAAAACCAAAAATCTATTGATGTGCAGGAGAAAAAGAAAGTTGGCTCTAGTCAGTCTGGTTTTTCTCCTTCTCTCTGCTTGTCCGCCTTTCTTCTGTATTTCTAGTTTATTTTATCTGTCCTTGGGGATACATACTGTACTAAATATTTTTCACTTTATTTTACTTACATTTTAAGTGACTGATAATTTTAAAGCTAAACTACCTCCTGTCTGCCTGTTTGTCTCTCTCTTTCTCTCTCTTTTTCTCATACGCTTTCTCCCTCTCTCTCCCTCTCTGTCTGTCTCTGTTCTGTTTTAGCTCATTATGTTTTTGTCCAACGTATCTTTCTTGTTCTCTTTTTTTTTCTCCAGAGATTGACCCCTGCGATGCAGCACCCTGTCAAAATGGAGGAACATGTTCTTCGAGTAACTCTGTTTACTTATGTCAGTGCCCAAACACGCATGAAGGGTCAAACTGTGAAGTTGGTGAGTGTAGATGACCTTACATATTCAAGGCTTTTAAGTCATCTTTTACAAGATCGCAATAAACATAAAAGTAAGACGAAATTTGTAAAACTAGATGTAAGTTTAAGAAGAATGTAATGATATTTCGAACTTATTCCTGAGGTTCGAGATCAGACATGAATTTCTAGGCCAATAATGGAAGCTCCTTTCGGCGGCCGTCACGTCGTGACGCTCCTGCATGGCGCTCTATATCATTACCCCTGTCCGGCAAAGCCGAGCGGCCAAAATATGTAGCGTTTTGGCATATCGGGTACACATTAACTTCCGGGTTAAGAGTGGCAAATGTGGATAAATGTCTGCCAAAGGACGTTAGTGCCAAGCTAGGATTTGAACTTCCAATTCCACTTCCGCAGAACGTCCGTTCTATCATGGACATTAAATGTTTTTAATAAAAAGCTTTTTATCTTTCTTTCCTACTTTCTTCATCGTGTTAATGATGTCGCATGGTTGCTATGGAAACAGCTAAGTCTGTATGCAGTGTAACGGAATGTGCTACGAGTGAAACATGTAATCCTGAAACAAACACATGTGAATGCAGTGGAAATCTTGTTAGACGGCCTAACGGGCGATGTAGAAGTAAGTCAATCATGTCATCATTTTTTTTTTCAATCAATTTTTATCGGGTGAGATAGAGGGAATTCCACCTGGGATTTTATAAATCTCAGTTGTATACATATTTTGCGACAGTTATGAGAAAGAAAAATGTAAATTTAACATTTGTTTGTTAAATAAACGTATGATTATTTTGTTTTAACATAAAAGTATAGCTGATGACAGAAACAGGTACAAAAATGTCAATGATTACCTTATCTTAATCTCGTTATAATGATGACATAATAAATATGGCATCTACGGGAACTAAGACTTGGCTTAAAATTCCTCGCCTGTTTGTCTTTTTTTCATTGAAGGACCTCGTACTATATCGATCTTCATCGCTATCGTGATCATTGACGATATCACATCTTTCGATGACATCATTAATAATCCTGAATCACCAACCGCCTTAGCCATCAGACAACGCATTGTGCTCATGGTAAGATGTCATAAATATTACAAATATACAACCTGTGTGTTGGCTCAGTCAGTAGAGCGTCCGCCTCACAACCGGGAGGTCATGGGTTCGAACCCCGGCCGCGTCATACCAAAAGACGTTAAAAGACGAGAGTTGCTGCTACCTTTTCAGGACTACACACACTCAAGAAAAAATATTATCGAGAGTCCTTTTCAGGACTTCCCAATCCTCCCTCTCTCTCACATGGTGCAACCGCAAGCCTACTATTCACCAAAATTATTATTATCATTATTGTTTTCTCTTACATTTACCACGTTTATGTACGTTTGCTTTGTCATTCTTTATTGACCCACAGTTGTATGGTATCTACCGGCGTCGATATGGCAATCTCTTCTACGGCATCGTCATAAATTCCTGGCGACTTGGAAGTCTTGAAGTCGATACAGACGCCATGTTTATTGACCCAGACAATGCTACGTCGGTACAAACGCCTACACCAGGAGAAGTAGCTGAGGTATTCACAGATGGTATATCCAATGGTAATACTACATATGGTATTACAGTAGATGACTCGAGAACGGTCGCTTCAGGTAAGACTCGTTCACCCTTATTGGTTACGATAATTCAGCTCAATACAATTAATTTTCATAATTTAATTAAAATTACAATAATTCAAACAGATAAAATGCACATAGCCTATAGAGATTCATAGAAAATTACAGATTTATGAGAAAGTTACAAATATGAATGAAAAAAGACGATGAAATGAAAAAATGCAACAGAATATACAATATGACAATAATGCAATACATTAGACTCCACGTAATAGGGTAACATATAGAGGATAGGCTACTTCTGTTAATGGGGTAGGATAAGAACAAAAAACTCTTCTTCATGTCATAGAAACTTCCCATTTAATTGATTAATCCTGTTAATTGGGTAAAAAAAAGGGGTCTTATCCAGCCTTACGCGATTATGCGGAGAGGGCAGTATACAGTATTATCACAGACCGGTTTGCGTCTTATATTTTCGTACCACGGCGAGCCAAGATTCCAGTATGTACTCATTTTCATACAGAACAAGCTAGGAAAGCTTGCAAAGAGGTCACAAACAATTGGACTTTGATTATTTATTGCTTTGCCTCACTATTTATAAAGGCAAAAATACTCAATAAACTGAGATTTGAACCTCACGTCAAGTCCACAGTTCTATTAGTATCACGCTGTCTTTAGCTATTGAGCTAACGATGAGTTGATGAAAGAATGAATTGTATAATTACTATTACCCTATTAGCCACCCTACCGGATTCCACGTGCGCATGCGCTGGTTTCCTTCGCGAGTGCGCACGCGCAGGTTCCCCTCGCGGGCTCAATCTGGGCTCGCCGTGGTACGAAAAAATAAGACGCGACCGGTTTAAGGGATAGGTCAGAAATAATAACAAGGACATAGAATGTACCCATAGTCATCGTCGGATACAGGCCATTTTCAAAAACGACTTTACTTCATATCCAACTTACAAATATGTGACAAGAGAAAAAACAACATGGAGACAGTGAGAGAGAGAGAAAGGGACAAAGAAAGAAACAGGAAAACCAAAGAAAATATAAATCACCTATATGGATGGTGTGTGTTTCCACAAATATATATGTATAGCACGTTTCTGTTGTTGTTGTTGTTGTTGTTTAGTTTTGTTTGGTAGTGCAGGCTTGAATAGAAAGTGTTTCAGACTTGTATTAATTTATCTACATTTTGAATCTTTTTGACTAAAAGATCAACCCACAAAAAGTTTTTTTTTAACAGAATTCTTTCTTTTATTTCCAGATAAGGACGAGTGTTCTAACAGTACCTTGAATGACTGTAGCCAGAATGCAGAGTGTACAAACACTGACGGTAGTTACGACTGTACCTGTCTTCATGGGTATACGGATACAAGCACTACAGGATCAGAAGCAGGCACTCAGTGTGAAGGTAATACAGTCAAACCTGCTTTAGTGACCACCTGTATACAAAGACCACCTGTCCACAACAAGCACATTTTTGTTTCCCTTGAAAATGGTTTCTCATTGAAACATGTACTAAAGGAACCTGTCTACAACAAGCACATTTTTTGTTTCCCTTGAAAATGGTTTCTCATTGAAACATGTACTAAAGGAACCTGTCTACAACAAGCACACTTTTTGTTTCCCTTGGGCGGTCGCTGTAGACAGGTTTGACTGTACTATAAAAGAGAGATGCTCAATCCTAGTAAATAACAGTTCATGCAGAATTTTTGGTGAAATGTTATAATGATGATATTAGTAATAATATTGATAATACAAATAATAATGATAATAATAATTATAATTATGATAATGATAATAATAATTATAATTATGATAATGATAACAATAATAATAACAATAATAATTGTTGGATTTATTTAGCGCCTTTTCTAGAGAATACAAGGCCCTGTCTCTTAATTTAAGAACAACAAAATATTTTACGAGGTTTGTTTTCAGATGTTTTTTGGAAAAGTCAAGTGAGGTAATATTTCTCAGAAATCATGGAAATGTAGGGACTTTAGGCGTGGTATGGCTATATAAATACAAAAACAGGTATATAATCGATTTGAGTGGAAAAGCATAGACACATCAGACATCAGAAATAATTGATAAAGTGCCAAGAAGATGATTTTTAAGATATCATTAATTAATTGTATTATTATTATCTAAAGAAATCATTGAACAAATTAAGCTAGCACGACTGTTGGGGCTATTAGCTCTACTTTCTAGAAAGTCACCTGAAAAATGGAACATGTACACTGAACCAGCCATCTGACTATTAAATGTCTACTCTTGAAATCTGTAATGAATTTTTATCACCTAGTAAATCATGTAGACAATCTTTCCAATAAATTAGATAGAATATTAATTCAAGTGTATCGAACTTGTCAAATATACGTTTATTGACAGTTGTAGCTTACGGTCTAAGCGATGGAGCCATAGTCGGTCTGGCTGTTGGTAGTGTCATCGTCGTCATGTTGATCGTCATCCTCTCCGTCTGCTCTCTCGTTGCGATGCGTCGTATCATGTATCGACGAAGACTGGCAGTGGAGTCGCCTAACAAGCTGGGTACGATGAGAGAAGCCAGGCGGCCAATCGACTACGGACACTACAGAGATCGTGATTCGATGGGCGATCACCGCCCCGATATGGAGATGGGCTCGAAATCAGGCTATGATGAGGGGCCTTACTACTCTCGAGTGAGTATAGTCTCGATTCATGCTAGTAAATCCATGCCAAGACAACAATGCAGCCACTTGCTACTCACAAAAATAAAAATTTAAAACTGATCTATAATTATGTAAACCTTGGGAAATTACCCAATCGTGCATCGGTAAAACTGTTACATAATTAAGAATGATGACGAAATATATCGCTATGAGAGGCGTATTTCACTTTCTCTCCCTTTTCTCTCTCTCTCTCTCTCTCTCTCTCTCTCTCTCTCTCTCTCTCTATCTCTTTCTCTCTCAATTAATACCTCCTCAGATTTGTTACACAATGTGTTATGTAATTACTATCAAAGAAAATATATAGTTTGCGTAGCTGAAATTCACTCTGCTCCATTTAAACTGTATAATTTTGAAGAGATGTTCCGAATTATGAGAGAATGTTACGCCATCATTCATAATTTGTCAAACTATTCTTTCCTGTTCTTAGGCGCACGATAATGATGGATTTATTCGAGGCTACCTAGCGACAGGAAAGAATGGCTCGGTAAGCTAGAATTTTATCACAGGCCTCAACTGATATTATAGTTCTTATTTTGTTTATTTCTGCGATCAAACCACTAATCCTGCCAAAAGCTGCGGGCAGATATGATGGGCCTTCTGTAGAAGTCTAGATATTCGATTTTTGTTAATTTGTTATTAATTTGTTGTTATTAATCTCCACTGTGCACAATGTCCCTCTGTATGTAAGACAAGAACAGTTTGTTTCGTTATCATACTATATCAATGTCTCTACACAACAGTGGGCATGTGGTAGCGATAAGGGATCCATTTTTATGCATAATTTTGGGTAGCATTAGGGGATCCATGTGCCTTCTTATCTCTCTTGAGCCTTACAAATTAATCAATGTCTATTCTCATTCTACTATATTAGAAGAAATCCATGACTAATGATCAGAATTGTTGGTCATTGATGATTATACTCTTATGTCAATCCCTTGAAACCGTTACAAAAAAGGCGGTGAGCTATTATTGCACCATCAACAACATCCTTTTGACCAATGTTTTCTCCTCCCCTTTTCTGCATTATTACAGGCTCATGGCAAACACTCCTGGAATCATGCAGACAGACGTGCCGATGGATTATTCTAAATGATGGTGGCGGGGGGGGGGGGGGGGGGGTCAAACCAAATATGATTACTAGTTTTCCCAAACTTTCCAGCAGGTAAACCCCTAATAGGTCAACCCTAAAATGAAACATCCTCAGAAGATAGAAATATTGACAAGTTTCTTCCCATTTGCCGACATTGGTGCTAAAATGTGTAATTTGCTGACAACAATAGTACATTTGCATACAGGATTAAGGAATTAAGACGACTAGTTGTACACCCCCCCCCTCCCCCCCCCCCCTCCTCCTTCTCCGCCTCCTTCAGCGTCCAACCTCTACGAAGATTATTTTGGAAACGATCTCATCAGGGAAAAGGAAAAAGTCTGCGTGTCCACCGATTTGTAAAGTTTTATAAAATGCGTTTTTAATTTCAGGTTATTGATTTAATTTTCTATTTAGCTGCTGTGATCCATGCCGGTGTGATATTTGTGATTTTAAAAATCGTTTAAGGGCTATCTAAAATATATTTGTTTTATACTCTCCTCCCCCTGTCTCCTTTCTCTTTTTCTTTCCCCCTCACCCCCTTGGCCTCATGCTTTTCCCACTTCTCTCTCTCTCTCCCCCCTCTCTATTGTAACGTATCGTAGTATGATGATAACGGTAAAACGATCTATATTATGTAAGTTTTTGAAGAGATCTACGTAAAGTCGGAATCTTTTAAGGAACACAATTTTTAAAGTATTTTTTTGTCATCTAATGTGGTGTTATACAAGAAATGTATATAATGTTAATTTTGATGCTCGATCTCAAGTTTAATTTCACCTATAAAAAATGTCTTTAGACAAATTGTAAGACATTATTCATGTAAAACAGAACTGGATCTTGATATTTATTCATTAAAGTTCTATTGTCTGCTTTTTAGGGAACCGGGAACATATTTTGTATCAACGGCAAACAAGTTTGATTTTTTTTAGTAAAGGCATGATGGTTGGATAGTAGAGTGGCAATCTTATACAACCGTGTCCCGGATTAAAAATTAAGTTCATGTGTTATAGTAATAGTGACTTATCATAGTGACCTTATCATAGTGACCTTATTATAATAAGACATTTAACCTTATATTTCCGAGTCTTTCGGGTAGAACTTCAGGCCGTAGGTTTACTCACCCCATAAATACTTGCTTGTTAGCAATTATGTAACAATAGACATCAAGCATAATTAACTGATGATAAGAAGAAAAAAAAATCATGTTGAACAGGTCCCGATTAAATAAGGTTTGGTACCTTTCATAATTGATGATATCGAGATATTTTCTACTTACACAGATATGACTGATATATTATGTCGATGTATGCGGATATTTAAAATCACTATAAAGTATATTAAAAAACTTTGATTACTTATTTTTTTAACTTCTTCTGTAAAATTCGAGAAACTACATGTATGTATGTAATGAATTATGTAGAATGTAAAGTTAACAGTGTCTTCACAGTACCATATGCATACTAATGAACCCGTATTCTACTCAAATGTATAGCCCTAGCTTTGTTAAAAATCGTGTTTAACAATGAAAGTTAGTGTCAGGTCTAAGTTGGCCTTTGTTAAACGTGATCTTAGACCGATGTCTGGCTTGACTTAATTAGTAGAATATGGACCATGATGTTTAACTATATTTATTCAGATACTGCATCTTGTCTTAATAGTATGTTACCAGTCAATCATTGCTTTATATTTATATTTTAATCAAGAAGAATGAAATAAATTAGATTCACTTTAAACTGCAAAAGTTTGCTGGCGGAATAAGTTGCATCCTTCGTATCGGATTATTTCGTTTGTGATTTTTATTTCTATGAAATACAGTTTCCTTCTATGAATTTTAGTAAGTAGCAATACATTATTGGACACGATCGCAAAGACTTTCACGAAATCGGCTACAGTTGCTTTTTCAATACTCTATAAGGGAGTTTACAGATAGCACATGGTACAAATGACCCCAAATATCCACATATATTTTACACATGGAGAAGTTCCACTTTGAGCATCTTAGAATAATAACTGCCAAAGTCCTAGATGTGCTTCATGAATACCTTTTGTTTGACTTCTTGAAAAGAATACTTCCACCTGCGTATCATAGAATGTACCGTTGGTGCATAAATGAATAATGTTACATAACTTTCATGAGCGCATATCCAGTATTCATCTCTGTGGGTTTTACCATTTTGGTACAAATGACCTTTATCTGCCCATGCGCAGATTGTATCTGTAAACTCCCTTATTGTCTTGATTTGCCAATAGAAATCATGTTCGGATTACGTCATCGTCATGTTCACAAACTTCGCTATTTAAAAATTGACACACAAGGCACATGAAATTGCTTTGAGTTTGAGTTTGAGTTTATTGGTTTCACATGTTACATGCAAATACAATACGGATAACAAAATATACATAAAAGACATTGTTTCATAATTGTAAAATATGATTATAGTCATTCACAAATTAATCAGACTACAAAGTTACATATCATCAAATTTGCTTGATAAAGGCACTGTCACAACTGGGTAAACTCAGGTGACTTTAATTCGTGATCTAGTTAAAACTCTCTAATGGTCTCACAGGAAGATTTACACAATGAACAAAGAATTCAAATTCTGTTAAGTGTATCAAAGAATATCATCTTCTTCTTATCTTTATTACTTTACTTCTTATCACAATAGAAATACATATAAAGATATAAAGAATATATTGAACCCAACCCTGAGGTTGTAGTCTTAGCTGTCACAAAGTAACACATTTGTACAGAGTATTGACATTAAAAATGGTCGTAGGTTTATCGTACGTCTGGAGATATAAATAAAATAACCCACTTTAGTGATACAATCACTCTCAAGATGTGATATTAAAATATTGTTCATGGGAATAAAGAAACCATAGTTGTTACTGTTGCTGGAACTTGTTAACCGTAACGAAGGGGTTGCTCCATCGGTAATATCACCTTCATCTCTCCTTAGTCGTTACTGGTAGAGATCCACCCATTGTGGCATGGAACTTTGATAGAGGACTTGTTCTGTAAGTCCTAGCCGGAACACCATCTAAAAGTTAACGTTAACCCATGCTATTAATAGTCTAAGGAATAATACCAAATTATTCATCATCTACTTAATATCTTTTAACGAGACTATAATCATCATCAGGCAATACAATAAAATACATTACAGAAAAGGCTTCTATCATAATGATTTACATTGCATTACAAATATCCTTTCAACATTCGAAAGAGTCTGAATTACTGAGTGCAAATCCTGCGAACATGTACTTTCATTTATTATTCAGAAATGAACAAAATAATGTATAAAGAGTTACATTATTACTTAAGAGAAATGATTTGAAGTCTTCATTATTAATCCCTAATTCAAAGGTTCACTTGTGACCTTGACTGTCTCAATGACAAATGAACACGCCCAATGTATCATTATAAAAAGGAATACAAATATGGATTAAACTTGGATTAAACTTACAGTTTGACTGGTTGACTGAAATGCAGAAAATCGGGGCAGGCCTCAATGTCGGTTCTGATGATCTTGACTCTCTATGGAACTTATACTTGCAGCGCAAAATGCCATGTTTTTGAGCTATGACACAACTTTCATTCACATCCAACCCATAGGTCCTCCCTGTATGACTTGTGTGCAGATAGTGACACTACACTGCTAGGTAAGGCAACCCACCCACTATAGCTATGCTGCTTGCATCACCTGTTGGAGCTATGTAGAGTGCAGTGGAGCCTAACTACCAAATGGGGCCAGTCACCACGAAATGAGTCCAGTGTCGCATTAGCTCAATCGTAGTATAGGTTTTCGGAGGTTTTCCCGCCCAACTTCGTAAACTTAGCATCCGAATTAACGTTACGTTCATTCAAATTCGTGCGAAATTGAATGACTATGTAGATCAACATTCAAAAGGCTAATTGCGTCATTCAATTTGATTTAGGAGCATGCGATTTCATACTTTCGTCACGTTAACGTGCAAAATGAGCATTCAATTTAGAAAAGCGTGCAAAGAGCATTCAAATTCGCATTGGACAGACGGTGGTATGTATTTGAGCATTCAGTTTCGTGAATAGGCATACATATGTGACATTTGTGCATTGCTTTTCATTTAATGTTAATTTGTCACTTTGTATACTTCTGTTTGAATAATTTATGCAAGGATTACTTGTAGGAATGATATGCGTATTCGTTAACAGGTATCTCTCATTACACAGGTAACTTTCCCCAAGAGGAGGCGCGCAATTTTTGACTTCTCTTCTTAGCACAATCTATATCTACAAAGATCCTGTATTATGGCAGCTCGTGTGCAGTACATGAAAATCTCTAACGTCGACAGACGTCGTTTGGTCGAAGCATTCGAAGGAAACGGCCAAGATTATTTAGAACTGGCAGATAATTTAGGGATTAAGCGCTCTACAGCGCGATCCATAGTAGCCACCTATCTGGACAGCGGTAGAATTGAGAAGCTACCAAGAGGCGGGGCACGAAATTCCAAAATAGATGAGGAAATGAAGAACTATCTTCAAGACATCATCGATACCAATCCACTGCTCACGCTTCGGCAAATGAAGGACAAACTCCGGGAAGACCTCCCTCAGAAGCCGGAAGTGTCAACGACCACCATAGCGAGGGCTCTTGACGCCATGCTTATGACACTGAAACTCGCCGAGGACGTACCCGATGCCAGAAACACCCCACGAGTCCTCCAACAACGGGAAGGGTATGCAGAGTGGTTTCTCGAGCACGGTGTTTTGGCCAACTGCGTCTTCATAGACGAGTGTGGGTACAACATCTGGACGCGTCGCACCCAAGGAAGGGCACCACGAGGTGTTCCCGCAAGGAGGGTGGTACATGGGCAACGGGGCCGTAACTGCAACGTATCGTTCGCCGTTTCCGCAGCAGTTGGTCTCGTGCACCATGAAATGGCTTTCGAGACTGTCACCCGAGCAAGTTTCGAGCGGTTCCTTGCCGCAACAGTTGCAGAGTGCAATGAAATGTTCCCTGATGATGCCCCTGTCGTCTTAATTTATGACAACGCCAGGCCTCACGTGAGAGCTGAGCTTCCAGAGAATGCCAATCCTCTGATCGAGACGAAGCGCCTCCCTCCTTACTCGCCATTTTTGAACATGACTGAAATGGCTCACTCATCATTCAAGAGTGCTGTGAAGAGAACCTTGGCGCTGCCGGCATGGCAACAGCGGGTTGGAGA
Organism: Strongylocentrotus purpuratus; assembly: GCF_000002235.5. NCBI lineage: Eukaryota > Metazoa > Echinodermata > Echinoidea > Camarodonta > Strongylocentrotidae > Strongylocentrotus > Strongylocentrotus purpuratus. Next base: position 28,185,467 of record NW_022145595.1, read on the forward strand.
CAGGGTAGCTGCTGGACGAGCAGGAGTCAACCTGCAACAGTGGCGTTGCGACGCCCTGAGAGAGGTTGCCGTGCAGTGCATCGACACCATAACACCGGCCAAATGCACCCAGTGGTACAACCATTCGCAGACGTACATGCCTAGGTGCCTGGCACGCCAAGAAATCGATGGCTGAACAGCTTTTAATGATGGAAACAAAATACAATGATGAATAAATAACAATATGTAAAATGGAAAGAAAGAAAAACACCTACTCAATCAAGATTAATCATAGCAAACCATTTAAAAAATAACCTCATTTATAATGAAATGTATGAAGATAATATGTATAAAGAGAAGTATCAACAAAAATAAAGAATGTTGAAAGAAAGAGAAAACATAAAACGCAAAATAAATATATCAGAAAAATAAGAAGATTGTATTATGTGAGATCGTGTCAGAAAAGAATAAATGAATAACATGACAAAAAGAAGAAGAAAAAAAACATCGAGCCCCATATATGATTATGGGGTCTTGTTTTAATTTGAATGACCCAATTGCGAAAGAGGTTGCTCATAGACGAAAATGAAACCGCAATTCGCCAAAGATTTCTCCTCCCACGTAACATTGGCGAAATTGAATGACGCTTACGCATTTCTAAATTGACTGAACTTAACTCTAATTTGAATGTTCATGTTTGGAAAATGCGGTGTCTCGAAACGAAATTGAATGCAGAAAGTTTAAAAATGAAACAGGGGAGCAACGAGTGGAGAAAATTTTCTCGAACATGAATGAACGTTAATGAAATTGGTTGCTGCTTTGACGAAATTGGCCGGGAAAACCTATAATAGCGATGTATAGTGTGTATGTACTGAAAATTGACCCACCTACCACATTTAAGATTTTTCCAAAAATCGACTTATTATTTCTTTGTTTGTTGAAAGTTTCATTGAAATCGATTGATGGGAAGTGTGTTGTTGCTATGTTGTTGTTGACCAGACTATAATATGTTACGCATCATTAACTTTACACCTAATTATCTCAAAACTGGGTAATCCCATTGTTATAAAGTCCAATTAGGTTTTTGTTCATATTTCTGGATATAATTTATCAATTTTAATGTGTGACCCCTTAATTTAAAGCTTACTTAATGTAGATTCATATAATACTTAAAAACAGGAATAATTTTTTTGCGACACTGGACTCATTTCGTGGTGACAGGCCCCATTAATGCATTCAACCCAATTCTTTAATCTACATAACAATAAGCGGGTTGCATTCAGGGGACAGGTTGAATCATACAGGCGCGGATCCAGGATTTCTTAGGGGAGGGGGCCCAACTTTTTTTTTTTTTTGCTCCTTAAAATTTGAAAATCGCGGGGGGGGGGGGGGGGTAGTGAGCACATTTTTTTTTTTTTTTTTTTTTTGTCCTCGAAATTTTTTTCATTTGCATCCCCCCCCCTTGAGCGCCAGGGGGGGGGGGGGGCCAACCCCCAAAAAAGGTAAAAATCACGTGATTTTACATGATTTTTTTCTCAAGGGGGGAGGGGGGCCCGGGCCCCCCCCCCCCCCCTGGATCCGCCACTGGAATCATAACAGGCACAAACTTGTGACATGTGCAGGAACCTATAGAAAAGCATAGCTTGTACAGAGTAGGTTCCAGGGAGACTTGAAAAAAGACAGGGACAGAAAATGTCTACTTTGGAGAGACGTAAAAAATTAAATGTAAGAGGGCAGTAATTTGACAAATAATCTTTTACGAGTTCATTAATAGGTTTATTCAGAGTGTTGCATTATCGCATTATGGCTGGGATATTAACAGTTTTTCAAGGGCAAAGCTCAGCTTCGATGAGTAGCAGTAAATGAGGTGTCATTTTGTAAACTGTACATCTATACAACTATACCAGTGGCGGATTCAGGGGGCAAAGGGGGCACGTGCCCCCCCCCCCCCCCCCCCCGGTAAAAAAAAAAGGGGGAAAAGAAAAAGGGAGAAAAGGAGGGGAAAAGGGAAGAGAGAAAGAAGAAGATAAGAGGAATAGCATTTCGTTTAAAATAATAATGGGATAACAACCAGGGGCGTCGCTAAGGGGGGCGGGGTGCGACACCCCCCCTCCCCCCCTCCCCCTCCCCTGTCGGGGGTATTGTCGGTAAAATTGCGCTGCTGTCGGGGAAAAAATGAGAAAAGGGGGAGGGGAAAATGAGAGGGAAAGGGAAAGAAAAGAAAGAAAAAAAAGGGAAAAAAAGAAAAAGAAAAGAAAAGTAAAAGAAAGGAAAGAACGGAGAGAGAAAAGAAGAGAAGAAAGAAAGAAAGAAAAATACTTGGTAGGAGTACACTTTTTTGAAATACCCATTTCGGGTGTTACAGTATTTACACATGACTGAGAGCTGAGACCCCCGGGTCACGACCGTTGATCTTGAACATTAATGATCAACTAGAGATCGAGATCATGATAATATATGCATTATTTGACATTATCTGTATTACAACTGCACAGCCTTATAGGTTCCCATTGAAAATGGCGGAAAGTAAAGACATGGAGACATGCAGTAAGAACATAATGTGGATGGTCCCTCACTCGGTCTCGACGGCAATCACGAATTCAATGAGTCGCGTTCCTGATATCGAAGTCTGGCTCGAACCTTACGGGTTTGCAGGAATGGCAGCTGGCTGGATGAAGCGTTCCCGCAACGAAGAATTACCACCGAATTACGAAGGCAATGAAGCAGCATACGACATCGCTAGCGAACTATTGAGCTCTGCTTGTACGACGAAAGTGACAACAGAGAGGCTCTCGTACATGTAAGTTTCTCGTCAAGCTATGCTTTCATTTTTGTCACATCGTTGTAAAGAACCTTTCTTTAAACTTTACATAGTTTATTCATATAAAAGATTATACAAATACAATTTAAGGCATATAGAGAAAGATATCATGTTAAATATCAATGAAACTGTCAATTGAATAACCCGAATAAATAAGATCTTTTGTAATACACTGCATGAAATCACCAACAATGATATATCGTGCCTTATGTGATTAGAATAAGTATTGTTAATAAATGACTTGGACTTTCGACCTTCTACTTTAATAATAATGATAATAATAATAATCATTTAAAGTTCACTCCAAATTTTATTTAACCGAAAATGGAAATTATTTTTGCCCAATAAGGGAGTTTATAGATAGCACATGGTACAAATGACCCCAAATATCCACAGATCTTTTACACATGGAGAAGTTCCACTTTAAGTATCTTAGAAAAATAACTGCCAAAGTCCTACATGTGCTTCATGAATACCTTTTGTTTGCCCTCTTGAAAAGAATACTTCCACCTGCGTATCTTAGAATGTACCGTTGGTGCATAAATGAATAGTGTTACATAACTTTCATGAGCGCATATCCAGTATTCATCTCTGGTGGGTTTTACCTTTTTGGTACAAATGACTTTTATCTGCCCATGCGCAGATTGTATCTGTAAACTCCCTTATTGATCGTGAGCCCGGCAGCCACTGAGCAGCGCCAGATCGACGTTGCTCTATCCTCTTATTGTTGAACGCCAAACGAGGTAGCAGCAACTCCCGTCTTTTAACGTCTTTTGGAAGGACGCGGCCGGGGTTCGAACTACTCTGCGTCTTTAATTTAAGGAATCAGATATAGATATTGTTTCATACCTTCTTTTCCGTTTGATGGATATTAGCCGTAGATTAACCGGCGTCACATTTCTAATATAGCGATGATTTCACAGATCTATAATGATGTCGAAACTTATATTAAAGCATTTTTAACAGAGATAGCGCTTCGCGCTTGCCCAGATCCGACATTGCCCCTCCCCCTCCTCCTAATTTCTCTCCCCTCTAATGACAAAATAAACTTCCTCATCATGTTGTGGCGTTACCAGGTTGCAAGATTATCGTGATCCATGATAACATTTTATATTGTTCATCACAAAAAAGCACCGAGGTTTTAGTTGTATCGTGAAGTTCTTGTTGAATCGGCTATGAACGCACTCATTGTACCAGCTTTACTTCTTTATTTTTGTTGTTTTCCCTTTTTGACTATATACACTGTTGGTCATAAAGGTGGAATAATTATTTTTACTCCAATATTTATGGAATGATTTTGACAATGATATATTCCTAGTAGATCTAAATAATAGTTTTAATTCTCAGATGTTATTGAATAATAGTTTGCGAGCGTTTGTTTTGCGTGTGTGCTAAAGCATGTGTCTGCTACTATGCTAATCAACTAGGGGACCTACGCCCTTAAGTCATAACTGACAGTAATGAGGATTAATGCCTCACAAAATGGCACTAATATATAGCTGATCGACACGGTTTTGATCCTGAGGTTCAGTAACGAGGCCAGGCGCAGCGGGGGCTAGGGTACGGGGCAAAATGCAATGAATTATTGATAATTTATTGCATTTTCTTTGTTTTTCTGTATTTGTGGGGCGGCCCCGTACTCTAGCCTCGCTGTGTATACAGTCATGATTCAGTGGCTAAGCAATGGCCTCGTTACTGTGAGGCCCCAGGATCAAAACCGTGTCGATTAGCTGTATTAGTGCCTTCAGTTGTGAGGCATTAATTTTCATTACTAACAGTTATGACTTAAGGGCGTAGGTCCCCTAGTTGATAAGCATAGTAGGAAACACATGATTTGGCAGTCACTCAAAACAAACACTCACAAATTATTATTCAATAACATCTGAGAATGTATTCTTTTCTCTAGATCTATTTATTACAAATAAATCATTGTCAAAGTCATTCCATAAATTGGGGTAAAAATAATTATTCAACCATTATGACCAACATTGTATTATATCGATTTTTTTTTTCTTCTAAAACTTGTAGTTACAACAACGTAAAGAGGGCGCTAGAGCAGACAAGCAGCAAATACGTGTTTGCCAAGGATGAAAGCTTTGCAATGTGTGACGACAAGTGCAGAAGGTATTTACCAACTGCATATCGTCATTCTTTCTTAATCAGACACCCAACTCTAGTCTACTCATCTTTCAAAAAAAGCATCTTATCGCCAATATCAAGAGGCGGGGTTCCTACTTGAAGGGGAAACCGATGAATCTCGCTTCGACGTGCGAAATCACTCAGAATTAGATACAGGTGTTTTCTTCCAGAGTCTTCACTCCCTCTGGAAGTACGTGCGAGAAAACCTCGATCCATCACCGGTTATCATCGACTCTACCGATTTGCTCTCGAATCCTGCTTAAATGATGCCGAAATACTGCGAAGCGATCGGATTGCCGTTCAGCGAGTCGCTTCTAGATTTGAACGTCTCTATTGATGATGCCAAGAAATGGAATTGGCCGGGTGAAGATTTGATTCACAATACGAGCCACTTAGATGTATCCATGCCTTCAGTTAAGTTTCATCCACCCAAAGATATACCCCCACGTGATCAACTTCCTGATGACGTTATCGAACTATCAGAGATTGCGATGCCAATATATCAAGAAATGTATCAAAACAGATTGAAATAAGTATAAAAGGTGAATCGGTTATAACACACTGTCTTGCTCCTGTGACAGATGCTCCGCGTTTTAGTTCCCTTCACAAACCAAATTCTCAACTTCAACCCTGGACACACCACTATACCTACTCTCTTAAAAAAAAGAGTGAATTTTCACTCTATTTTCACTTTCTTGGGAGTGACGTCCGTGATCACTTGTTTAGGAGTGAAAATCTATTGATTTTAGAGTGCTCTCTAAGAAAAAAGAGTGAATGTTCACTCTATTTTCACTCCATTTTCACTGCATTTTCACTCTCCAGAGGAGTGACGTCCGTGATTTTGAAAATTCACTTTTTTTTTTAAAGAGAGTAACCCTTAACCGTTTCAAACCCCAGTTACAACCCCAACCTGATCCTAACCCTGTAGTTGGCAAAATAACACTGGAAACAATGGTTGGTTGGTTGGTTTTATTTTCCGTATAAAAATCCAAATACATACAAGAATACAATTTACAAATATGATACAAATCAAGAATTAAAAACGGCTGGAATGCTCCATTCAGAGCCATTATTAAAATGGCTCTGTTCTTCCTAGAGGTCCAGAAATAGATAACAATATAATTGTCGCAGGAGCAAATGTCTGCTCACCGATGAGTTAAGTCCTTCTATATTAGAACTATGCTCTTTATACCTGCTATTTGAAATGCATTATTTTATGCTGAAACGAAATTATGAGGAGAAAAGACAAGACAGTTAACAAGATATACTATAATAGAGAAATTTACAACTGTTGTTAAAACATTGTTAACAGTCAACCCTTGTAACGGTTCTGGAATTCACGTCCTCTCTTTTGAGAGGACGTGTGACATCATGCACGTGTTTTGGAAATGAAATAATAGAAACAAAAGACTTATGGAGTACTATACCTCGTAAAATACGTGAATTGAAATTTGTTAACACTTTCAAACGTAAATACAAACAATACTTGATGGACGTATATTAAAGGTAATACAAAGTTTTGGGAAATTTTGAAAATTGGGTGGATAGTGAATCTTTACAATTTTGATTTATTTGGATGCCCCTGTGGATGTATTATAAGCACTAAAAAAATTAACCCCTAAAACACTTCTGTTTTCGAGAAAAATTGAATATAAAAATTTACCGGTGCTCCCGGTAAATTTTGATAAATTTCAAATAGCGCCTACGGCCGTACAATGGTAGCTGCGACCATGAAAATCTCAGAATATGTAGTTGTGATAGGCCTATATAATTTCCAAACGGGAATAGCTAATCGGTCGATTTTAGTCAAGAAACATTGTTTCATAGCTAAATTGGTATCTTGACCTTGAGAGGGAGCTATACAACATAACGGGTTTATTATTTATAATTTCATAACTTTAGACTCGATTTCAACCGGGACAACGATCAATGAATATTGTAGGAACGCATATGCTTCCAATTTATTAATTTGAACCAAATTCATGACCCCATACCAAAAGTTTGTAATGCCTTTAATATTAGCTACAGATTTTAACGGTTGTTAAATTCATTATATTTTACATGTAATTGTTGTTTGCTTCTCTTTTTATTACAGCTTAACTTTTTATATTTGATTAATTGGTCAGCCGCATACAAGGACCACCTCCTTTCTGGCTGCTACCAGCATTAGCAATTTCCTTTGTATTATTCATGTTTGTAAATTGATTCTGTGTTTATCTATGTTAGTAATTGTAATTGTGTGAAACTTTGTATACTGCTTTTGTTTTACCCTGTATGTTTTTTATTGCTTGGCAAAATAAATTGAATTGAATTGAAATGGATCTGTAGTTATAGTTATTAGCCTTCTATATCTCTTGGAGTCTCTTGATCAGTAGAGGTGTTGTGGTCTGGTGGGTACGTCACCGGACTGTGGATCACATGGTTCGCGATTTGAGTCCTGCCGTGGCACTAATGTCCTTTGGCGAGACATGATCTACAGTGGAAAGAAATTCCTTGAGTACTTTGTCTTTAACACCTTGTTTTGGCGCCTCAGTTAGCCGGGTATAAATGTATTGGACGTAGTAGTGTACATTCATAATTAGCTGTGCTATATAGAATGGACCTGTTGTTATTATGATTGTTAGAATGATTTATATAAATCAATCAACAAATGTTCCCTTTCTCTGTATGCGGATGACACTTGCATGCATTTTGCATCAAAAGACCCAAAGATATTAGAGAAAGTAATCAATGGTGATTTGAAATCAGCTACGACATGGTTTTCAAATAATGAATTGTTACTTAACGTTGACAAATTTCAGGTCATGTTAACCGGTTCAAAGTCAAATTTGAGTCGTTTCTGTAATGTTGATATTCGTTTGAATAACAAAATATTACTTAGAGTAATGGAATGCAAATATCTTGGGATTTTGCTTGATTGCAATTTCTCATGGAACCCACAAATAGACCATGTAAAGAAAAAGGTTTTAAAGACGTATTTTGCTCTAAAGCGAATGAGACAATTCACAGATGAAAAGATAGCATTAATACTGTACAAAACCTTAATTCAGCCTCATTTCGCTAATGGCAGCATGATTTGGATGAACGGTAGAGAAACTCGGTTAAAACAACTTCAAACACTACAAAATAGGTGTTTGAGATCTGTACTTGGAGTTAATAGTAGATATCACACTGAAATTCTTTATAAAACCCTTGAAATTGACATGCTAAAAGAATACTGGGTCAAACAGGCTTTAGTTACTATATTTAAGTTGTTACATAATCTTGGTCCACCTATTTTATCGTCATTGATCCAATTTAATACTAATGTAGGCTATATGTTCCGTTATGCAAATTCACAAATCCCCCTTCCAAGACCTCACACAAATTTTCTTCAACATAGTCCGTTATATCATGCATCAAAGCTTTTTAATACCCTACCCAACGATATCAGAATTATAAATGTTTTTAAATCTTACAACATTGAGATAAGTAAAGTTCAAGATATTTGCTCACTTCTTTCATCTCGTAGATAATTTTTTTTTTCCCCCTCACTTTCTCACTATGATTCTATTTTGTACTTAAATTTCTGTATATTATGTTCACTTATTATAACTTGCATATTTGTTTGTAAATTGTATTTTCATTGTTTTATATTCTATGCTAATTATATGTAATCACGGCCTTGCTGAAAAACAGCTTTTGCTGAATGCGGGCACAATTGTATTTTTTTTTGTTTTTAACTGTGAATAAATAAAATATACCATACCATACCATACCATTATTATCATTATTACTATTTTTAAAATTATTATTATCAGAGCTACAAAAATATAACATTGGCGATCATGAAAGCTAATTTTCATATTTTAGCGTTGTATAGAATGTCCATGATAAGACGATAACCTAGTTAAGTATTTATACTGTTGTTATCTCTCCACTTCGATAGACTGTAAATGTATCATTTTTTACATTTTTCTTTTCATGTTTTTGTAAAAATTAATTCAATTCAATTCAACAATTCAGATTTATATGATATAAATATTCTTATCAGATTATGTACTTTTCAGCGCAGATGTAATTTCAGAGTGGATTTTATACAATGTGTAGCGACTAGCCAGCATAATCTTTTACGCATAGAGAGCGTGTTTGGTATGTCTCTCATTTTTTCTTCTTCTATAACTCTTTCAATTTGTATCGCATTCTGTTGTATTTCGGTGTAATGTAGATATTAAACGTGTAAGGAATAGTCAAATATATAAGTGTGATATACTTTTGTTTTGCTTTTAATGATAATCCTAGTACGTCAGAAGTTGATTTCAATAAACTATTTGAATTTTAATTGAGTGTTGACACCGTAAAAATGTATCATGAATTCCGTTCAGTTCAACATCTACGGAGTGAAGCGAAGCGACTGACCTTAAAAAAGTATAATTCTGATGGAGTTTATTCTACATAATTGGGGGCGCATGATTATATTTCTTTTCCTTTAACCAGTGTTCTCTTCGTCTCTTCGTTTTTGTCTGTGCTTCCTTCAAGAGCCGCGTAGGGGAACGTGCCCCCTGCGTCCAAAATAAGCTACTTGCTAATTATATATATTTTTTAAACAGACAATTAATCTTTAAGAATTTTTTTTTTAATCGATCAAATATTGAGAAAGTTATGAATAATCTTTAAAAAAATAATTGGATCTTATTTTCCCTTCGTATATCACATCCGTCAAACTGCTCTCCGTGCGGCCCCAGCAATTATTATATCCCTGCATTTCTAGGTACCTGGGTAGATATAGGGACAAAAATATGTCCTAGCTCTCGAATAAGAGACAAGACCCTACATCAATATACTTCAAACACGATCCCAATAAGCCAGTTCACAGATACAATCTGCGCATGGGCAGATGAAGGTCATAATGTACCAAAATGGTAAAACCCACAGAGATGAATACTGGATATGCGCTCATGAAAGTTATGTAACATTATTTATGTAACATCATTATGCACCAACGGTACATTCTATTATACGCAGGTGGAAGTATTCTTTTCAAGAGGTCAAACAAAAGGTATTCATGAAGCACATCTAGGACTTTGGCAGTTTTTTTTCTAAGATGCTCAAAGTGGAACTTCTCCATGTGTAAAAGATCTGTGGATATTTGGGGTCATTTGTACCATGTGCTATCTGTAAACTCCCTTATTATTTTCGAAAAATCTACTCAAGGGCAATCAAGTTCAATACCATATTGTATATCCTATGGAAATCATGTTCGCATTACGTAATCCGTCATTGTCATGCTCGCAAATTGCAAGAGGTGACGCACGAGGATGTTGCCATTGGTTATTTTTTTTTGGAAGGAAGGTGAGATCGTGTTTTAAAGTGCTCCTATGCTAAACTATCAAACTTCTCTATCATGTTGAGATTAATTTCTTTCTACAACAAGATCAATTAAACATAACTGCCTATAACACATCTCAATTTTTTTTCTCATGGTAACATGGAGAACCATTCTCCCGTACCCCTCCCGGTTTGATTATGTATTGTGCCATCAATCAATAAATTCCTTCAGATAATGAGAAAAATTTGGATAAGTCTACCAATACGATCAGTATTATTCTAAAAATTAACCCTCTCATGCAAGCGCCTGTTGCCCCCCCCCCCCATTCCGGGTTTGGAGGGACTGCATTCGTGTTCTAAAAATCTCCGGTAAAGGGGTACTTTTCACGCAAAAAAGTCCGGCCCGTATACACACCGAAGCTGAGATAGGGGCGTGCTTTCAAAATATCCGCCCCGTATTGACTTAACACACCGGAGATAAAGGGTGGGGGGGGGGGGTTGCTTTCAAAGGGAGGGAACATGCATACGCGTACCCTAAATAACACTAAGTGAGGGGGCCGGGCTCTTGCCAGCGTAGAAAGACCACTGCGCCCCCTCCCTAGTCAGATACACATCAACTTGCCGTGTGGCTTATTTGAAAATTTTAAGCCCCTCTGCATCCGTTGCCAATTCCAAGAGCTTAAATTGATTTCCATTTCAATTCATTTTTGATCAGTAAAATCAATAAGATGAAACAATTTTTTAAAAACCCGATCAAATAGTTCAATGAGATCAAGGATGGCAGAGCGTCTTCCAAAGTGAGGGCCGGGGGGGGGGGGACACCAAAAAAGGGCACTTTCTGGGGGAAAGGGGGGCACCTACAAAGGGAAAACTCAACGCGAAAGTACACCATTTTTAGGCATTGATTTATACCCCCAACATTGTCATGATTGTGCTACATTATCAGAGATGATTTTGATATTTGTTTCTCTCTTGACATGATACTGCTTAAAGCCCGTCTGCACAGAACCAGGAGGGATTAGACCACCCAGCATGATCACTGACAGATGGTTATCTAATCAACTCAGCTCTCAATTAATAAGAAAAAGAGGATCACGGGGGACCAACGGGTGCCGCTTAGGCATTGTTTTCTATATAGAGGGAGCAAGTAGCTACAAGTAGTGCAGTGGGGCTTTAAGCATCATACTTACCTGTTGGGTGTGGTTGTCTACATATTGATATACGAGAGAGCTTTAAGCACGATTCAATCATGAAAGGCTAAAAAAAAAACCTCTTTTGATAATAACTAGCTATTGAGGAATTAAAAAAATAAAGTTGCTCTAAGTCGCTTTAAATTATAGGGCGCATGTTATGGAGAGAAAAAAGGGGGACCGTATCAGAAGGGAAAAATACATTAGAAAGGGAAAGGATCACGTGAAAAGGCAGGGCACTCATCAGAGGTGAAAATGAGTATTTATGAGAAGGGGAGGGGGATCTTAATAAAAAGGAAAATAGGTACTTATCAAAGGTGATAAGGGGCACGTCAGAGGTAAAAAATTAGCATTTGAAAGAAGGGGAATTAGGGTCATTTGGCACAAAGGAAAAGGGGTACTAGTCAAAATACGGGCATCTCTCAAACTTAAATACGGGCCATTATCAGAGGTGAAGGGGGCACTTATCAGAGGTAAAAATGGGCACTTCATGTATCTGAAAACGGAGTTTCTAAAGATGAAAAGAGCACTTATGAGAATGGTAAAGAACACTTATTGCAAATTAAAAAGGGCACTTGAACGGAAGGAAAATTGGCACCTATCAGATTTTAATAGCGGAATTGATCAGATGTGAAAACGGGCGTTTATGAGAAAGGGAAGTGTCTTTTATTATAAGAAAAAAAAATGTGGTCACCTATCACAAAAAAGGGGTACGTGTCAAAGTAAAAATCGCACTTGTCAAAGTAAAAGGGGGCACTTTTCCTAGATGCTCTCTCGCGCGAGTACGTACCACACGCGCGCAGTACGTACGCCCGCGCGTCCGCAAGAGACTTCTGAAACTCAATTTTTCTCCGCCACCACAGTGTTTCTGTGTTACTGTTGCTGTTAAATCACAATCACAATGTTATCCCGTTTATTTCGATCTTGTGCACCTACATCTAGATGTATTCGGCAATTTTCAGGATCATGTGAGAGGTAAGTTGGGAGTATTTTTTAATGAAACAATTTGAACGTCACAAATTATATTTTAGGAATTGCGCATTCAGAACGCGTGCATACTGCCTCGTCGAGAACAGACACATGACATGTGTAGTACTTGTGCGTGCATTTTCTGGCCAGGCCAGCGCCAGCTATACTCGCCGACGGCCGAATAGTCGCATCGCCCTTTACGTGTACCTATGTACCGCAGGGAAGCTACCCGCAAGGCCACAACTATTGACAATTTCCAGGGACCATTGCAGGGGCTTGAAAGTTAAAACGTGGACATCTTATTCGTAAACGTTGAGTTAGTTAATGAAAGCAGAAAAAGTCGAGAATCAGACCATTGAGCGTTTGAAAGAAATTGTGATAAAGTGAAGAGAGCTGAGACTGCTGAGTCAACTTTTAAAGTTGTGTGAATGTGATGAGGCAGTGTTGTGGGGATTTGTGTTGTGTGCAGTCACGTCACTCTAATCACTAACAAAAAAAAATAACTTAATTATAAAAGGCAAAGTCCTCTCTTTTGCCTTTGAATTTAACATAAAATATGCATCAAAAAGCACCAAACATCATACATACATGTATCTACCTTTGAAATATTGTCCCACAGAAGCAGATAATTATAAAAGACAAATTTCAACAAATGAAATATTGCTTGAAAAGTTCTAAGTTCAAATTTCGGCGCTAGTTCACAAGGGTGATCATACTCTGACTCGGGCCTGGAGACTGGAGAGTACCCTACCATACACGTATAACAATCAACTAAATCTTCAAGAATTGTTCAAATAATAATGGTTATGATTTCAAAGTCGATATCTTTCTTACCTGTTTTGTATCAATTTTCCTATCTTTTTTGGCGTAGATCTATTTTTCCTAAAAAACAAAATAAATATACTTTCTCGAAGGTCTCACTACAAACCACTGTACAATACAAGTACATACCGCGATTAATGCATTATATGGTGCGTTGCGTGCGTGCGGTATGTACTTGTATTAATTTCTCCTTTTTTGAAAGTATGATCTTCCCTGGGCCAATCCCCTGTAGTCGGCAGAACACTTCTATGCATAGGAAGAAAAGCTGTGTTAGGAAGAGCAGTCGGATTCTTGTCCAGATGAACATGTATAATATTTTCTAACGGAGAAATGTAAGTTTAGAAGTTGTAAAATAAATCTTCGAATGTAGTCTAACTCAAGATATCAAAATGTACATTTTTAGGAAGTTCCCTATTCTATTTGGAATGTTTATTTTCATATGTACAGGTCTTTACCAGCCCAGATCATTGATGGGAAGAGGATAGCGGGAGATGTCTTGAAAGAAATCCGAGAAGAGACGGATGAATGGATTGCCCAAGGCAACAGAGCTCCACAGCTGACTGTGGTGCTCGTAGGAGAGGATCCAGCTAGTTCTGTCTATGTCAAGAACAAAGCCAAGGCTGCATCAAAAGCAGGTACCTATCATTCCAGCATTCATTTTGTAATTTCAGTGTTCAGACTAAAGATATAGGCCTATCTGTATTATTATAAAGACTGCTTAAAAACTAATGGCTTTATTTTCGGTAATCAGGTAGTCTTTATCACCATATATTGTTACTACTTCTAGACTATTTCATTTTTTAACTTGAGAATTTTAGAGACATACATGTAGTAGGCTATACATACAGTCAAACCTGTCTACAGCAACCGCCCTAGGAAAACACAAAAAGTGGTCTTTGTAGACTGATGGTCACTAAAGCAGGTTTGACTGTATTTGCATTAGGAACACTTTGATGTAGATTTTAAAATAGAAACCAATTTGAAACTTCTGTTATCAGAATATATATATAGCGGAAAAAATAACGGGTAAAGATGAAAAGAATGCACTATTGCATGTGTCAACTATCAGTGAACTGTTGACTTGTAGAAGTATCATCAAAGCTTCTTCTTCAACACGTGCAACTTGTCTGTTTACATTCATGCCAAACGTGGACTTTGGACATGCAGCTTGACTGGAAAATTCCATTCAGACTTTCCACAGTCCACACTATCAGGAAACAGGAATTCCTAAGTCTACCACGTGCATTCTCTCTTTCTCTCTCTATGTCTCTTTCTATTTGTATCTCTCTGTCTATCTCTGTCTCTCCCTGCCTCTGTCTCTCTCTGCCTCTGTCTCTCTCTGCCTCTGTCTCTCTCTGTCTCTGCCTCTCTCTCTGTCTCTCTACATCTGTCTCTCTTACCCCATTCACAGTGGTTTTGAAATTTGTAGCGGCGTTGTAGCGGAGCGGCGACACCGCCATAACACCGCTACAAATGCATTCACAGTAGAAAAGTTATCCCGCTGCAGCAGCGGGATAAATATCATGTACCCATTCACGCTGCAGCGGGTGATTTTTATTACCTCCGTAACAAACACGTGTATGCATGGCTCATGACCCGCGAGTGACCCCGATATGACCGGAAATACTTCAGCGCGGGGTTTTAGGGTAAACATGTCAAGTTGCTTTTTGTATCCTCGATCATATTACTTTTTAAAAAACTAGCATTTTTATTGCTTCCAGTCAGAATATTTTAATTTTTTGAAGTGTGAAATATTTTTATTTGGATAATTATAAATCTACATAATAATAAAATCAATTTGAATCCACTGGTTACTTTATTTCTATTTCACTTTATGTTCCCCATTGCTGGAGAAAAGAGGTCAGTGATAGGTAAGTAAACAAATCACACGTGTTTGTCGCGGTGTTATAGCGGAGAGCCTTCACACTGAGTAAACACCGCGACAGCAGCGGGACTGTCCCGCTGCTGTAGCTAGGCGAGCCTAGCGATAGTTTGTCGCGGCGTTATCGCGAGGCGGTGTTATCCCGCGATAGTTTATAACGGGTCCGAGCCTTCACACTGAAGACAACACCGCGACAGCAGCGGGACAGTCCCGCTGCTGTCGCGGTGTTTGAGGCCACTGTGAATGGGGTGTAAGTCTCTGTCTCTGTCTGTCTCTGTCTCTGTCTCTGTCCCCCTCTCTCTCTCTCTCTCTCTCTCTCTCGCTTTCTACATCTACATATATGTTCTCTTGGAACATTTATTTCAGGGGCGAAAAAAGAAGCGTTTTAGTCCTTACTATCATCCCTCGTGACAGCTCAGGGGACTTCCCTAGTGCTTTCACAAGATTTCCATTGAAGTTTCCCATATGAGTTCTAAAGAGGATAAAGGTATGGCACTGTCTGTTATTTACCCAACTCAAATCTCTGGGGGAGCAGGATAATGTGGAACATTTTCAATTGTACTTCAGGAAATGGAGACATGAATTTCGCAAAATGCTTAGATTGATAATTCACAATTTTCTGAGAATAATCAACCACTTTGCTTATTCAATGTAGGAGGATATATATACATGTAGCACATAGAAATTAAGTTTTTTTTTTTCATTATGTAACCCACTTTATATTTAAATACATGTATGATAGATTTTCATGAGCAAGAAAATGGGCAAAAAAATCTTTGATTTTATTTGAAAACAGGTTGTCTAAATTATTAAAAAAATGAGTTGTGGGTATACAGTATTTACTTAGCTAATTATTTATCTTTCAAAGATGTATGCATGTTTTGTTTTATATGCAGACATGGTAACCTACTGATATTGCTATCAACTATTAGAGTACATCTCTTCTAGGTAATCTTGAAATGAACTTTGAAATTAAGTTGCCCATTATCTTGTTCTACATGTACATTACATCAACACAGTTAAAGCAGAAAGACATTGCAGATGCCACAGCGATTCCTAGTTCTTCGTTTTGTATTGAAGACCTGTTCGACTTTCAGGTGTATGACCTGATAATAGTATAGTAGTAATGACTGCTATGAGAGACATAGTTGGTTTTATACACTCAAGGGGAGGTTACATGATCGTGCTACATGTATCGCCCCCAGGCGTGCCGAGGGGTGATAGCACGATCATGTAACCTCCCCGAGAGCCTATAAAAACGACTATGCCTCGAATATTAAAGCAGTCATTATAATTTTATATGATACCAAAAAGGGTCATAGAATACATGTGCGACTTAAACATGGTAATCAAGTTTGTTTACGCTATCGAGACCAATAGTCTTAATAGGGTGTCTGATCGCGCACCACTCCGGTTTGTGTGCTAAAATCCTTCCCATTGAGATGCCCAAACCGGTCAATAGTCTTTTGAAAAGTGCCCTAGGGCTTTTTTCAAAAGACTATTGACCGGTTTTGGCATTTCAATTTCGACCAATCAGATGGCTAGATTTCTTAAGTGAGGTATATAATATTTGATATGCCATGCAAATATGTCACAGTCTTACATGTACAATATGTAAAGTTCATTATTTATGTGAGTAAAAGTGTAACTTCCCATTATGTACATGTAGTTGTACAGAAGAAAAAAATGTCTGTATGAAAATTTAAAAAAAAATCATTTAATAAACAAAATGCGTATGGAGGGCCATCAGCTGTGTTTTTTAACTTTTCATTATGAAGGAAAAGATGATGTTTTGCATTTTAGTAATAGAGGGGTGCAATATTCTGCTGATACAGCACATACCATACATGGGACAGACCCTATACAATAGGAGTTCAGTCTCTAGCTGCAGCGGCTATGAGTCTAAAGTCCTTTTTTAATCATGGAAAATTCCAGACCTTGACATCTGTTTATAATGCATTGCTCATCTAATCTAGGCAATGGATAATGCAATATTGTACAAACTGTAGTTAGATAAGCACTGTACAAATACATGCTCTATCCTGGTAGGGAGTTTGATCTTTGAGTTTAAAAATACACCTCGAGTGGATCTTTACTTCCAGTTGATTTCCATGATATATATTAATTTTTATTTATTTAACTACCAGGAAGATAACATCAAACAATTAACATACATAGTAAATGACAGCATACAACAATGTAAATGGGAACAATCGTAATAAGAGATAATATGAACAACAACCAACCAATTTGTGATCTGTCTCTTGTCATTATCTCAGTTGACAGGAATCATGAAAATACATCCCTAAAAACCTCTCAATCTCTTAACCTTGAAAAATATGAAACTGTTTTTGTTTACTCGATATAACTCAGTACCCTACACTATTCAATTTTTCATTCACATACATTTATGATTCAGTGGCAAAGAAAATGTACATGTAAACTCTCATACAAATAGCCAGTGCTGAATGAGCAAAGGAATGCATTTAGATGGATCGTGGAAATCAGAAAAAAACAATACAAAACACTAAAAATGGGTAATGTTTGATGATTGCTGTGCCTGAATACATTTAGCAAAACAAGATGTTTTTTGGAAGCCTGCCCTCATTGACTTTTAACAAGGATAGTTGATTATTCTGAAGTAAAATAACTATTGACAATGGTCATTAATTATAATTATCATTTGTAAAATAAATATTGATTTGCTTTCTCAAATAAAGGTATCACTTCAACCACGATCACGAAACCTGCGACCATTTCTGAGAAAGAGCTTCTAGCGATCGTAGATGACCTCAACCAGGATCCCAACGTCGATGGCATCCTGGTCCAGCTCCCGGTCCCACCTCACATGGATGAGAGGACGATCTGTGATTCAGTCATACCGGAGAAAGATGTAGATGGGTTCAACATGGTCAATATTGGCAGACTGTGTTTAGACTTGCCTTCCGTCATCCCTGCTACACCGTATGGTATATGGGAACTCATCAAGCGATCAGGTGAGTTAGTAAATGATGAACATTGGTAGGGTGCGTTTAGACTTGCCCTACATGTATAGGCATTGCAACAACATTTCATCTTTGTATCTTACGAATAAAGCTCCAGTTGGAACTGCTAAACCACAGAATATAACTGAAATATTGAGTGCTTCCTGTGAGGTCATGGTTGTGGGTCATTATTGCAAACTAAAATGTACATGTCCAATCCTGGTTTTAATAGTATGGTTTGATAATCAGTGAAGGAACACTTGATTACCAGACCAACACTTCCCTATCCAAACAATAGAAACTATTAGAATTGCATAATAAGTACTGTTATCATTACATCACTGATTAGCAGGAAGGATAAACAGTTCATATCTGTTTAAGTTACAAACCAGGTTGTTTTGTTGATCCAGTTGTCGAGGAATGTGGATTATATTTCCTGGAAATAAATTTTTTTGACAATAAGCCTTAAAGCCCCTCTAAAGTGTTCGGAGCCCCATATTCGTCAAAAATTTGACGGCAAAGTTTCACTCAAATTGTATCATACCGGTACTGTGAAAGAGGTTGTCATTCAGTTCAGTTCAGTTTATTGAATTCCATCTTTAAAAACATTTTTACAAAGTAAAAACGTGCAATTTCATGTACAATATAATACATAAATTGGGATAGTATATACATTTGAAATGAATTAATACAAAACAGAATAAGGCACAGCTGTAAAAAAAACCAAGAAAAGGTTTTGTCTGGACAGCTTCCTATCAAATACACCAGTTTACAGTTGTGTGCGCCATTTTAAACAAAGCTAATGACCTAGGAGTCATGTATTTATGCGTAAATTAAGATTGCGCCCATGCAAATAATGATGACATCACTGCCTGCGCGCTGCGTTGTGCGCGCACATCATCATTTGCATGGGCGCAATTTTAATTTACGCATAAATACCAGAGGTCAGAGGTTATTGGCCCCAATTTTGGGGCCAATGACCCGAGGTCAACTGTCTGCACATGCGCACTGATACAACTGTAAACTGGTGTATTAGATATAATAAACATAGTAAGAAAACAAGTAGCAAGTAAAGTTTCGGATAGTATCATTCAGAAATTGCATAACAACCGGCACAAACCCAGTACATGAAATACAACATGGTAGGATGAAAAAGTCAGAAGATAGCAAAGGGGAAGAATGAAAGAGAGAGAGAGAGAGAAAGAGAGAGGGGTAATAAGCTAGATAAATACATTCAGTGAGAGTCATGCGCAATCAAGAAACTTTTGAGATTACATTTAAGACACACTTCTGCAAAGATTTCTTCCTAAAAAGTGTGTTTGAAGACAAATGTTGATAAAAGAATTCATAATTTAGTTTTTCTGTTTTACGCAGGAAACCTTAATTTTGTATTCTTTCATCGATATTCGACTTCAAACACATTTGTTTTGAAAATGCAGAAATGTGTCTTGAATGACATCCTCTTTCACATTATGATGAAATTTTGCCATCAAATTGATAGGGCTCTCAGCACTATAGAGGGGCTTTAAGCAGTGGACAGTACTATAAAGTTTAGGGAGTACACATATGAAATAGAATCAATTTGTAATTTTTGCAATATTATGTAAAATATTGTGAATCGTAAATTAATGGTGAATGCATCAAAACATATTCACATTGTATTCAAGTTACTCTGCCCATTTCTTCTCAAATACTCCTCCAAATCATGGGCTTTAATTTTTGCAGAATTGCTCATGTTACAGATTCTGTGTTAGAGAACGGAAACTTGTGTGGGAATAAAAGTTCATTTGGAACTTCAACAAGTGCTGTATGTCTTGCTGACTGCTGAGAAAGCATGTGTTTGCTTTAAAGTAAGCATCCAGGGGACTGATGGCTAAAAGTCCTCTCTGAGGGACTTGTTAATGAATAGATTAATGCCTTACTAAAGGGCACTAGCGCATCGACTTGGTTTCAAAACGGAACCTCCCGGTTACGAAACCACTGCTCTACCACTGAGCCTCCTCTTTGTACACTGCTCGGTACCACATTCATTTATATATCCTCAAGCTTCAGTATGTAGTTCATAGTGTTGGCTTCAGCACTGGTTTAGACTGGTTCGTATTGTATACCTGATACACGAGTATGAATTTCAATGCAGTCACCAATAGAATGTTCATGTAGTCTCATTAGCAGACTCCTTGACAGCGACACTATGTATGGACTCTAGGGGCTTACATTAAGTTAAGCTCAACACCATGTTTCTTTGAGTACAATATTGGAATTGACAAAAGAAAGCAATTAACAACACTAAAAGGTAAACTCTGCTTGAAACACACACACACAACAATTATTTTGAAATATAGCAGTATTTTCTCTGGAAATGTTATGATACTGCAGATTGAACAAAGAACATTGGAAATCTTTTAATGCATTGTGTGGCACATCGCCAATAACTGTAGGATGATACTATTCATTGAACTCTTACAATGTTTTAATTAATTCCTTTCAATGTTCAGGTATTGATTTGTTTGGCAAGAATGCTGTCGTCTGTGGAAGATCAAAGAACGTTGGAATGCCGATTGCAACATTGATGAATGCTGATGGAGCGCATGGTAAGTATGGTTTTAGAACCAAAATCAGCTGTTATGTAATAAATCTTTATATCTCTAGAAAAAGGCAATTTACACACTTATAAGTTTTACAATATTACGACAAATTTGAGATTTTTCAAAGAAAAGGTTGGGTTCTGGTAAAGATGAAAGTATTTTTTATTTTCATGTCAGTTCGGAATGAGATTTTTTTTAAAAGAAATGCTTATCATTATTCCTCATAGTCAGATTTATATGGAGAAAAGAGGCTGGAGAATTGGGACCAAACAGGATTCATGCCATATTTCAGGCCTGATTATACCCGATTTAAATCGGTTTCCCAATTTATTTATATTTTCTGATTTTTTTTCCTGATTAAAAAAAAAAGAAAAACAAAATTTGCCTGATTTGTTTGTTCTTCTTTTTTCCCCCTGATTTTCGCATATTTCTCTATTTTTCTCTATTATCTATTTTTCTTTATTTTTTCCCAATTTTCTTACTCAAAAGGGGGGAATGTTGTTAGATGCCATTTTTTTTCCCCCGAGTCGTCTTTTTAATTTTTTTTACCCACTCAAGGGGGAGGGGGGCGTGGTTGAGGGAACCCCTGATATTTGTGTGTAGTCCAATAATCAAATTGATGGTTGTACTTGTAGTGCACTTTGTTTCTGCAAGACTTGAGTCAATTTTTCTATGATGATTCTAAAACCTCATAATACATTCCGATTATGGACTACGAAATCAATCTTTCCTCATTAATTCCAAACATGAAAATTTTATGACCTGGGCCCTGTCTTATAAAGAGTTGATATTAATCGCAACTATGTACATAAGTGATAAAAGATTTGAAGACTTGCGATTGATTTGAATAAATGGTTATTATTTGTAAGACAGGAGCCAGGAGTCCAACACTCAAATTCATCTTAAAAGAAAACACTTGTACGTTAACTAAGTACTAACCTTGATTTGCCCTTGCTTTGGTTCTGATTACAGCCTCCGGTATGGGAATGGATGCTACCGTCACCCTATGCCATCGCTACACTCCACCAGAGCAGTTGAATCGCTTTGTAAAGTCCGCTGATATCATTGTGATAGCTTGTGGTGTACCGAACCTCATCGGTGGTGACATGGTGAAGGAAGGTGTGGCGGTCATCGACGTCGGGATCAACAGGGTTAAAGATGAGAAGACGGGGAAGTTCAAGCTGGTCGGGGATGTCAATTATGAAGGTAAGAGAGATAATTTAAAGCCTCACTGTACTACTCGTAGCTGCTCGCTCCCTCTATATAGAAACAATGCATAATCGGTGACCATTGGTCCCCCATGATCCTCTTTTTCTTATGTTAATTGAGAGCTGAGTTGATGAGAAAGCCACCTGTCAGTGACCACCCTGGGTGGTCTAATCTGTCATAGCCAATTACTACAAATGGGCTTTAAAAGGGAAGTGAGTGGGAATGAAAAGGAGGCAAAGGTTTTCGAAATCACGTTACTCCTGGGAATGTTATTTTCATTTCTCTTCAGGATTACTAAAAATAAAAAGAATAAAACCTGCATGATAATTAATCTTTATTCATATAGCGCTTGATAGGGAATACCGTCTCTAATCGTTTTACAGATATTATTATTAACCCCCTCATCAGATTCATAATCATTTCTAGGAAAAGAAAGTATGTCAAAAATATTTTTTAGAACTTTTGTTACTATTCACCTCATTGGTGTGCAGTTTTCATTATCTTTGGAAACATATGGTATAAATGATGAGGGGTGGGCAGGTGGGCCGCAACACCAGGGTTTCCCCCTTGTGTAGTGGGTTCTTAACATGCAAATGTGGTAACTCTCCTCTATACATGGCCTCCATTTAATGTCCCATCCGATGGACGGATGTTTGAAATCTTCGAAATTGCCCATTTATGTAATTCCTTACAATACAGTGTACCTAATATAACGTTGAGTATTTGTGTGTACTTTGTTTACTTCACAGAGGTATCTCAGAAGGCCAGTTACATCACACCAGTCCCCGGTGGTGTAGGACCCATGACAGTAGCCATGTTGATGAAGAACACCATGGAAGCAGCTAAGAGGAACATTCAACGACAAGCCCAGGCAGCTTCATCAAGCAGTTGATTTACAGACATACATCTTCAGTATTAAGACCCAATATAGACATGGTACAGTCAAACCTGTCTAGAGCGACTGCCCAAGGGAAACTGTCACACAAAAAGTGGTCTCTGTAGACAGGTTCCTTTAATATATGTTTCAATGAGAAACCATTTTCAAGGGAAACAAAAAATGTGGTCTTTGTAGACAGGTGGTCCTTGAAGACAGGTGGTCACTAAAGCAGGTTTGACTGTACCAGCTAGAAACAAGTCTGGGGAGAAGATGTTCCAACATCCGTTTATCAGAAAACCTCTATATTTCGACATTTTGTTCATGTTTGTGTGGCGTGTGTGAGCTCTAGCTAGGATGCTGCAGAATAAACAATAATTTGTCATGAGCCTGGTTGAACGGCAAGACTGGATGCGATTCAGTGTAAAATATATACATTTCTGTTCACAGAAGCTCTTTTAAGATTTTGGGGTTGTATAAGTGTGATTTTCTCACAGTGATATTGAAGTATTTTTTTTGTTTTTTAACAGAGATCTTTTCCAATGTATGAGAGCAGCTTTCAAGAGCTTAAACGCTCAATACTTCCGTGTATTTTTTTTTGTTATTTATCTTTCCTTTCTTTACAAAACCAAGAGATGAAAAAAGTACCAAAGTTTGTGTTTGTGCCCTTTTGCTCAGCTCATGACAAATTGTTACATTTAGCCTGCCATACACCAATTGTTTGAACATAGGGCGAATCCTTAGATCTTTGCCAGTTGTTAATCCTTTTTCAGAAAGCGTAGTGGAGAGGAAAGATTCTGTTAGGGCACTTTGTAATTGGACAGTAGAATCACTCTTTCATTCTCCCTCCCTTTGTCAATTGCCCTCTCAGACCCCTCTGTGAGAGAATTAGATGTGTATTCCTGAGTCATTCATTATTTTGTATGGTTACTGTAAAAATATTTATCATACAACTTGCTCTTAACATATAGTGCCGCAACTTTATACATACTGCAATAATGTATTTATGGAATTCAAAATTGATGCAAGAAGTTTGCCAGATTTACTTAGAGAAATTACTCAGAAAGACAAAAATTCAAATCTGAATTAGTATCGACTTCTCTATTAACAATATATATATATATTTATCTTATCATTATTTATATAATGTCAGATATTTTTGAAGAATATATATGTTTTGAAGGTCTAATATTTCATCAAAGGATAGCTCTTTTTTATTATGATAGTGTGTTTTGGCAAACCTTTGGCCAGTTGGCATGAAACTTTCACAAATATCTCAAGTGGTTGGGAGTTTTGACATTTTCATTTGGCGTAATATTTGAATGACGACACAATTTGCAATTCATGACATTTTCAGGAGAAGTTTCATATTTTTCAGGAACAGAATTTGATAAGTCCATGGATGGTCATTGGTGTGATATGAGCTATTTTGCTGGGTCACTATAAAGGAAAGAACAATAAATATTAACCCTACACCAATCTTTTAATAATAATAATAATAATAATAATAGGTCACATTTATAACGCGCCTAATACATTGTTTCTAGGCGCAGTGGTGCTGTTGTCCCAGCAGCCATTAAGTGAAGCAATGTCCTTACACGAAATAAAGCCAGGACGACAGCACCAAGAATACACAATATTATTCAGTACAAAATAACATTATGTTACGTTATGTTACGTTACAAAATCAAAATTACAGTTGTTACGAATAAATGAATAAATCAACTTAATCTAACTTAAATTGTGCTAACCCTGTATTGATAGTGATTGAGTGTAGATAGTGAACTAGCTGATATAGATGTAGTTTTGTTATAAATATTGAATCAATGTGGATCTATTTTTCTATCAGATATAGTATATTGATAGTTTCAATACTTAGGAATTATTTCAGCATCCATTGAGCTTTTTAGCTCAATTTGTGGCATGATAAGAAGAAAGTTCTATCCAATCATGAATTAAATTCCACTTTACATAAACGCTAATTTATGTGATTTCTAAATGACATGTGACGTCTTTTTTAGGAATTTAATTGTTGATTTAGGAATTAATTTAGGCATAGAGAAACTTTTCTCAATTATATTTTATCTGTTGAAAGCCAGAAGGGTATAGTATTATTGAGAGTGATAAACTTTTACACACCCTTAAAACTCTAACTGACAATTTCATCTTAGCTAAATAATGATGTGCTATTTCTGAGATGCCAACTTTCGGGGGCCTCCTTTTTCCTTTTTCTTTTGGGGAATATTTTCCTCATTTTATGAGTCACCTCTTTGTATTATTATCTGGCTTTAGCATGGCTGCCATTATGGCGCTCAAGCATTTCAAGGAATTAATTCATGCCAGGTGTTGTCAGGTATTGGTATTCTTCAAATCAATCTAATAAATAGACATGTCTTGCATGAAGTTTTGGATTGTTAAACAGAATCAGCATGTCCTATAGTGTATATTATCTGACTTTGGCTGAAGAGGTTTCTTTCATAATATAAACCCCTCAAAAGAGTTTGGGAAGTCAAGTTGATCAATTATAGCTCTTTTATCCCATGCCTAAAAAATCATAACAAATGGCATATCATTTTAAAAAGGAATAAACAGACTTTCTAATGATACTAAACACAGTGATGATCATACCAGGGCAAGAGAGGTATAATCAACATACTTGATATTCCAAACTTTTTAAAGGATTTACATGTATATATTTTGACATCTTGAAAATGCACTTGATAATTTCTTTGCCAAAATAACATTGCAGTGGTTTCCTTCTGTGCTTTGAAAAAAGATCTCTTGACTGCTAGGGTGTGTAATGGATTTATTTTTCACTTTCTAAAGTTTTTCTAAAATTTTTAACTTAAAAATGGAGTAATAATCCTTCTGTTAAATTCATGTTCAGTCCAGAATATTGAGATCCCGCAGTCTTAGCAGAATGCTCTAAATTTGTTTTCAGTTGTGTCAGAAAATACTTAATGTCTTGCGTTATTGCAATGGGGTATTGATGGGGCAATGATTTGTTTGAATGTCACAGGCCTTGGGGAAGATTTTTCTCATATGATTGCGACATGTATCTTGGCATTACGACCATAATGTTGATGCCATTTTATTTTCTTTATTTTGTGAAAGTTTACTAACATTTTGTGTTTTATGCAAATAAATGGTGCAAAAAAAAACACCTAACCTCAAATTGTGTGTTGATACTGTTATATTTGCTGTATCATGATGAATTTAGTTTTTTATGTTCTGGAGAGTTAGGTGAAAAGTGAAGGCGAGTTTGCGCTAAAGAGTCCCAAAGTTTTGTCAAAAATTGTCAAGATTGCTATTTCCAGAATATTTTGTGCTAAACAATGGCATGGTGATCACACCTGCCCCAAACACTGAATTAATTTTGCGGTGAACCTTGTGTGCAGGTTCTGTTGTTTAGAAACAGTAACCTGGGCAGCGTTTCGTAAGTATAAGTGCACTGACGGACAGCACATAGAAACGTATGAAGTTTAACAGGACTAGTGAATATGATGATAGTAGCACTTTGGCATTCTATTCATTGGAATGAAATGTGATCAAACAGCTACAGTGGGCCTCAACAAAAATTAACAGCCAAAATTTGGGGGGGGGGGGGGGGGTCGAGTTGAAAAAGGTTGAGAAGCGGACCTGAGGAGGATTCATCTCATTTGATAGAAGAAATTGATGAAAAAAATTTCTGTGTGGACCATTTTTCACATTGTGAGACTTAACATTGTCATTTCAGTATTGCAAGTCAACTTACTAAATTATTCAAAATTATACTTTGAAGGTACAGTCTGTTATGAACTTGTAGAGAAATTAATTTCCTGATGTGAATATTAACCCCCAACTTATTAGAGGAGGAGGAAGAGAAGAATATAAGGATACTGATTACCATCGGATCAAATTTACCCTTTGACTTTGGCTTCTTAGCTGTTTATAATTGACAAGGACTGCAAATACAGAATGTTGCTATAATAGTCTACATGTATTTTCGTAAAGTAACCAAATTTAATGCATACATCTTTGTGAAGTGCCTCGATACAAACTATTTCATTCACCTGACAGAATCCGAACTGCATACATTAGTTGTTGCCAAGTAGGACAAACATGACTTGCCCTATCTAGCAACACTTAATATATGCAGTTTGAATTCTAACTATTGTATTGAGGCACTTCACAAAGACTTGTATTACAAGCAATAATAAGAACATACAAAATCAATATGCATCTATCTATATGTGTAATTTATTCATCTCGTGTGCACACACAATATCACTATATCACTCATGAATATCATGAATAATCACCACTCTCCATTGGGACAATAATGTTTATGAGATTGAAGGAAAGAAACACTTATAATGTTTATACCAAAAGAGGGCAGCATATAGCCTCACTAGTAATCAAAATAATACTCTTGAGCATACACTCGGGCTTCACAGGTGCTGTACGAGTGTTATATCCTTTGTTTATGTGACACTTGAATGCGACTAAAACGATATTGAAACATGGTGGCAGAGGTGAAAGTTTTTATATTTTCCTACAACAGAGCTTCTTCTTTTCCTAGAAGTTGACTATACATGTAGCTGATTTCACACGGATATCACCTAATTTTTTTTGAGAGAGTCAATCTTCTTTTGCCTTTCAAGAATTGCACAAAATACTGCACCTGTATATAAACATAGTCATGACAACTGCCTTCATAACTGACTATGTGAGCCTATATCTTATTTGGTAGAAGGCTGATAACACACTTATTATTGTACATATACATCTCAGATTCAAATGGCTGAACAATATAATGTTTTTGATACATGTAGAGAAAGTGAGAGGAGAAAATACATATATTTGATAATTACAATCCCTACATCACTAAAGAATGCACTGATCATAAGAGATTACTGGTGTGCAACAATCAAAGATTATGTAGAGGGGTGAGTTGCAGGGCAAAATGGATTTATATTTGCAACTAGAAAATAAACTACATAATACATGCATTTTTTTAAAGATGTAGTGGAAATGTTAAATTCTAATAAATACAAGTTCATATTCGATAAGCCAAACTTCCAAGCTCATCACAGAAGAAATCAGTAATATTTTTTGGGGGTTAAAAATAAAATGGAACATATTCCTCGATTTAAATCACACAGACATATTGTTATAATGATAATAGCTTTAATAAGGCTAGTATCTCTTAATTTAAGTATTACACTTTAGTTATGTGGTTATATTACAATGCAATACATATGGATACATCATTAACCAAGTACATTGCCACAATAAGATGATTAAAATCACACAGCTACGTAACGGGCAAGTTTGCATTTCGAAGTTTCTCTGTCGATTTGATAAACTAGCATAAAAGGTCACTTTGTCATTTAATAAAGTGATAGTAAAGTTTACAAGAAAGATTATTTAAATTCCCCTTTAAAATATATATATCTTTTACAATTTTAATTCATCAGACTAGAAGGTTATATATGTATGTCAGATGAGTGTTTTCTAATTACATCATTATAAATGTATTACCTTGTTATAATAATAATAATAATACATCTTGTTTACACTGGGTGGCCTCATCATTATTAATAATGTTCTCCCTGAGGGCCTTGCAGTCATATCATTAACCCGCTTACGCGGAAAAGGTGTTCAAACATCCAAGGAATTTCTTAATAATAATAATAATAATATTGGCATTTATATAGCGCTCTTACAGACATACATGTGTATCACAGCGCTTTACAACATTACATTACTTAATTGACATTGATAGCAAACAATAAAATTACGTACACAAAAATATATAAATTCAACTATTAAAGAGAAAGGTTTTCAAGGAACGTTGAAAGATAGCGAGAGAAGGAGAAGATCGTACAGCCTACCAGGTACCCATTTACCTCACCAGGGTGGAGAGTTGCAAATGTAGATTAATATCTTTCTAATATCTTGTTAATTACCAATACATAACCTAGCTTCCTCACCCATTGCACAGCATTAACACTACTCAGATCATAAATCATCATCATCATTGCTTTTCATTAGTTCATTATCATCTAGATACTAGATGATAAAATCTTTGCTTTCAATATCAAAAGCAATATACCAATCAATTTGATTGATAAATGCTTGAACCTTAGGCTTTCAGCTTAGCTAACATCATCATTATCGATGCTAGTCCTCTTGCCTTCACAAAACTGCTAGTACCCCTTAAGGATCGTTCAGATGCGGTAAACCGTCGCAAAAAAGCTGCCACGTTTTCTGAACGTGTATATGAATGGCAACTGCACGCAACAAAGGTCCTTTGTGTATTCAGAGAGCTCTGCGCTATAAAGAGACAAAAGATTGGTAATGTACCAAATAATTTTACCCCAAGGAAACCAGTTTTTCCTTTTAGAAATTTGGAAAAGATTATTACTGATGAAGTTAAATCGCTCCTAACATCATACATCAAGACCAAATGAGATGAAAACTTGCCTTACAAAATATTTCACGTTGACAAGCTGGTAGATTTGATGGCACTATAAGGGCCATCTACTTAACAACAGCTACTATCTGACAACCATGCATCTTTGGTTCTTCTGGAACCTGTATATCTAATATAAGCAATTGGATATAGATTTAATTTTCGCACAGAGTAATAAAATGTTGATATTCATTCATTGAATACCAGCCTGAGATAATTAGGGGAGTGGAGGGAGTCTACTGAAAATATGTGTTACATCAAAATCCAATAGTATAAAACAGGATAATTCCGTATCTATCAAGATCCGCATCAGGCACCATTCAACTCAATATATATGAAGTAGTCTAGCTATGGCAGATCATTCTTGAGTAACAATTACAAATTCATTTAGCCATTATCTACTTGTATGCAGAACAATAACTGAAACTTGATTCACACTACAAAATATAATATAATATAACTTTCACACAAAAGGCTTTGCCTTTAATTCATACCTGTATATCCTGGAAAGTCCCTGCATCTACATGTAGCCCCATTTACACTGGTCAAAACATAGGAACTTTACAATGGAAGTTGTGTAGCAACTATGCCCACGCTCGCATGAAATAACACGCTGATTTCAAGATTTCAAGAGGGCCTCCCCCCCCCCCCCCCAAAAAAAAAAAAAAAAACATTTAAAAAATCTTTCTATTGAGGTAGAACTTCTAGCAATATGGCATAAGCATAGTCAATACTTTACATGAAACAGATTACAATAAAAGTGGGTAAAGACTAAATACAAATCATTGCTGGTAATAATGCAAATCAAATATTACACAAGTAGAAGCACTACATAAAATTACACTAACAATTTGTCCAATAAACTGATGTGTAGAACCTTTCATTATTGATTTGCTTATCAATTTTTGAACTCTTACACAACATTAAAACACACAACCAGCGCTACTATTTGCGCCTTATCACAACAGGGCTTTACTTTGATAAATTACTTTGATAAAATTTTGATTAAAACATTTGAATGCGATATGCATAGAAGTATCAATAGCCACACCATCAATAATAAAATAAATGGATCTATCTTGAATTACGAGTCACTCACCAACCCATCCTCAAAAAATATATATAATATATTCTTCTCCTCATGGACTGGTGAAAGTGAAATAAAATTCAATGTCTGCGATACTACAATATACACAATATATATGATCTGCTTCCTATCCTCCAAGGCAATACTAGATTATTATGATAAGATAGAATGGTATTCATTTTATATGTACTGAGCTTAAATTCAGGAGGAACAAGAATAAGGAGAAAAATAAGAAGAAGAAGAAAAAGAAGATGGAGAAGAAGAAGAAAAATGAGGAGAAGGAAAAGGAGGAGAAGAAGAAGAAGAACTTTTAGACATCACTTTATTAATGAAACTTACACAGCAAATGTGATATAATAATTGTTTCTTATGAAGCGATATCACAGCAAATTGATCAGTGTTGTTAACATAAATACAGAATGTTCATAATTTTTGTTTTAGGAACATCAATATAGCATGAGAAAAAGGTAATACCGGTAGACATGGACATAGTATGAATGAATATACAAAGAATAGGCCTGGTAGTGTCTGAGCTGTCTATGTAACATTTCAATCCATCTCATTTTGATCGATCTCCTCTTCTTCTTCTTCTTTCTCTACCGTGAGTTTCATCTTCTTCTTTCGATCCATCATTGAAGTATTCTCTGTCTCATCATCGCTGAGTACTAGTGGAGATTCCACGCCAGATGATGATGTCTCCGGAGTCCCTACCGATGCCTTCCGCTTTACCCCTCCTCCTCCTCTTCCTTCGTTCTTTGACCCATTCTCTTCATCTTCTTCAATGTCAAGTCCCTTCATCCTGGCCTGCCAGATGGGTTGGTTGAGAAAATGATTGGAAGGAATCTTGAGTGGACCTTTCTTCTTTAGCTCAGAGAAGATGACGGTGAGTGCCTTGATTAGATCATTAACGTTGCCTTCATCAAAGACCATAGGGGGCTTGAACTTCAAGATGTTCTCAAATGGACCTTCGGAGCTGAAGAGGATGTGCATTTCACGTAACCTAGCAACCACAAGGAAAAGAACACATACGGAGAGAAAGAAAACAAAATCCATAAGATGTCTGTATGGATGGTGTGATGTATACTGCACTGGATATATGTAATAAAGCAAAAAAGAAATGTTTATATCATGATATCTTGTTGTCTCTATACTTTGCAATACATAGTGCCTTCTGCTTAATAACAATAATAATAATAATAGGCGTTTACATAGCGCTGTCTATCTCTGCAATTCTATTCTGAGGCGCACAAATTGATTATTATCCTGGCTTTAGCCTAGCTGCCATTACAGCACTCTAGCATTTCAAGGAATTAATTTCTGCCAGGTACCCATTTACCTCACATAGGTCGAGGGTGGCAAATGTCAATTGATGCCTTGCCAAAGGACATTAGTGCCGTGTCGGGAATTGAACCACGACCTTCGAATTTCAAGTCAAGTGCTTAAACCACTCGACCAAGACACTTCTACATGATGTTCCCATAATTCAACAAGTTTTATGTAGTAGTGCCAGTCCAGTCCAGGCCAGTGCCCTAAAAATTAGGAAGATTTTGTGTAATATCCTGTCAAAAAGGCAATGTGGCACAAGCTCTGCCAGAGCAACTACTATGGCCTTGTTCAGATAAGATGTGGCAAACCCGGCCAGCAGCCTTTAAACAAAAAAATGATGATGCAGAGTGTAATACGCTTCACATTTTCAATCTTATAAAACAGTGCTAACTGAATACGCATAGGACATTGACTGCACCCAGCTGATATTCATTTACATTTTAAAAAAAATTAAGATTTGCAGCATTTTTTTTGGTGGAAGTTTGCATCATATCTGACCAGGCCTTAAAGGTTATACAAAGTTTTGGTATGGGGTTGTGAATTTGGTTCAAATGAACATATTGGAAGCATATGCGATCCTACAATATTCACAGATCGTTGTCGCGGTCGAAATCGACTTTAAAGTTATGAAATTATAAATAATAAACACTTTATGTTGTATAGCTCCCTCTCATGGTCAAGATATTAATTCAGCTGTAAAACAATGTTTCTTGACTAAAATCGGCCGATTAGCTATTCCCATTCGGAAATTATATACAACAACTACATATTCTAACAAAATTATGGTCACAGATACCATTGTACGGCCGTAGGAGCTGTTTGAAATTTATTAAAATTTACCGGGAGCACCGGTAAATCTTTGTATTCAATTTTTCTCGAGAGCAGAAGTGTTTTAGGGGCTAAAATTTCTAGTGCTTTTAATACATCCACATGGGCATCCAAATATATAAAAATTGTAAAGAATCACTATCCACCCATTTTTCAAAATTTCCCAAAACTTTGTAATACCTTTAAACAAGATAATTAGTGTGATCCAGTCAAAGAGTTTAAAGAGTTTAAAGAGCGATATTGTCGCAGTTTTATACCTTTTGATCGTATACTCCGCTTCGGCTGTAGCTGGCATCTTGGTTGATCTATCCTGAACAAGCTCAATACCAAGGAACATCCCCCAACCCCTGAATAGAAGAGAATTGGAATTTGAGAAAGAAAAGGTGAGAATTGCATAACCAAATACATGCTTCACTTCAAGTGATTTCAACATTTTGTTTTAATAAATATAAAATAATAAATGGACTTTGCAGTGATAAGGATGATGATACCAATGAATATCCCCAATAACCAGATATAAAGTAAAATTAAAATATAAATTATTCATACCCTTACCAATTTTTGGAATCATTGAAAAATTGATTTGTCCAGATTTATGTTTCTTGAGAATGTAACATATTAAAGCCTACATCTAAACTATTCAACAATGTCCTAATTCAACCAATCCACCTTTCATTCTTGAGTTATGATAAACACACAAAAAACATCAAATTTACAAGGGGTATGACAAATTTAGTTTTTAACTGTACATATATATATGTTATCAATACATAAATCAGATTGCAGATATTTTTTAAATTTTGTATGCAAGTAGTAGTCAATATTATGAACCGGCAGTTAGTACATAATCATCACAGGTGCTCAAGGCAATGCAGACTTTTGGCCTGGGTAAGCTGAACATTATAAATGTCATAATGTCATCATTATTTGAAGTATTATGATCAACTAGGTAAGTTCAATTTTTAACCCATGGTCTATGGGAACCAGGGGTTTCCTGTGCTAATTAGCCAATGGATATTACAGAATTCAGAAGTCAACAGCTTAGAAGCCACATAACAATTGTAACATACAAAACAAATTACAACATTGTATATAATTCTACTTTCGAAAAGATATGACTTGACATGACATGTAAGGTAAACTTTATCTGCATTGAGAAAAACCATATTGAATACCGGTACATTTTACATTTTAGACTTGATAATTATATCCATATCATTGTATGATTATAATAATAGTCCTATGTGTATGCTTTCATGTAATTACATGTACAAACGTATAACCTGTTGAATTACTAGACCAAACTTACAAGCAACCTGCTTATTAAGGGTATCCCTCCATTTTTATGTTTATATTATTATTTTAATACAATGAGTCAATACTATGTTATATTTGTTCTTTTTTAAAGATGGAAAATAAATTGAATTGAACCTACCTCACATCACCAATGAGGGGGTACTTCTTAGCGAGATCTCTCACTTTGTTCATAAGCAGATTACCGGTCCTGGTAGCATGCTCCTGAAGCTTGTCATCGCGGATCACATCAAGGACAGCCATACCTATAGCACAGGATACTGGGTTACCACCATACTGTGAAGGAGAAATGAGTTTGAGTTTGAGTATGAAGTTTTATTATCCAAACAAAAAGTACATCAATATTGTGTGAATGTTTAACATTGAAAGGATAAATGGGACCATAACATAGCATTTAATGCTAATCGTGTCTGGTACCACTAACACACAAAAGTATCACAGCAATGAATGAGAATGTAATGAATAAATATGAATAACTATTTAATACATTAAGCTACAAGCTATTCTAAATCTAGGTTAAAATATGTTCTGTGATTAGATACAAAGCTTTGGTATTTTACACTAAATAAAAAGATAAAGAATTACATAACATAATATTTACTAAAAGCCAAGAACCTTGGTTCAAAGTTAAAAACAATTATTCTATTAACATTTGTGATATCAGAATTCTACAAAAGCAAGAGAGAGAGAGAGATTCATAATCAAGGTTTACTTTCAGAAGAAAGGCTTTTTTATCCTAGAACAAATTGAGGAATCAGTGTTGTTTTGACACACAGATTTTTGACCAAGTTCTTGCAGAAACTGATTTTATTTCCTGTTGATGACACATATCTTGGTCTTGTATAGACAATCTATACACAAAAGCAAAGGTGTACCCAGTTTTCTTGCGACCCATTTGAACAATTTCCTTAAAATAATAAATGTTTTGTACCTACACACATACCCCAGAATGTCTACTCTATCATCGCTTTAAGACTTGTCTTTACATATTTGTACAAATTAACAATGGAATGCCCAATTTTTTATTTTTACAGGGTAGTATTGTCAGATACAAAACTGATTCCACACCTACTTGTAGTTTTCCACAAAAACTTCGCAGGATATATCGTTTCTAACCGTGTTTTCATACCTTTTAAACCCAAAGTATAGTGCATCTTTCGACACCAAATTCATAAAATCTGGACTACGGGTTACCCTTTTGGGTTAATGATATCACAACCCGAAACTACACAAATGTATTGTTATCCCAGATTTTGTATTCAAAGTGAGCTTACTGTATTGAAGTACTGGTGTTTCCCTCTCCCTAGACTATCAGCTATCTCCTTTGTAGTGATGACCGCTGCTATAGGGTGACCGTTCCCCATCGGTTTGCCCATTGTCACAATGTCTGGAACAATGTCTGCAAACAAAAACATTCATTGGATGGGCATCACATAAGCCGCTTACAAATGACCCCAAATATCCTGATATCTTTTACACATGGAGACGTCCCATTTTCACTGCCAAAGGATGGAGGAGCTTCATGAAAGTGAATCATTATTCATTTATGCACTGACAGTAAATTCTATGATACACAAGTGGAAATATTCTTTTCATGAGGGCAAACAAAAAGCACAGTATTCAGATCCATCTATACACAGAGTTTGGCCAACATGGTTTCACTGGGTCACAACATGGCATATGTTCTTTTACTTTGTGCTTGCCCAACAAAGCAGTAGTCTGCATATTGTGTGTCAAACTCGAACTGGGTTGGCCAAACCCTGTGTATAGATGGCTCTGAATACTGTGCTTTTTGTTTGCCCTCATGAAAAGAATATTTCCACTTGTGTATCATAGAATTTACTGTCAGTGCACATACTTTTATCGGTACTCCAAGCTGAATAACATTAAAGAAAGGAAAACTATTAAACATTTGTTTTAGCATAAATTATTGCTGATGCAAGACTCCACACTGATATAATTTGAATGCCATTATTCAGCATTTGTTTTATGTATTTCTGTGTGCCTCTCATTCTCAATTTCTATTGTCTTTCTAGTAGTAAACAACGGCCACTTCTCCCATCATTTTATCTTTATTTTGATTCATTAACAGTCACTTTCTCTATATGGATAAAAATGTTTAAATTTGTTGTTGATCCATTCCACTGTTGGGTAATCAATCAATAATTGATTATCCTGGACTGTAAGCAACCCTTGGTTAGAGCCTTGGGAGAAAAAAAAACACAAATACCTTATCATCAGGACTGTTTTTGTAAGTCAGTCACTCAATAGTATGTGATATGAAGACTAACACTGCTATAGCTTGAATTTAATCTGTGGAATAATTTATGATCGAATTGCATAATACAAACTGGTTTATAATTGCAGATTAGTCCTTACCATCTCCTTGTGTCTGGAAAGCCCAGAAGTGTGTTCCCACTCTCCCAAATCCAACCTGAACCTCATCACAGATAGTCAATCCACCGGCCTCTTTTACATGACTGCAACAAGATGATGAAAAAGAATTGTAGGTGGTCACAAAGAAGGTTTGATTTAAAGCCCCAATGTACTTCTTGTAGCTAATTGCTACCACTATATAGAAAAACTTCCCCAATCGGTGCCTGTTGGTCCCCGTGATCCTCTTTTTCTTATGTTAATCGAGAGCTGAGTTAATGAGATAGCCTTCTGTCAGTGACCAACCTGGGTGGTCTAATCCCTTCTTGCCAAACTAGTACAGACGGGCTTTAAACCATAGTCTAAACCTTGGTTTACACCATGGCTTTAACCTCCATCCTAAACTGAAACCTGGGTTCTCAAACTTTTTCCTTGATGGTCCAGATGTGATTTCAATGAAAGCTATTATACATGTATATGTCCAAAAAATGGGATGTCATTCGTGCCAGAATTCTCTAGTAATTAGTATACGTCAAATGAAGTAGAACAACTAACATTACTATAAAGCCGGACAATACTAAAACATTACACAATTTTGTTTCAATCTCAGGATCTACTCCTCAAATTTACACTTTTAACACTTTCAAGTTGTATGCTGAATAAGATTAGGCTTGTTTATTAGGTCTATATCTGATCTAAGGGGAATCCTTGCAGTTAAAACTCTTTTTTTAAAGCAGAGCCTCTCGAGCAGTCCGAATTGACATGCCCTGACGGCCCATTTGATATGCCCTGCAGCCTATACTTTGAGATGAAAGACGAGTTACCTGAAAGCTTCTCTCATGTACCCAGGAGGATAGATAATCTGTCCACCACAGCTCTGCATCGACTCCAAGATAAACCCGCCAATCTAAGACAAAGGAGATATCACATTTGAATTTCATCATTTTAGCATTGTCAACAAAGGAATGAGTAGCTATACAGTCAAACCTGCTTTAGTGACCACCTGTCTACAAAGACCACATTTTTTGTTACCCTTGAAAATGGATTCTCATTGAAAAATGTACTAAAGGAACCTGTACATAAAGACCACCTGTCTGTAAAGACCCCTTTTCTTGTCTCCCTTAGGCAGTTGCTATAGACAAGTTTGACTGTATATACAGACTACAGAGAATATGAACACAGTTTCAGATCTTTCACCAGATTGCCGAAGACTCATTTGTCATCACACCCTACACAAACTACATTGAACATCACCCACTCTTATACACTGTAGTTTCATTTCTCTCATAACAAATATTGCCACTCCAATAAAGAATGACCATAAATAACTCTGCATTATGGTATACAGATGAATCAGAAAATATTATATCTTGAAGCTAACAAAAATACAGACAAGTAAACATCAACAAAAGTTTTTGGTTTCAGTTACTTTCTATAAAGCTCATTGAGTTGTCTTTATACCTGCTTGATATGCCACAACAATTTTTTCGAGGCTTAGCAATTTTATGCCCTGTCCACTGACCGTAACACCACGGTCAAAGTTGACCTGTCAAATGCTAATCACATGCACAGTGTATGAATAGGAAGCAATTTAAGGTAATACAGGAAATCTCTTTACAATTGAACCGAAGGTTAGTGGTAACTGTAAAAACAAAGTATCTCTGTAACCCCCCCCCCCCCCACCCCCTCTAATAACACTACAGTGTAATG
This sequence comes from Strongylocentrotus purpuratus, assembly GCF_000002235.5. NCBI lineage: Eukaryota > Metazoa > Echinodermata > Echinoidea > Camarodonta > Strongylocentrotidae > Strongylocentrotus > Strongylocentrotus purpuratus. The sequence goes on from NW_022145595.1 coordinate 28,223,323, forward strand.
ATTATTGGTTAAGTGATTGACAGAGTTACCTATTTTTTAATACGTCACAGCATGATTTTACAAAGCTATTTTTTGTTGTGATTATCATGATTTTTGTATAATAGTGTCCCTAACAGCATATTGAATATAAGCTGGCAATTTAGTGCATGTAAACTGTATGTACTTTACTAATTTTTAGGTTAACTTGGTTGATTATTGTGAAAAAAGAAAACACCCCCCAATAACCATAAGTTGAAAACTGGCTGAACATACAATACACAATGAAAGATGGAATGGTATGCCATTTTTTTAACACATTCCTGCTACATGTTAAAGTACTTCTACTTGATACAATCTTATTCAGTGCCTGCGTTTAAAAGGCATCTCATCTTCAATTTTCTCTTTTGAACTAGGTGTAGTATATAGCTACCTGGTGAGTAGATTGAGTAAACTTATCTTGAAAGCTTAAGTTTTTTCAGATTGCTGCACTGATCGAGCTGCATACCTGGCACCCAAACCAAGGTATGTTGGAGCACCAAACCATTACTGCATGGCAGATATTAGGCAGATATACATGTAATGTAAACACTATACCAGAAGTCACTCTTATGACTAATATCAGAAGAGACAACTCACCTTCCGACCATTAGCCTCTGCCCTTTTGATGACCTTCTTGACCTCATTTGCATATTTCACTCCAGCGACAGCGACATCTCGATACTTGCCCCTGTATGTATCAGGAACTGGAGCCTTCAAGGTAAACACAAGCCAGGACATTCAAAGTGATTTGCTTTTTTTGTATCTGATTATGAAGAGTTTAAGTCCAATAGGAGCTAAATCCACTTTTGATGAAAATTTAGTTATTGATATCAGAACATTGTTCACTTAACTACCCATATTTCAACAAAAGTAATTACGTACCTAAATTTTGGGAGCAATTATGAGAAAATGCACCTTCTAATATCACTTTTCCATAGACAACTGTACAAAATCTGGTAAAATTCTTTTTTCTCCGTTACAAAAATGGATTTAGCTCCTTTTTGGAATTAAACTCTTCATATATTAATTGTCTAATGTTACACTTGCAATATATTTTGAAGTAATCCCATTATCAACCTTGTGATATTAATAGGGGACATAACAAGAATAAGAGCAACAATCAGAGAATGAGTTTCTGAACATTCAAACTGTACCCCAAAATAAGTAACATTGCAATTTATGTTATAACTATTGCAATCAGATTTATACCCATACACTGTATATCATTTGCCATATATTTAATGCAATACACAAGCAAGTAAATTATCAACACAAAAGATTTTATATGAATTACCATTTATCTTTTCTAGACATTTAATCCAATTTGAAGAAATGTAAAAATACATACTTGTACTACTTTTTATATTGTTTCCATGTATCTTTCAAATAATTTATTCCCATATTTGTAATAATTATTATGACTATGTATTGTAAAAACAAAATATTCATGTACAATATGAAGTTTTCTAATAAATACAAAGTATAGATCAAGTAGAAGTAACATGCATATATTCACAGAATCTTTCTAATAATCACAACTTTTTACTATGAATTCCAAATTTAATGACTTTTATCTGTAATGGTGAACAATTTCTTGGAAGTAAGTAGAATAAGATTGAGTAAAATACACATGCATACAAATAGAGGAGTCAAAAGAAAGATAAAATTGTAAAGAGGTGATAGAAAAAATGAAGTAGAAAATAGAAAGGAAAGGATAAATAAGAAATCGATCAGGAAATGAAATATATTAAAACCAGGAACAAAAGATGAAAAGCAATATTTGATTCAAGCCGGGTTTTAAAAGACATTTCATGATTTTAACGTTGATAAGCTCACTAAAAATTAAACAATGTCTTTCATCGTTCACTTGTCAATCAATCTTTGTATAAAAACAGGAAGTAGAGTGTACAATTTGTTTCCTGAAGACTTTGAACATTGAAACGAAAGGTTCATCCCGGCCCCCCCCCCCCACTCCGAGAACGGTTGGACCCCATGCGTGTTACCCAAATGTCCTTTTCGTAACAAAAGAAAAAGGTCGACCCGTATTGACTTTACACACCAGACTTTTGCTGAAAAGGAGGGGGGGGGGTGGTGCTGAAAAAGGCTTGTATAACAAAAGAAAAAGGTCGACCCGTATTGACTTTACACACCGGACTTTTGCTGAAAAGGGGGGGTCGCTTGGAACACGCATATGCGTACCCTAAATAACACTAAGTGGGGGGGCCAGGAGGTTCATAAAGACTGAAAACTACTGCTACAGTAGATACGTTAAATAATCTATAGAAAGCCATTGTAATCTCTAGTGTATTTAAACAATGAAAATTTGGAAAATCGAACCTTATTTCAGAAAACATTTTATGCTTTTAAAATTCATAAGTTCACTAAAAAGTACACAATGTCTGTCATTATTCATTTCATCAAACAATTGTGCTATGTAAACAGGACGTAGAATGTACATTTTGTTTCCTGAAGACCTTGAACATAGAAAGGAAAGGTTCATAAAGACTGAAAGTACAGTACCAATATTAACAGTCATGTTTAATACAGAAAAGCCATGATTGTAATCTCTGGTGTATCGAAACACTGAATATATATGTGGAAAAATCAAATCTTGTTGCTGTCTATAACAATGCTTGTTATCAGCTTCTTAATGGTTTTATGACTGAATTCTTCAACAGGATCATACTAATGATAATACAGTAAATACACTTTAATAATAATGCTTATTCTGGGGTCTTAATCTGTAAAAATTAAAAAAAAATGATTACCCGGTACCCATCTATGACATATGACAATGTTTCTTTTTGATAAACATCTTATTTGAAATTGCTTTTGTTTAAAAATATATTCCTCTATGGGAATAATCATACTGTGTTAGTAAGAAAGTTTGATTATTGTGTATGGACAAAAACCTTATGAACCTTAATAAGATTTACCCACTTTTATATTTAATTTATTTTCACTGTCGAAAATGAAGATAGTACTCACAACATGAATCCATTCTTTCTTTCCATCCATAGTCGGTTTAGCAAACTTGTATGGACTGATATCTATAACGCTGGATGTGTGCCCGTGATAAGCACTGTAAAATATAAAGTGACATTATGTTATGACATGAATATTTATCAGTTTACAAGCAAACTTTTCATTTATTTTATATGTATACATTCTGGATACCATCAACGGTAGGGACTATGTTTACGTATTTTGAAGACAACAGCATATTTTTGATACACTAGCAATAGTAAAAGTTGGCTTGTCACCCCCAATGCTAGAGAATTATTATACTTTTTACATGTACATGTACAAGATTTAGCAATTTACAGAATTAGAGGACAAAAGCAGATGGTTGCAAAATTTACATGTATAACAAAAAGATGTAAATGTACATGCCAACCACAAGTTTACAGTTCCATTTTTAAACCTTTATATAAAAACACGTTTGGTAAATTTGTTTAGATTGTATGAAAATATAGGTGAAAATAAGAGCGATTTCTGAGTATTTTGAGCATGCAAATATGAGGAGAAAAAACTATTAAGTTCAGTACTTCCCATTATCACAATATGCAGTACAATGAAAAATTGGTATTTATTTTGATTGCCTACATTCAGGATGTTCTGATCTGATGAATTCTGCTCATTTTTGGAAATTTCTTTCAGGATTAGGCCTACCATTTATCAAAATATACAATAGAAGAGTATAACAAGAATCAAACTATGGTTTCAAAATACAGATTCTTGTGTAACCGACTTACATGTACAGATAGTTCTTAGATGATATTATTTTTTATCTGATATGATAGAAACATATCAAACAAAAAGTTTGAGTTTAAAGATAAAGACCAGTTATGGTCATGCGATTGCATTGTGAAAAAAAATTTGTGGAATCAATCAGAAAAGGTTGATCATCTAGCATATATATAAGTATTGGTGTGTACTGCAAGGTTCTGGAATCATCAAAATGATAAGAAATTTGGCCCAGTCTTCGTAAAGTTACAAGCATTGTACACAGAAAGATGTATATGGGACTACGCACACGTCTGCGACACGTCACACACCAATAGATAAACTAATTTACCAAATATATCAATTAATAGGCGGTTTCCCGGCAAAATTTTTATCATCATGTATTAGTCAAAACATACTCTCTCACATGATTGGTAATAAGAGCTTCCATTTCATTTTTTGAATTTGGGGCGTTTCCAAAACTGGTCTTTACCTTTAAGAACAAGAAACATTTGAGAACTTACTGGTCAAGAATAACCATGTCTGATGATCCTGTATGACGATGAACCAAACGAAGAGCTAAATCATTGGCTTCAGAACTATATCATGAAAAGAGAGAGAACAAATGAACGAGGAATTCATCTCTACAGCAAGAAATTCAAAACCCCTTTCTATCATTATTTCAAATTTTCATTGTTCTTTATATTCCCCATCACCTTTCCAAGGACAGCTACAAAAGATATATAAGAGAAATGATGAGAACATAATTAAAGAATGAGAATATAATTAAAGAATGAGAATATATTTAAAGAATGAGAATATAATTAAAGAATGAGAATATAATTAAAGAATGAGAATCAAAATATTTTCATTAAAATAACACAATGAGCATTTAGCGAAGAGCACAATACAGTGCTTTAATGAGGTCTATACAGTTTGTTTAGGGTTGGATTGCCCTTTAAGAGTATCTATAAACGGTCCATAATTAGTAGCAACAGTGTGTTTCTGATGGTCCTTGACATTTCTCGTTTGAATAAGAAATATCATCATTTGGAGACTGACATTTAGAAAGGGATATGAAATAAAAAGAGTTGTTAATAATAGCTACAATGTCAACAATAACAAGTATATACAGACAAAGAAGGGCAAGATAAATAGCAATAGAGAGAAAAAGAGGGAAAGAGAGAAAGAGAAAGAGAAAGAGAAAGAGAGAAAGAGAAAGAGAAAGAAAAAGAGAGAGAGAGAGAATTAAGGGGATAGAATAGCATTATGTACATGTACAAGAAGAGGTGAATAGAGAATATTACATCATTGTTTTTCCATAGTTTACCCAGAGTTAACGAAGAAGCATGTATTGAGTTTGTCTGGTAATGTTTGAGTTAGACGTTGTGCATAGAGTACCATTTGATCATAGAGGAAGCGTGAGTTTGTGTTTAATACTGCCATCTGATCTGCCCCAGCCTTCACGACTCTCGGATTGCAATGTCCAACTGTTAAAACAAAATAACAGTCAAACCAATTACATCTAAAACCTGCTAAAGGAGAAAGGCTAAGTGGCCTCTAATACAGGTGGTCTTTATATACAGATTGTCTTTAAAAAAAAAATTGTTGTTTTGTTCAAAGATGATGTTTATGTACAGTACAAGCTCCTTTACAACATGATTCAAGGAGAAACTCCAATCAAGGGACACATGATATGTGATCTTTATAGACAGGTGGTCTTTCTATACAGGTGATTGCTAAAGGAGGGTTTACTACATGCAGGGTAGCTCTATTTAAACCTCTGACTAAATCATGTACACTGTAGATCACCCAGTGTCAAGTGGTTCAAGACTCACCCAGTGTCAAGTGGTTCAAGACTCACCCACCCTCTTCCTTGACAGATTATTGTTGTAATCTATCCTGTCTTATCAACTCCTCGGAATCTTGACCACGTCCTGTCTTGAGGTCTTCTTGTTTCCTTTTATTATATGCAAATAATTTCCGCTTTGAAATAGCTTCCTATTCCTCTTCTTAAAATGGTCTCTGAGATGTCAGTGTTCATCATATAAACCTGATTGATTTTATTAGCTTCATATCAAGGGCTTTGTATAATGATAGCAATAATCACAATAAATAAAATGAACTTCATCTTTTGGTTAGGCTTATACACCCAGGTGTAATGTTTAGTTGAGTTTAACTTTTTTTTTATAAGTATAATGGGTTTCTAAAGATTAATTCAATAATATTTATTTCATAGAATTGGCAAAATTAACAAAGATGTGCAGCTTATCATCAAGACTTAACAAACCCTAATGAAACATATGCTATACATGTAACTGTGGCTTTACTAAAACCTGTGCAATATAGCTTATTGTACATTTATCAAAAGGCAAAAGATGATACATTGTATGTACTTTGTGGAATTTAAGTTTGCCAAGAAGGAAGAGTATTGGTATACAGTTTTGATCCATTTTATCAAACCTCTTCTGATTAAAACTATTTGTATTCATGTACACATTTTGACATTTATAGCACTCTGATAACAAGATCATATAATTCTCCCAACAATAGATAGATGACCCCAAACAAACTTCTTTCACAATAAAGGTTAAAACTGCAATATAATTAACCTTGCCCTCAATTCTTTGCTAGGGTCTTCAGTACTCGTCTGGAACCCTTTGTTTGCTCTAGCAATGACAATAGGGTCATTAAATAAATATACTGCCTGCAAGGTAACATACGTCAATGCTTGTTGTACATTCATACATTACAACACATACATGTACAGTAATAGATGAAGTTTTTTTTTCTTTTCTTTTCTTTTTCAAATGTATCTTGTTCCAGGGAATATTTCTGATTATATTACAATAAAAGCAATCTGAAAATTCTGGTATAGCCTTGATTACTTTGAAAGCAAATATTTATTTTCATTTTGTTAATGCCCTTTACCTTTTTAACAGCCAACTTTTTAAAAAGCTTCTCATAGATCCTGAATTATAACAATGAAATAAGAACAAATATGCAATCCAATGTAAATTCACATTGTCACGGCTGAATTAATATCCCTGACTTCACAAAATAAACAGTAGAAGTTTACACTTCTGCTTTCAAAAGGTTTGAGGTTTGTGAAAGAGAAAAAAAAGTGTGAGAATTAGCAACCTCCTACATAATTTCTCATCATGCTACATGTACAAAATGTATGTATAGTAACCACAGAACACTTAGACGTTTATCAATGTGATTGTTAAGAAGAAAAGTTTTATCTTACCATGACAAACATTGTTGATGCAATCAAGAAATTTGTTGTTTTGATCATCATACATGTACTGTCCTGATGCCTTCACAATCTTCAGGGGATCTTCTTTGAACCATAGCTTGCATGGTGATCTACCGAGATAAAATATAATGAAAATACAATATTTACATTGTTTGATTTCAGCTTTCTTGTTCATTCTTGTAGTGTACTCTGATTAGTGTAACACGAAACAGCTCTGCTATGTCTTTTTCCTTGCTTTCTTTGATTACCAGACATTTCTTTAATTGTTATGTATAAACTGATTATAAGGCACCATGGATAAAAAATAATAAATTCTTAGTTGAGAGCACTGTCTAGTGTCTATATCAATTTTTTTAAATGTACAAGATATTGGCATGTCTCATGTCTCGTCTGTAAGCTATAAATCCGGACTATATTGAACATTTAAAACTAAGCATTTAAATAATTCCATCCATCTGGATAGAATTGCTGTTTTAAGCATTGTTACATGTATACCCACTCCAAGAAAATCATGTAAAAAGGAAAGAATTCTGTAGTAAGAAAGTATCTTGCGAAACACCAATCCACAGGTGGACTGATTTTTTTCTTCTTTCATAATTCTTTAACTTTTCAGTTAATGGCGTTCTTATAAAGGATTTCTTTGCTGAAAAGTTATGTAAATTGTATTTTTCTCAACAGTAAAATGAATCACTCTAATTCTAGAACCAAGTGGAGTATTTTTTTTGTTAATGCTATTACAAAGCACCAAGGACAATCAACTTCTAGGCTAAAGAGCTTGAAGTACCCACATAAAAACTGCTTGCAGAGATTAATTTTTGTACAACTTCACAAGTGGAGCGGCTTTGAAATGTCAAGATCTAGAGAGGGTGCTGAAAAGCAATCAAAATCATGCAAATTTGAACTACTTGAAAGCTCCACAAAAAAATTCCTTCTATACTGTATTTTCTCACTCTTGAGATGACTTTCATGAATTCTTACATCTTACTGCCATCACAAGTGGCTTAAAACCAGATGATCAGGAATGCAAAGTATGGTAATGTCTTTATAGCAGCAGGGTCAGGTCTGAGCAGGGTAACCCACAAGGGGTTCAAACATGTAGCAGCGACAGGTGGCTTATGTAAGTTGCTTTTAAAATGGTTCTGATATGAAGATATTAATCAAAAGTATTAGTATGCTTTCATGTCATTAAAATGCATCTACTTCTGACTCATTTTTTTGCAAAAGAAAATGTCGATATATAGAATTTAAAATATTCATTAAATTCAGATAACTGAAATTAAAAACTCAAAGCTTTTATGACTTTATTCTAAAATAAGCAGAGAGATCACATTTCATTAATTGTTTTAATATTAATATTGAACTTACCCGATATGTTTTTGGTAGAGTTTGATTGCTTCCTTCTTGTTTAGACCTTCCATTGTTTTGTTGAGTTTGAGTATGACTCCTTACTGAGAGGGTTTTAATGATGATGGTCTCTGGGTCATTCCAAACCTTGATACAAGATTGTGAAATGAATCAGGATATGATGGACTGAAGCTACACTGTATGTACCTGTAAAAAATAAAAGTAACAAGAATTTTTTAAATACAATTACTGCACTCTACATTATCATGCAATATCCATAGCTTCATGGCATGAAACTGTATTCAATGAAGTCAAAATAAATACATAGCATCCTGAGTTTCATACTTTCTAGTTTCTACATATAAATCACAAGTTGACAATAAGAAAAGAGGGATATTTAACATCTGTATGTACATGTATGTGTATTTTAAAGACTACGCAAAAATATTCTCACCTGGCATTAAAGGAACACATGAATCTCAGATTCTACCTGCTGAGTTAGCAAGAATTCAATGACAGCTCTCTACTAATTCAAACTTATTCTGCAGAAAAAAATGATTAAAAAAGAAGGGAGAAACCACAGCCTAGGGAATATCTACATGTCATGTACCAATAGTATTTGATCCCTGAAATTTATTTGTATACAAAATAATAACAAAGTATTTCTGTTACACTTTATTAGAATATTGGTATTCACAGTTTCACACATTAGCAACTGAAATATTCAGTTAAGGAACTGCTTATTGAGTCCCCCATCTACCCATTCCAAATTAAACCCTAAAAATGTCTGTGATCATTTGTCAATTACATGAAGTGACATTGCCTAGAGCTTTGAAGTTACTTATTAAAAGAATTTAAATGTTATCTCCCTTTTAAGTTATTTTTGTTTGTGTCAATAGTACAAGGATTAAGGTTTCAGCGAGTTTATCTGTTCAAAGCTAGTACTTTAATATGCTTTACACACTCGTTTTGTTCAAAATGGGTGCTTGGCACATTTTCCAATACGTCATGCTGGACTATTTTTTCGAGATGGCCGCCTGCTTTTATATTTTTTTCTGAAAAAGATAATTTTAGAAGTACCGGTATGTTTTTCGTGTTTTGTCTTTTTTTTTTAAAGAAGAAAAAAAGGTGGCGACCTCAAAAAAGGAAGCAGACTGGCAAGCTAAACATGATTTTTTTTTTTAAATATAATTTTGCTGAACCAGTTGGTGTTAATGGGTTCACATAATAGGGTCAGATGTAATATTGACATTCTATGTGTAAATAATACAAAGATAGCAGCATAGAAGCCAAGAACTTAAAATACACCCTCAGCTACAAACTTTACTAGATAAGAAACAAACTATTTGTTATTACATGCACAAGTATATTTTGCAATCTTGCAAAATGTAATGAAAAGTTTGCATGAATATTAAATTAATCATGCTGATAATAACCTTAGATCCAAAATGTATTTTGATGTTAATCAGTACACACCTCTCAAAGTACACACACTTCAAACTTCGCCATTCCTTTGACTGTGAACAAAGCCTCAGCAACCAGAATTGTGTCATGGTTTAATAAACTTTGAGAATCATTTTCAGCATCAATACATTAAGCATCATTACCTACTCAGTCAATTTAAATAAAATGAAAATCGTACATGCACACTGTTTCATTTACTACCCAACAATGAAAGGGAAATCCAACCTTGAAAGCAAACTTCTCTATAGGAAAGCAGAAAAATCAGAGATGTAGGCTGGTGAAAGTTTGAACAAATTGGACCCCTAAAAATTAGAAAGTGATGACTTCTTTAAAAGTTTTTTCGTTTGCTGGGGGGGGGGGGGGGGGGTAAGAGCACTTTTTTTTTTGGGGGGGGGTCCAATTTGTGAGGATATATTTAGTGGCGACTCATCTTAACGATGAATAAGCGGGGGACGCTTTAGTTTTTTTTTTAAATAAAGTCCAATTAACGTTATCATTTTATTATTTTACCAGTTTTTTTGCTGATATGTTCCTTAATATTTCTATTTTATGAGGTACCAAGCCATGTGTGTGTCAGTTATGTGTGAAGTGTGTCACCTGTTAAAAGCATGACATGTCAGTGTGTTATGTAATATTACGTATTGGCATTGCCATTGAACTTAAGTACATGTACATGTAGGCCCTCTATCACTTAAAGTACAAAGCCACTCGAGTGGATCAGCCAACGGGAGCTCGTATTCTAAATGTACAGCACTCAATGCATAAAGTTCTATGTATTGGACTAAACTTTCAAAGCATCGTATTTTACTAAGAATAATATAACTTAAAAGTGTATATTTATAAACTATCAAATGAAAATATCAAGGGCAGTGTTGCATGAAACTGTCATAAGTACAAATTTACCGACATATTCCATTGAAATGCGTGTTAAACTTAATACACGCATTTCAATAGGATTTCGGTGAACTTGTACTTATGACGGTTTCACGAGACGCTGCCCAGGGCTATACCATCTCAAAAACAAAACTGATTCACCGGTCATGAAATGGAATCCTCACAATTGTATATAAAATTGGTATAATCTACACAAATTTTGAAGTATTTTGCATCTATAGTTCTTATGCCCTAGTACTATTTTCAATCTTTTTTTTATTCTAAACTCATTTAAATACTTGCAGTTTTCCTAAAATTACATTCATTTTACATTGTAAATTAAATCTGGTGGACTTGTGACATGGGCCGCGGTGGGCGGCCACCCTCTAAATTGTCTAATTAAATTATAGGCTTCTGAAACTAAAAAAAAGTTCTAAATCTAAGACTAAGTAAGGCTATGTCTCGACCATGTTGACTGTAGTCTAAAGTTGACATCAGAGACAAGTTGTAGGATAAGGATAAAGTTGAGTCTTGTTGGAATGTTGGTTTCGCGCCCCAGCCCCCCAGCCAGCACAATCACATAGCCAGCTGACCAGTTGAGCGAGCAACGGTTCATCGAAACGGCCTGGCTCCCGGCGGTTCGCCTGCGCGGAAACTAGTACACAGACAGAGCTAAAGCCGAGACACTCATGACTGAGCTGAGCTGAGGAGACGTCGAGACCAAGTGTACACCGGTTTGTTTCAGACCAAAATACAAAATTACACCCCATTTCAAATCACACATATAAAAACATAGTATGTTACGCTTTCTCACCACTAAAGAATTATTTGAAAATATTACCTCTAAGAAGAAGAGACGTATAAAAGAGGTCTCTATCCGGCTTCGCTTCAGCGCGGTCTTCAAACCAGTTTGTGTTATGTACACATGCTACGTATATTACGACACAAATGATATTTACAAGATGTATGATCAGCTGGTACGTCGTCACGTGACTGCGCTGCTCTAGCATTATCAATATGCATTCATGCATGCCAGCTCCAAGGGTGAAAGTGCCGTGGAGATAATAAAACACACTAAAGTATAGGATTGCCCAACATTTATTTTAATTCCTCTACTGCTTTAATAACATCGATCTTCCTAGAGACAGAGAGGTGGACAGAACGGGGGACAGAGAGACAGGGGGGGGGGGGGGGAGGGGGGGGGGGGGTCGGAAGTGGGGGAGGCAAATTCCAAGAAGTGCTCTGGTGAAAGAGTCCAAGTCGTCAGCGCACTGTGCAAGCACGTACACCCAGGCAAGGGATGATGATAGAAACCCTAGAAAGGGGAAAACAAATATAATGGAGAGGATATGGAGAAGGAAACAGGAAATACATGAAGGAAAGAGAAGAGGATAAGTCAAAGGAAGAACATAGAAATACATAATTGAAGAGAGGATCATCGATCTAGACTAAGGAAAAACATGCAGGGAAATACTCTATCAGATCATTAAAACAAACAAATAGACAAAGGAGAAAAAGGATAGATTGAAGAAAAAAAAGAAAGAAATACATAACAAAAGAGAAGAGGATAGATTGATAGGAGAACACAGAAAATCAGAAATACATAATGAAAGAGAAGAGAGGATAGATTTAACCCGAAACAAATACACATGTACAGCTCCAGCTGAATCAAACAAAACTGCTAAGGGTAATGCTGGGGGAGGGTGGTGTAGCCCCCAAACGTAAAAGTGTGTGTGTGGGGGGGGGGGGGGCAAAACGCATTTTCGCCCCCTCCAAAATAAGGCCCCCACCCCACCCCCACGAAAAAAAATCAGCAGTATATGAAGGAGTAAAAATGGTTTGTATTAACTATTTTTGAAAAAGAAAGTAATAAAACCTAAATTGAATCACAAACAAAATTATATTCCATTCAAAGAAAAGGAGAGTGAACAGGAATCAAATTTCCTAAATATTTCGCAGGCCCCCATATTTATCAATGGAGGATTTGACTTTAGCAATACGCGCATATCGTGGACAATATTGTGAGAGGGATCATGAGAAGACATGGGCCCTGAACACTTGCGAACTGATGGGGGGGGGGGGGGGCTTATTATGTAGTTGATACGTAATGCATGATTAAAATAAATAGAGAGAGAGAGAGAGAGAGAGAGAGAGAGAGAGAACCATCATCATTATATGCATTCATTATATGGTTCAGGTTTTGTGTAATGTACATTTGAAACCATTTCTTATTTCTTATTTCGTACGTCTCAACCCTAAAAAAAATAGCGAAACTATTTTTGAGGAAAAGCATTATACTGGTCCATACTAATACTGATACGGGCTAGAGACAATGTGGTATCGGCACGGTATTCCAAAATGACATTCTGATAATCAACATTTTGTTCTGGTATCATTATGAATATACGCATAATACAACTCTTCTTTATGATTTCTTAACGTGACATAGCTTCTTCTCCAATCGATAGTTCGTGCTGTTCATGGTTCTGCAAAATGGGAGTGAGCACATTTTTTTTTTTTTGGTCCTCGAAAATTTAAAAATTTGCACCCCCCCCCCCTTGAGCGCCAGGGGGGGGGGGAACCCCTTAAAAAGGTAAAAATCACGTGTTTTTGCATGATTTTTTTCTCAAGGGGGGGGGGGGGGCGGGCCCCCAGCCCCCCCCCCCCCCCCCCCCCTGTATCCGCCACTGGTCTCAACTCAGTAAGCATGGCTGAGATTTGTAAAAAGTTATTTTTACAAAGAATATTCTGGTGAGTAGCAGTGCTTATATTATAACAAATATTCGCATCAATTTGAATCACAATCATTATTTGTCGCTTAATCCATTTCAATGACCTTGTTTTCTTTCTCGTTTGCAAGGTGAAAAGAAGCTATGTCACCTTAGGCCTACGTGGATCCGTGTAATGCAGTGTCACAAATAAGGTAGCCAGATACGCTTTTCTGACCATAAATAAATGCCTAATACCCATGAGCTTCAGGGGGCTCCGCCCCTTGACCCGCGCCGGGGCAAATGCCCCCTGAAAGATGAGCCCCCGGAATTTTCTGTTCGCATGCAGAGAGGTGTTGATTTTCTCTTGGCCTATTGTGAATATGGATTCATTGGGGTCCAAGCTATTAGAAATTGGTGGGGTTCAAAGTTTCCCGAAGACACCAAATTTCCCTATTGCGCTTTATATAAGCCACTTTGGCGCCCAATATGGACCCTCCAGGAATTGAAGGAGGGGTCTGCAAATTTGTCTTTCCTTCTTTCTTTTTAAGTAAGTCAACTTCATCGTCCATCCGACCATCCCACCCGCGGCGCCCCTCCCAAAATAGCATTTCGTTATATATTGCCGCGCGGGCGGATTGCCATCATAATCACAGATCTTTGTATTTCTTTCCATGCGCTCTTTTGCGTGGAACGCCCTCTGCGATATGATGTTACACATTGTTGGCAGAGGTAACTAAGCAACTTGCGGATCATCAGCTGTGTTGTGTACAAAACATGCACGATCTCCGAGACACAAAGTCATGAAGTACAATAGATCAAGGTTTGATGTGCGGGAAACTCGGGGGTAGTGATTAATCTGTGGATGTGGACGTACGTACGACGACGCGTAGACTGAGCTGACGAAGAGAAGTTCATCATAGATAATTTAGTTCCTGGAGGCTTCTCTTTTCGCTGTGGAAAAACGATTAATATTATTCTGGACTGTAATATTATAAACGATATTTTCATCAGCAGTGTGAATGTGGTAAGTTTTCGTGCTGTTCGTGTCCCAACAAACGTGACGTTTTTCCCAATGTAGATCTATGTTGTTGCATGTTGTGTTGTGACTGCAAGTGTGCACTGCGTGTAGGCCTATATAGAGTCTCTAGCTCTAGGCCTTTTGTATTTCTTGGATCTTGGATTATTTTCCTCCTAAATACTCCAAAGAAGAGTTTTGACTGGAGGTGGGGGAGGGTGGACGATTACATTTTGGAAAAAAGTTCTTTAGTAACTGCATTTTTAAATGAGAGCGGGGAGGTTTGGTCGATGGTTGCTTAGTCTAGGGTGTCTGATCGCGCACCCGATGTTGTGTGCTAAAATTCTTCCCATAGAGATTACACGCATCCCTATGCAGCCTACGTGCATTGCGCGACCATGCAAAAAAAGTCAATTTTTTTTTTTCAAATCGAGATTCAAACCTTTATCAGTTGTGATCCTGAAGGTGATAATCAATGAATGAGGTGTCATATGAAAGAGCAGGTGAATTCCAATATTTCCAAAGGGGCGTAGCCCCCGAAATTCTAAAAATATCTTGGTCAAAACAGCAATTTAAACATTGTGTCCTGGCTAACTCTGAGGTTTGTCACTTTTGAGATATGACGCCCCGATCGATAAGTAGTCCCAGTCCTAAGGAACAATTCTATGTGATTATATTTTCGCTAGCCCCCAGGGATCACAACTGATAACAGTTTAAAAATACCCTTCTCGCTATTTGGTGGATCAGCTAATTAGGAGGCGTGCGCTCCGCTCAGTCCAAACCATGGTTACATCGCGTAACATCTCCGCGCACGAACGAAACCCCAAATTCACTTACACATTATAGTGACTGAAATTATGGTTGGCAATTCCCTCGATAAACCCGGAAGTGAATACACGTTATAGTCAATGGCAATATCGCGGAGACAACGTGCGTTGTCTCCGCGATATTGCCATTGACTATAACGTGCATTCACTTCCGGGTTTATTGTGCGACGAACGCCAACCATACTAGTCAATCGCACATGTCGCGGAGACAGCGTAGCTCAAGCTGCAAGTCGCGGATTGGCTTAGCAGCATGCGTACGATATGCATACGCTTGCATATCGCGCGATACAGCTGTTTGGCTAAATTTAGCAAAACAACATCACTCTGCGTGGACGTCTTTTTCGTCGATTTTGACCAAAATGATATGAATATACCAGCGTGTTGGAGGGGCTGTAACTTTTGATAGAAACATCGGTGAGACTTGAAATTTGAAATGTATAATTCTGATAACATTTTTTATTCAAATATCAAACAAAAATGGTGAAAAACGATCCCAAATTGAAAATTGAAAAATCGTTCAGACACCTTGTTCCATCCTTGGGAAATATGAGTTGGCATAGACCGAAAGCTTCAGTCTCTATACTGTCGGTTGTTCCACTGAGACTACGTCTGGCTCCACTAGACCTCCGGTTATAGAGACTGAACGATCGCCTATGCCAGCCTATGTTGAAGATATCACGGCTAGATTTTAGCCGTTAGGCCCCTCCCACAAACATGAAAAAACTGTGATAACGCCATTACGAACGTGTAGATGGCGCACAGTTTTTCCTTCATAATCATTTTGCCTTCGGCGTAGACTAGAAGGGATGAGATTGACGGCAGCGAGAGTTTAACACGGCTTGCAAGATTTTCAACATGGATGTCGATTTTGACCCATAATTTCCTTAAGAGGGACCATTAAACGGATTATTTCAATCAAGTTAGTAAGTGGAACCGATGTATTATAGCCTAGGCCTAATGTAAAATTGGATATGCACGAGGTAAAATGACATTTGGGGGGATTTTGGGGGCATAACAATACGGCCGTGGCAAGTTTGTTCATGTTTGTGGGAGGGGCCTAACGGCTAAAATCTAGCCGTGATATCTTCAACATAGGCTGGCATAGGCGATCGTTCTGTCTCTATAACCGGAGGTCTAGTGGAGCCAGACGTAGTCTCAGTGGAACAACCGACGGTATAGAGACTGAAGCTTTCGGTCTAGAGTTGGCATAGAGGTCCGAGTTGGTGTGGCGAATTTCAAATTGGTTGGAGTGTCCTCGTCTAAGTCTGTCTGGATTTAGGGTTGGTGTGAGATTGATAGTCGATGTCGAGTTGTCCCTTGATCATTTTGTAAAGAATGTAATGTAAAGAAAGTGCAGTGTAATTGTAGGTCTAAGTTACTGTAACTTGTAATGTAAGGTAACTTCATCAAAAAGCACTAGATTTATACTATCAATCATGAACTTTTGTCTTTTATATTATTGGCCAATATAAGATTTTGTTAAAGGTTTTATGAAAAATTGCTTGCAAACTTCTTCAAATTGCTGGTTTAAATCAGCTGTCCGGAAACAAGTGTGAGAGTGTGCTGTGTGTGAGTGTGTGATTGTGTGAAGTCTGTGTATACAAGTAGTTTGAATTTAATTATTTAATTTGTTAGTCTTTGTAAACAAAAGTGTGTAGCTTGTTCTCCAATTTTAAAACGACTCTTAATCTTATTGAAGTAGGGGTGAAGTCTGAACAAACAAAATAAAAGGGGAAAAATGGCTTGGATGGGGAAAATATTTGAAAATGTTGTTGATTGATCTAATGACTTACAACATGATGTATGGACAGTGATTCTAATGAATTTTATATTTTCTTCTTCCTCAAGATTCTTCTGCTCATTGGATTCTTACACATCAAGTCAACCTTCTCATCAACATAAGCAAGGATACAAACAGTCATCATGTCAGGAAAGACAGACATGGAGAGGATTGGTCTCTTCCAAGAGATGGGTTATGTCTCTATTGGAGATAGATACGTCCCACCAGGGTCCAGTAAGTACAAAATACTACCTAATCTAACTCAACTTATAGACCCAGCAAATGAGGCCACCCTATAAACTTGTTGCAGCAGTGGCATACAAATGGATATAATGTAGGAAGATAGGACGGTTACATACCTGCTACGGTATATGTTCTGTTCAAAATAAAGCTCTACACAAGATATGAATCCAATATATTCTGTGCAAACCACTCCTAAAGAATATCTTAAGCAGTAATTGATATATTGATCTATGACTATACATCAAATTATCAATTTATTCATGAATCTAAAAGCCTATCTAAACCCTTATAATGTATGATTACAGACTTTGTATGATGTTTGTATTTTTGATTGAAATGGGATAGTCCTTGTAAAGCTCATTGGCAGGAAAGTGTTTACCCTCGGTCAGAATTGGGTGAAATATGGATTTGCAGTATTCCAGGATCAAGGGCGATTAGGGAGAATCCCTTCCCTAGCTATTTGTATCTCTCCCAGAGAGGAATATAGTATCAGGCAGTGGCGAAGGCCCTGAGTCCATACATGATTTACATGTAGGATCTAGTTTAATGTACTTACTCTGTACTGAATGCAAAAGCAATGCCTAACTAGTCTCTACTATAAAGAGCACAAATAATCCTTTGAAGCATTGTATCAAATAGAATAAATGTCTTCTACAATGCCAAAATGTATTTTCTTTTCTCCCGTTTTTTACATGTATTGTTGAAGCCTTTACTTTCATTTCTTGTTTTCCTCTTTTTTTAAACAGAAGCATTCAATGAAGCTGCAGGTAAAAGCAAACAGATGTTACCAGGTGGCAGCAAGGTACGATCTGCTCTTCAGGCTGGTTATTTTGATGATAAGTATACCCGAGTGTTTGAATCAGAAGGGTACAGCGATGCGGTCAAAAGGAGACGGCAAGACAGGTTGAAGGAGAGTAAAAAGAACATTGGCAAAGCATTCCTTCCAAGCAGTGGAGAAAAACTAATGTAAGTTGCATTAAACACAAGTTATTACAGGTTATCCATTCTGTGCAGTTGGTAGCAAGTCTTGTCCAAGAATTTGAACGGGGAACTAAATGTTTTGACGAAGAATGGCTAATTTATCTAATTGGAATAGAAGAGATTAATTGTAGGGATTATACCCGTTGAAGATTTTTTTTTTTACAACATAAGAATTGAAACTCAGAATCTGGCATTTGAAATGTATTTGGAGTGAATGTTTGTAAACCTTATGGTACAGAAAGGAATGAAATGAAATACTTTAAGTAATGATGGACCAGCTTAAATGAAACAGTTGACAAATCTAGAAAATCATGTGCCCCCAATTATGTAGCAAAATGCATATTTTACTTTATATTAATGTGTTAATCATCTTTTGTTCATTTTTTTATAAATTCACATGTATATATTAATTTCATTCATGTTCTATTCATGTTATTTTATGTTCTATTCATGTTTTCTTCATGATTTTTCCTCTGTATTTATATCCGTGTTTAGGAGTGGTCTTGGCAATCATTATGGAACTCTATCAGGACCAGTGCCAGCTCTCAGTCCTGTCAAGAAAGCAGGCAAAGCACATAAGAGCGATGGAAAGAATGTGATTACTAACCCAAGCAAGAAGGGCACAGGCTATGGGTGAGTACACTACGGCCTTGAGGAAGAAATGTGATTGCATAGATGTTCAGATCATCAAAACAGTCAGTTCAACTGGGGGGTGTTTCACAAAAGCTGTCATCAGTGACAAATGACAGTTTTTGTTTTAATAGCTACTGAAATCCTTGCTTTTGATTGGTTATCAGCAGATTTGTCACTGATTTTAGTAATTTGTCATTGGAAAAAGGCTTTGTGAAACAGGTCCCTGATGTACAAATAATCAGTACTGATATGATCGTACACGTACAATAAATGAAGATGTTTTGAGCTAGGTGTGACTCTGGTTTATGGTACTGTAAATGTAATTCAGAAAATATTTCATCATTTATTAAAATTGGCATCCCTCTAACGACGGGTTACTGACTTTTGCATCATGATTGACACTCTCGCCCTCCGCTTCTTCTTGTCTTGAGCATCCTTTTTTTTTAGACTAACCTTGTAGAGGTGACCAGTATACTGTTGTAAAAATCAACCAAAGTAATTTTTTTTTTATTGAACTTCCAGGTACCCCGGATTGACACTTGGAAAGGGCATCACATACTCCCCAAATGCATATGACAAAGGAAAGGAATTAAGAAAGGTAAGTCCACACATTCAGATTCAGTATTATGTGATTCATCTCTTTATAGTCTCATTTAATTGTACTTTGCCAACTGCAGTCTTTCCCTCTTGTTATTTTACATGCTCTCTTCCAGATCAATCATCATCACATTGCTTCCTTTCTGTCGTTAATCATTCGTTTCAGCCTTTATTGATAGATTTTGATTTTGACACTGTTAAGATATGTTTGTACTTGTATTAAATGCTTATAGAAGCCGTAAATGTTATACTAGGTCTTTGAATCATACTGCACCATCCTACAGTACCTTATTTTCATGCTTTTAAGAGCAGACTTGCAGGAGATTTGTGCGAGGTTTTGAGGTAATACTCTAACCACCAATATCTGGGAGCTTTTATATTCATAAATTTTGCATATGGCTGCAGGGTAGAAATTTTTACATAACACAAAAATGAGCTGGAAATGCTTAAGTGCAAACATTTATTGCAAGTAGATTAATTTAATCGTCACGAAAACTGCGGCTCTAAAAATGTCTGTTTCTATTTCGAATAGAGCCAAGATATTCAACGATTTAGATGTATTTTACGAGTGTCAATCTCTCATGCATGTAGGACTGACTCATGAACTTGATGTTTTTTTGTTTTTTTATCTGAACAGAAAAGCTTAGAACAACATAAGAGTTCCATGAAGGGTGGAGCGTTTCGTCTTAACATGCATCCTAAGGCACTGTTTGATGCTAACCCCTACGCTCACGACAGACCGCTGCCTCCAGTCAAAGCTAAGCTCGCTACGAAAAAGATCTCAACCCCATTCAAACCTAGCCATCCTGCTAAGATCATCGGTGGGGCAAAGGCTGGAACCTTTGACCCTTACCCCTCACATTCCAATGACCCCTACCGTCTTAAGGTCAAGAAGGGGCCGCCTCCTACGAACAGCTCTGGCAAGATATTTACACCATCACCGGGCCCCAAGTCAGCTCCTACAACATCTATCATCAATCAAAACATTATCAGGTAAGTCTATCCTACAATCCACCTGTCATTTGTCTTTTTTTAAGTCAATGTATTTATTCGTCCAATGTTCGTTCAACATGGATTTTTGTTTCGCTCACATGTAAAATAAAGTCTCAGGCATAATTTACAATGTTCAGAAATAGGATTCAAAACATTGACACATTCTGGTGATGACAAAATAATAATTGTACATAATATTGATTTTTGTGGTTTGAGTACTCATCTCCAGTGTATTCATAATTTTCTAATACCTCTCACCTTGCCGTTCATTTTGCAGAACCATGAACAGCACGAACTACAGATCGATTGGAACGACATTAGCGTGATCATCATCAAGATTTTGCAATCACACAGGAAACCGAGTGTGAAATATGAACAATGGTGTATTCAGACTCTGTGATGAATGAAGAACACTGAAGCCCCCAGAAGAACGTAGCTTTTTACCTCTGTGAACATTCAATCTTTTAAAGCACTGGAATAAAAACAGTTTTCAGCAGAAGATATCCAGCGGACTATAGTTTTGCTATAATGACTTGGATCATTTATCCTGTGATGAAGATTCCATTCAACTTGTAAGGTTTTTTGATATACCGGTACATGTACTTTCAACCTATCATGAACTAAAGTAATTTATGACTTAAAAGAATCATGTTGAAGATGAAATTAATGCAGCAAGCAATATTTTACGAATCCACCTTCTGTTGTTATTTTGAGCTACATGTCAGTCCGTGTAAGAGGTATTACTGTCTGTATGGAATCTTAGCCTTTGTGTCTTCAAGATTTTGTAAATAACTCAAGTTCAGAAATAGTATAATGTAAAATATTATAGCCTTGTAAATATTTATATATATGAAGAATAGATTGAAAAGGAAATAAATTGAAGCACCTTTCACAAATATACCCATACAAATTGAACTAATACCATGCGTTTCTACATTTATGCAGGAGGAATGCTAAATGACAATGAAAAGATCTCTCACTTAAATGAGATATAAATGGTTGCTAGGAGACAGGCCCAGGTCATTAATTTTGTGTTGAGGTTATTTAAAGCAATTCTTTCAGACAAAACGTGGTGTCCGACAGTTAGGCCTACAAAATCCAGAAGTGTAATCATGTCTAGACTGAGAATTAAAGAAACATTTTCAGAGTATAGTAAAACGCCCCAAATCTATGAAGCATGTTATTTTTGTTTCCTATACATTTGCAATGTAGTCTAAATGATTGACATGGGTTTTTTTTTAAGCCAAGGAATGCCTTCATGTATTTCTGTTTTTGCTTGTGCATGAACATGATAACTCAGCAATATAATGTTCCCCAAGATAACGTTAAAATGTTCAAGACACTTTCATGATAGCTAAATACAGTGTCAGCAGAGTGAAGATGATTTAAACTTATTCATTAATACAACAGAGGTTCTTAGTCTGGGGACGGGGGGAATCATGGACAATTACTTTGGAGGTGCATGACATCTTTTCATTCATTATGCATTTGTGTTTAGGAGGGGAGACAATACTGACCAAGACAACGAGATGGGCGATGTATGTATAAAAAGGATTAGAATCTCCTTTCAGAGGCTAGAAGTTTGTCGAACAGGAGTACACAAAACACTGAAATGTACACGTTTATCAGTTTTAAAAGAAATTTATTATATGTCTGATCTTGCTTTTCAATTCGAAAAAAGATAAATGCCATCGTAATATGCAAGATATTGACGGTGTCATTTATTCAATCCGTCCAAAGTACAGGAGCATGTATCTCTTTGAAATATGAATGGTTGCTACTATTGTATTCTAAAATTGCTTCTTATTGAATCATCTTTCAAAAAGTGCTCTAAATGGAAGTCTTTGTAATAAATGACAACTTTATATACAAATAATTTGTGTACATACATATATCCTTATTTCACCACATAAATTTACAAGAAACTACTGAAATTAATAATTTACCGTATTTCAAATTCAACATTTTTAAGTTTCCATATCATCTTTTGCTTCTTTGTAACTTTCAATAATAATAATAAATAGTAAAGTGGATGGAAGAGAGAGAGATAGAGAGGGAGAGAGAGATGGAGAGGGAGGGAGAGAGAGGGAGGGAGGGAAAGAGAGAGGGAGGGAAAGAGAGAAGGAGGGAAAGAGAGAGGGAGGGAGGGAGGGAAAGAGAGGGAGGGAGGGAGGGAAAGAGAGGGAGGGAGGGAGGGAAAGAGAGGGAGAGAGAGAGGGAGAGAAAGAAAGAGGGAGGGAGGGAAAGAGAGGAAGAGAGAGGGAGAGAGAAAGAGTGAGCTTGGCCATCAAAGTATTCACAAAAAGATATGCATGAAAACAGTTCAATCATTGAATCTGGTAAATGCCTTCGTATAATCTGGTCAGTTGGTAATTACACATTTTTCCAATAAAAAAATTGTACTAAAAATTGGTCGAGTTCACCAAGCAAAATAATGCTTATACATAGAAAAGGGAATATAGCAATAGATTCACATACATACTAGGGTAATAGTACTGGAAATCAATAAAACTATTACAGTATTAAGAATTGTGAGATAATTTTTCTCATGGAATACAACACAATAGTAATTACATTACCTCCAAATAACCAAAAAATAAAAACAGCATAATCCTACATTTTTCATTTAATCACTTCCAAGTGAGTTGATATTTTGTCATTAACTTTTAAATTCCATAAAATCTCAAAATTATTTCAGGACTATTTGCCCACATTAAGTAATTGTCCTCAGTAAATTCTACTATTCTAACACTTTTTTCTAAAGAGTTGTGACTTTTTAAGTTTATGTAACGTGCGAGAGTGCATTTTTTTCAAATGTGTATCAATCAGATCTCACGATTTACACGTACTTGTATACCTCGGGACTGACCTTTGACCTTTAACATCACCTGGAAGACTCGGGCAGACCACTATGAGACCTGGGGGGGGGGGGGGGAGTTTCACAAAGATCCTAAGTCAAACTTAACTCTAAGTTGGACTTTAACATTTTGGAGAGCCAATTTCAGCCTTAAAATAAAACATATATTCAAAAGCAAAAATTCAATTAGGGTATTTTAGACTTTTCATAAATTCCACATCAAGAACATGAATCTCCGTGATAATAAAAAATATGAATGATTTGAATCAATATTTCAAGCCTTTTAAGTCCAACTTAGGATCTTTGTGAAACACCCCCAGGGAGGATTAAAACTACACCCGCTCTGTATATGCATATGTGATTGGGTTTTTACAGACATTTATACTAAGGGCCACGTCTTATAAAGAATTGCGATTAATCCAAATCAATCTCAAGTCCTCTAATCAATCGCACGTTTGCAGTCTCCTATCTTTAATACGTACATAGCTGTGATTGATATCAATGGCAAGTAAGTTGCAATTAATCGCAACTGTTTATAAGACGGGGCCTGATTTTTTATGTCTATGACCCAAACTGTGACGTCAACATCTGAAAGACGCGACTCTGTTTGAAAATCGGGGTCTGTCTAATTCAAATTGTAGACAAAGACAGAGAGCCGACCACATAATGTACCACTGCACCGACTCACATCTCCCCACCTTCTCCCCATTTCAAGAAAAGCACACCATATTCTCTTCAATAGATAATATTGCACATATTTAGCTCATATAGGATGGGAGTACCCCCATTCACATTGAGCTTGCATATTCATCACCTGCTCAGTTCAAATGTGAACAGTATTCTTACATAAACCCAACTTATTAATAATAACTTGTAAACTCAATGTGAATTATACCACAACAGTAATCATATTTTTAAAAATTAGTAAAATATCCTCATTTTAACTAAAGATTACATCAAATAATATCATATCTATCAGAAACACATATGAAGTTAATCACTATGGCAAACACAAATGCAAATAAATACTTGTGACCCTATTATAATATCATACTGTTTAGCCATGTAGATTACATGGATAACTTTTTCACTTCAAAGCACTTTAAAAGCACTTACATTTCAAAAATCTAATTACCCCTGTGTGAACATTTCCAGAAGTGTTGCATGCACAATCTGCAGCATCAAGTCAAATAATTGAGATTAGTGTTATAAATAATACCATTTATAACTAACAGCAACTAAATGTCCAAATGGGCTGACCAATTTAAACATTTCTATCATCCACATAATACATTTACATGTTGTTTAAGTCTCATAAACCTTCGTTCCTCAAAGTTTAGTTCACCAACACATGACCAAATCATTTTAGTTGTTATAAAACCTGTTCCACGCTAAATGTATTCCCCATCTACATGTAAATTTTTACTCTTTCCTCTCTCTGGTAAGAAGTGTCTCTTCTATGTTTTGTCCATCTATTGTTTCGTTGTATTGCAATGAATAAAATCATCTGATTCATTCCAATCATGTATCAAAATCTAGTTCTTCTAGAAACTTGTCAATATCGATGTCTAACGTCTTCTTCGCTTTCACTCCCTTGGTTCCTCCATTTGATAGCGTTTTCCCTTCTGTCACACTGGTCTCAATCTCCTTTTCTGCTTCATGTTTATAAGGTAGCTGCCCATTGGCTAAGGAAGAGCCATTTGTCCTTGAACTTGATGGAAGACCTGTTCTGGTTGGTTCATGTCGAGATGGAATGGTGGTTGAGTTTGATGAGCCTATTGATTGTGATGTGGGTAGCTTAGCTGGAGATGATTGTGGTGTGATGGTGATAGGCTCGGAGGGAGAATCAGCGGATACAAAGTCAGCTTCCCACTCAACATCCGAGTCATCATCATCGTCATGGTGATTGGGTGACTTAGATCCTGGTTTGATGTAATGTGACATCTTTCCTGAGGCTGTTAACAAAAAAAAAGAAATCCTTATAATTCACATCAGGACAACGTATGTAAAATATGCAAAATGATTTAATAAATTGCAATTTGATGGTACACTGTTGAGTACAACTCATGAAGTTATTCAGACATATATACATGTATGGGGCATACATGTGTCACAAAATAATAAGGTAAATGGACATATTTATACACGGACAAAATAAACAGGTGTAAATTGAATACACGCATGTGCTTTCAGTATGTACTTATGAATTTTGTTGTAAAAATACAGAATTGATCTTTACATGAATTAATAGGTAATTGATTTCATGATGAATACTAATCACTAATCAACTAACCTAGTAAGAATCATCATTTGATTTTTATGTATAATATGAGTTAGTATGAGAAATAAGTATACCTTCTGTTCCCTCCTCCTCCTCCTTCACATCATTCTGCCCCACTCCCTGGGTAACCCTTCGACTAGCCTGTACCACATCAGGTTTGTTTGCAACCTGCTCTGGTCCATCCACCAGCCCCTGGTTCTTATCATCCGATGATCCTAATTTACCTCCTTGTGTTTTTAGGCTATTAAACTGGACAGACGGCGTGTCGTGCTGGGCGACGCTTGTCTTAGGGCTTGCCAAACTAGGACTAGAACTTGTCACCACTGTGCTTTGTAAATTGGTTTTTGCACTACCAGAAGATGTTGGGTTTACAGATTGATAGGAAGTAGGGGTAGAGGCTTGGACCATGGGGCTAGTCTTGGGGCTAGTTGGCTGTTTGGTAACAGCTTGATTAGTGGTGGTAGGAGTGGTGTTGGTGTTCAACATAGAAGCCACTGCATGCAAAAATAAATCACAGGCAAACGACTTTACACATATATCACAAAATAATACAACAAGCAAATTAAACAAGCGTATTAATAAAGTAGACATAAAATAAGTGCACACAACAGGGTGGTCTACAGAAAAATATTGAAACGTGTAGTCTGGAACACGGAAGAAGAAGGAACTGATTGTATGAGAAGCACAAAGCTCCTTGGGCCAGGCTTAAATGCTTGCTTAAGGGCTCTAAGGTCGTAGATGCACTCTAGTGCTATCTAATCTATATTTATGACTATATTTTCATGATTTTAATCAAGAATGACTATTATCCTTTAGCTGATTTTCAAACCTCTATTATAAAAATTCAAACTTGTTGCAGTTAATGGACCACCCTGATGTTATACAACAGTTTACATGAATCTTTAAATGTATTGTAAGTTACGAGATCAAATGTGGAGCTCAACCCTTCTTTGTCTCTTGCACTGAATGGAAAACCCAGGGTTAAAGTGACAAAAACAGGTACCAAGACTATTAGGTAAATCTCAGTTCTACTGTAGGATCGAATCTCCCTATACAACCACACATCCCATCTCAGTATCAAAGGTAAAACCTCCCAGCTTTAGCTTCTAATCTCCGATTGATATCACTAAGAGTGAGATTCAATGTCATTCTGGTGAGACAAGATAGCAGCAGTGTTTCAAGATGCTTACTTGTATTTCATGATAAATATTTTTTTAAATGTTGGAAAGCATGAATGAAAGTGATATATACTGTAAACAAAAAGCAACACTTGTTTGCTATCATGATGCATATAATTTTTTTCCTTTAACTTCTGTTTTCTTTTTGATCACCTCCAGCAATCACAATTTAAACCAGGAATGTATTTTTTTCGTGTTTCTTGATTGATGTTGCTGCTATTTGTCGTTCATTTTGCATGCTAAATACATTTGAGCCATATATACATGTAGTTGTACATGTTAACATGTAGCTATACAGTCTATCGGTATTGTAGAATGTATAGGGTTTTACACCTGAGCCATCTGGCCTTGGCTACTTTGAATAGTATTCACTTTTTTCATCTACTGGTACCAGCATACCAGTACCATGCATGACACTCCGAAACTGAACCTCTAATAAATATCTTCTTTCTACCATGGAATTATCTACACGTCAATCCCCCCCCCCCCCCCCCCCCCCCCTGGTACCAGAGCATGAAATATTTTTCACCTCTTCCCAGAACTCAACCTTCTCTTTAAAGGGATCGTTTAACAATGTTAAATCTGAGATGCACAGCCCTTCGTGTTATCAGTGTCTGTGATATAAATATGGTGTTGAAGCCCTAACAAAATTGCACTTCAAAATGATCAAGAAGTGCCTCAAAAAAGTAAAAACATTTGAGTGACCGGTTTTACCCAATAGACTGTAGTGTTATGAAAACTGTTTGGCAAACGCAAAATTTGATTTCGATTTTCAATCATAAATATCTTGATAATCAGACAGGCGTTCGGCTTGTAAAAGTCATGGGGTTCCTGACTGACCTAAAGGTTTATAATTATCATTGCAGCATGAGCTAAATCAAGGATTTTTAAAAGAATTAAAAGACAAAGTTACCGGATCCCTTTAATGACTGTACATAAATGGATTTAGCTATACAGTAAAATTGTAGATTGTGAAGGGTTTCACACCTGAGCCAGCTGGCATTTGAATAGTACCAGCATTCACTTTTTTCATCTATTATCAGTACCGTATATGACACTCTGAACCTGAACCTCTAATATCCTCTTTCTAACATGGAATTATCTACCTACACATGAATTTTCCCCCCGTATCAGAGCATGAAATGTTGCTGAATGAACGTATCTACAGAAATTATGATTAAATAACAGCAACAGGACCTACTAACTGTGCTGACAACAAATTGGAAAAGCAAAATATACAAGTAATACTAAATCTAGGGAATTCATCCATAAACGTGCTGAAAAAGTGAAAGAACACTGCACACATGTGGTGTTAACATTCAAAATGTCAGTAGATGAGGTACAAATATTTGAAATTAATTATTTGGCTACTGGTAATTAATATGTAGGAACCAGAGAGTCCTAAGAATCTTCTTTCTGTTTAACTAGTATATCTAGAGAGTGGAGTCAGTGGACTAAAAATAAAAGCATTAACATGCAATCATAGATCTAATGACAGTGTTGTAGAAATTAGACCCTTATGTGCACCTCAATTAAATGAGTGATATTTCCCTGCTAAATATAAGAATTAGCAATAATCCCAACTGATCTCCCTTCTTTTTCTGCCAAGTTCAATGCCTCGATCAATGCTAACTCTCCACCTCCCAATCCTACATGTATGGTACATCTATGTATATTATTATTCCTTATCAAAATAAAGGGAAATACAGATTTGAGCTCAGTGGTCAAGATTACAGACAGAAAATTAGTATCAGTCACAAAGTGTAATGAAATAATTAGAAATTGAATCTTAACTCACATAGAGCTCTATACAAACACTTGTTTGTAGGAAAGCTAAGTTGTATTTAAAAATGTTTTATGTTTGTCAGCTTTTCTATGTTTCAAGCCTCGGACAAAGCTAGAAAAGTAGCGATAATAAAAATAATATAATACTTGACTATAATAGCTTATTTATCAACATTTGCAGCCCAGAGGCTGAACTTTCCATTGAAATAACATTCAAAGGTATAATTTCATCCAATTTTGTTCTGGGAGATAAGTCTAGAGAGAAGTTATAATTATGTAATAGCGAGATATACAGTGCGTCCCAGAAAAAAAACACCAAAGAGAATTATTAATGTTTTATCATAATTTAATCACAATTATAATTAATAAATGACACATATTTATTAAGTTTAGAACCTCCTCTTTCATTTGATGCAACTCATATAATGCATATTTCATGTATGAGTGATTAAACAATTTGAATAGGAAAAAAGGGTACAAAAAAGTCATTTGGCGAAAGGTATCTGAATTTCAAAGAGAAAATCAAATTTCTAGAAAGTTCCTTTTCTGCCCTTCCATATGACATCTCAATCAGGAACATTGAGCCAGGAATAAAATAGTTCTATTTGTTTAAAGCAATGCTTACATTTCCATAATTTTATTAAACAAATTTGTTTTCACTGGCTGCCAACTATAGCAACAAACAGAGTTGCCAAAAGGCTGATCGTCAACGAAACGGAGTGCTAAAATGATAAAAGCTAATAAGGGAGTTTACAGATACAATCTACGCATGGGCAGATAAAGGTCATTTACGCGCTCATGAAAGTTATGAAACATTATTCATTTATGCACCAACGGTACAATCTATGATATGCAGGTGGAAGTATTCTTTTCAAGAGGGCAAACAAAAGGTATTCATGAAGCACATCTAGGACTTTGCAGGTTATTATTCTAAGATGCTCAAAGTGGAACTTCTCCATGTGTAAATGATCTGTGGATATTTGGGGTCATTTGTACCATGTGCTATCTGTAAACTCTCTTATTGCTAGTAAGGTATCATTTCCTATTTGACCATGCAATTAACGACGGAGCAAAAAGTATTTCTGGTAACAGAATGGGGACGATCTGGGAGCCTTTCAGCAAGTTGCTGAGGCTTTCCGGCTTCGCTTCCCTGATTGCGAGGTTCCAGCTAAATCAACTATTTGGCGGAACATTAGAAAATACCAAGAGGAGGGTACTAGCCTGGCCGGGGAGAAGGAGCACATTAAGGTCCCCTGACAACATCAACAACGTACAACGCATGCTGGAAGAGAACCCAAGGGTATCCATCAGAATGAACGGCATGTGGATATCAAAGTCATCATTCTAATGCATCGGATTCAGGCTAACCCCCACACAAAAGGTGTCTGTCTGGATGGGAAAGTGTGGGAATGGCGCGATGATTGGCCCATTTTTCTTTGACGGCAATCTAAACCAAGACGGCTACCTGCGAATCCTCAACAAAGAGATCGTTCCACAGTTGAAAGCGCTCCACTCGCGCCAGGTTGATGGCAGCTTCAGGGAGATTTGATAAATATAGGATGGAGCCCAAGCCCATCGCAGAATCATTGTCAGGGATAGGCTTGCAGAGCTCTTCAATGAAAGGGTAGTCACCACTCATCATCCTGTCAAGTGGCCTGCCAGATCACCCGATCTCACGTCATGCGACTTCTTTCTGTGGGGCTACCTGAAAAGCAAGGTGTTCACAAGCCCACTGCGTGACCTGGGAGATCTGCGAAGGAGAATTGTTGCACCGACATACAAGGCTCCTAAGGAGAGGGCTAAATATCCCTTGGCAAGAACAGAAGATCAAGACCCAGATATATGACAACATACAACTTTTGCTCACTATTGCTTAATGCAGAGCAAGACTCCCTAGACATTGCTAGAGAGCTTAAGACCAGGTTTGTGTCAGATCATTCAGATGTCATCTGCTGGAGGCAGCCGTGCCTCAAAACAGGCTGATGCCCCGAAACTTCATGGATATAATTGCAAATAATCTCAATCTTGAGATTGAAGACATTCCTGAGATCCTGATTGAAAGGAGCTAGGTGGAATGACTGGCGTCCAAGAGTGAACTTCATCTCAGCTGCGGCCATCACATGAAGATCATAAGGTGAATCTTACTCTCCATGCCATTATACATAAAGCACATGCATGTACAAAGTATGGCACAAACTGCACTGATGTGAAACAACTTGCACATATTAACTTGCCAACAAAACTTACACTGTAAGCCATGCCTTCACAAATTCACAGATCCAAATCAACTCAAAATCAATATAAAATGTTTATCTGTATAAACACTTAACTAGGAAAACAAAAAATATTCAGTGAAGAAAAACAAATCAAAGAATAATACTATTTGCAAGTCTTTCTTTAGTGTCTAAGGAGCATATTCTAGGGAACACTTAAAAAAGCAGCAATTACATATCCACATGGGAAACACTATACTTGTAGCAATGTGTTTACCTGCATCTAAACCTTTGCATAGAAATTTGTGTCAGTCTTCTGCAAAGGGAGAGAGGTGTACGATTTCAAAGCTAGATTATATTACAGGAAGTACCATGATTACTTGGATTATAAGAGATAAATTTACTAGGAGCACGGTATAATGCATCAAGTACATTGTACACACGGTAATTCTGAATAAACAGATTCATTTAATTACCCAGGGTAGTGTTTCCAGTGGTTTGATAGAGACCCTGCAAACATGACTATGATTTCAGTTGCACAGAACAACATCTGTTCCTTACATGCACATTTTGAAATGTTTAATCATTTCTTCTTCTTTTTCTATGCATTATTCAGAAATTTGATTTTGGGTTCAGGAGACTAGTGCTTCTACTTTTCCTCTGGGAGTCAATATCATCCTCTTTCTTCTGTGTACACTAGATAGGGGCATAACTAATTTGAAGGTTTGACATGGGCCTGACAAGTACAATAAGAAAACAAATGATATTGTGTGGATTGTTGTCCATTTGTTTTGGAAAAAGCAAGAACTAACATATCATTCACAAATCTGGTTAAGTAGTATGAAGGCATCTCTAATGACACCTTTTCACTTTCAAATAACTACTCTATTCCAAGCAACTGCGGAAGGTGTAGCAGAGAAAATCTGAATGATTCAATCTTCCTTTCTATCTTATGTCTACACCGTATTGTATCTTAGAAATGTATAGTAATAATAATACCCCCCCCCCCCCCAATAATAATACCAAGAAATTGAAGTAGAGATGCAATGGAATACAATTAAACAAATTGGGAGGAGTTATTAAAGATATTATAAGTATGCACGTAAAAATTTATGCTATCCAATTTTGAAGAATGTTATGAGGGTACGGTTTCAATCATTTTAGCATATAATCACTGATTGTTTTAGGTCCTTGTAGTGACATGCAAGTCATTCAACATGAAAGAATGCACAAATCAGTCTACACCAGTACCGGACAGTGGGTTGGAATGCGACCAAATGACAAACAAACCAACCAAAATTAAAAACTAAATACCAGGAAATTATTTCATAACAAACTGAATGATATAATGGTAGATACTAATATGCATAGGGCAAGTTCACCACACTTATCTTCAAAATGAGTTCGACAAAAATAGTACCCAATACACTAAATCAGTGAAAAAGAAAACATTTGTATGGTATTTCTCTAATTTCAGCTAGAAATAAATTCTAGTCGGATTATCATAACCTTAACACCCTGTGAGTGGCACTCAAGTGTATTTAACAGCTCAAATACATTGCATAATAATTATGAGTTCTGAATAAGAGTATTCATGAAGTGAACCATAAGCAGATATCTAAGGGGAATATGAAATTGTACACCAAAACATTTACAATAAGAAATGAAATCTTCACACACAAAAAAATGAGAAAATCAAACTGTCACCTATAAATGTTATTATTCTATTGAGGGGTTATACATGATTTGGACACAAATGAAACAGTTTTCATGCAGTTAAGATCTATACGTACCACTAGCTCTGACAGTTTCTGACTTGGCTTTC
This sequence comes from Strongylocentrotus purpuratus, assembly GCF_000002235.5. Lineage (NCBI taxonomy): Eukaryota > Metazoa > Echinodermata > Echinoidea > Camarodonta > Strongylocentrotidae > Strongylocentrotus > Strongylocentrotus purpuratus. Next base: position 28,255,926 of record NW_022145595.1, read on the forward strand.
ACTGTGTCTAAGAACGCTTCAAAATCATCCTCGGTTGCTCTGTGCAGGAAATATAAATCATGAAAATGCTTCTTTTTTTTCTTTTTTTTTTAAGGAATAGGACTCTAAAGATGCTATATTATTAGTTTGTTCATTCATGTGCATGCATTTTTGATTTTATGTAAGTAAACAAAAGGTAATAGGTAAATTAAAACAATGAATTATAGAGTATACATATATTTATGTCACTGATTAAAACTGCTAGATTGAGATCAGTTTAGAGTGAGATCAAAGTAACAAAACATTAATAATGATTATCCCAATCTCTCATTGTGTGCCTGCCTCCCAGCCCCCAGCCTACCCCCCCCCCAAACTCCCCCTCCGCCCTCTCTCTCTCTTTATCTCTCTCCCTCTCTAATCCCTATCATGTCAACTTACACTTCCCAGTCCCCTGCGTCGTCTCCTAGCCATGCCTTGGTTGATCCATTGCTCTGCTGTGTTTTCAACCTTTTCTTCTCCATCTCCAGTAACCTTGCCCTCTTAGTAGCCCGGGAGGACTCCTGTTTCGCTGCATTGTAAGCTTCTTCTTCTAAACGGGCATTCTCTTCCTCTAACTCTAACTACAAGTTTGATAAAAGAAGAAGAAGAAGAAGAAGAAGAAGAAGAAGAAGAAGAAGGGAAAGCAGAAGAAGAAGAACAACAACAAGAAGAAGAAGAAGAAGAACAAGAAGAAGAAGAAGAAGAAGAAAAGAAGAAGAAAAGAAGAAGAAGAAAAGGAAAAGATAATAGAGGGAGAAGAAGAAGAGTTCCCAAAGTGATTAGTCTACTATGATAAATGATTAGCAAACAACTACTTCTATTAATGGGCTGTTTTGTTTTTACTTCGCTTTACTGATTTAAAACTGGTGGGCGTTTGTAAAGAAGCTAGCTTTTGAACTAAAGGTCATTTTGAGTCTGAAATTAATATAAGTTTTTCCCTTGTTCACCACATCGAAGGTTAACGATTAATGGTCACCACTCAATCCCCAAGAAAAGTAAGAAGGTTGATAAAATGATGCTTATAAAAAAACTATGCCCTTGAATGTATTTAATGCATGAAGAAAATACACACAAAAGGTATGGGGTCATGTGAAAAAGGACAAATTTCCTTTCCCAGGCACAGGAGATAATGGACAAACTCGCGAAAGATATTTCCTAAAACACTGAATGTAACTCGGACAAAAGTTTGATTATTTCTTGGTAATACCGAGAAAATTAATCCTTGTTGCAATGATTCAAAGAATAATTTTGTCATCATTATTCCCCTACAAAAATGCATATCATGTTGTTTATGTATTGAACTCTTCATTCTGGGCCACTGCTGCCCTGATAAAGGTGATGCTGCTCAATGTTTTCTGAACATTTTTAGAGTTCATTTTGATTCATCACTTTTCATTTTGAAGTAGAGAGACCTTCACATCTGGGGAGTGTTTCACAAAGACTAAGATGGACTTGACTATGGCAGCCTGGCAGGCCATTCATGCCACTGTTTTCTCTCACTATTTACTGGCATTGGCCGCTCAAGGGACGTACAAATCATGGTCACAAATCTTCATAATGTCCATTTTTTATTAGTTCATTATTGAAGGAAAAAATATTATCTAAAGATCATAATGGTTAGAGCAACCAGTGGCATGAATGGCCTGCCATACTAGTCCAACTAAAAGTCGATATGAGTCTTTGTGAAACACTCCCCTGGGGTGCTATCAAAAATATGTTAACCATTAATGTGTATTATTAATGGACAAACCCTCCCGATTTGTTTGGAAAAGAATTATAGTCTACCTCTTTGTCAAGTCTAGCATCAATTTTCTGCTGCTCTTGTACAAGGTCAGTGTAGCGTCTGTTTTGAAGAAGGGTCCTCTCGTCATCCGTGAGAACAGCATGATTTTGCTGTACCTCATCCTATGGCAAAGAACCATCAAAATCAATCAATCTTCATATAAAGGGAATTATGGTTCAAATTAAAAACAATGAATATGTTGCTTGATATCCATTCAATAGGTAAATTCATTACTATCTTCATGATGAAATCAGTAATGAGATTTCATAAAATTTTGTGAATTGATCTTTAACTCATTCACTTCAATATAATTGGAAAATGAATAAGGTTCTTTTCTTATTTCTATACAAATAATAATTGACAACCCTTTACATTTTACATTAATTCTCAAAGCGAAAATAGGTACACCTTTCTTTAGTTTCTTTTCTTTTTCATCTTTTTTTTTTTGCAGAAGAAATTCAGGATATTATGAATTCAGGCATATAAGAATAAAGTAGATCACATCCATCTTCATGTGTCATCAAAGTGCTTGCTTTTTACAGGAATTTAATGCAATGATACTTGGCATTACATATCTTATCAATACCAAAGTAGAACAAAACCCAGATATTAATGAACTAGCAAGATGATTAGCAAAATTCTACAAAAGCTCTGAACATACATGTACTGCAACACATCATATTCTGAATTTGTGTTTTGAAGGACTAAAATACTTACATCATCAATGAGGTTTTCAAACTCAATATCAATTGAAGAATTGTTAAATCTCCCTGAAAAATAATCTGTCCTCCTGTAATAATAATAAAAAAAAATAGAACACAAAAATTGTAAAATTACATGTCACTTGTATTTGTAGGACATATTGCATCATTGACATTGTCTTTGTAAAAACTATTTGATGACAAAAAGAAAAGAAAAAGAAAGAGAAAAAAAAAAAATTGGAATATGTCAGCAAACCAGTCTTGAGATAAGTTGATTTATGGGAGATACATGTATTGTAAATGCTGCTCAAGTAATACTGAAATAGATTTTATAAAATTCAAAACAAGAAGTATGGCGGTGTGACCAAAGTTCGCTTTCTCAAAAAATCGGTAAGATTTCGAAAATCTGATATCACCAATGGAAAGAGGGTCATAAAATTACCCAGAAACGAAATTTTCTTTAGAATTGGGTGCGAAATTGTGAAAATATTGACAAAAGATTGGCAAATTTTGCAGTTATTTGCGTCCGTTCCGAAAAATTATCAACTTACCGATAAGGGTCTGGAAATCTTCATTTTGAGATCAGAAATCCTCAAAATTGTAAGTAAAGAGTGGTACTAACGGATTGTACGATATCTTGTCTTGCAAATTGAGATATATTACCTTATTTTTGATGGATCGCATTTTTTGATAAATCAACTGTAAACCACCGTGCGTGAAGTTAGGTCTCATTGTTTTTATGACTTTTTTAGATGCAGCGCGCACGCACGATCGGACATCGATTTTTTTTAGATCGCGATATCTCCGAAATCCTTCGACGGTAAATTTTTCTAGTTGAACCAATCTGTAGTAAAAAACTTTGCCGTCCATTTGGTAATAATTGAAATAAATAAAGTTGTGTAGAATGTGAGAAATCATAGATCGAATATCACATTTTGTAATATGTTCTAAAATGTCCACGAACTTTGGTCACCCCTTCATAAATCTTTACGTGACATACATGTACCATCGTCTGCAATACGCAAGGTCTGATATAGACTACCTGTAACTTAAGAAATATTTCGACTGCATGTCTGCACAGCTGATTAAAGAAAAATGAGCTAAACTGAAAAGTCACTCAGCTCAGGTTTAATTCTGATTCTCGGAGCGACTGAGCTGAAGAAGACATAAATAATCTAAGTGGGCCTGCATGTGTAAGTTTAGTTGAGTCCAATGTTTATATTTTTTAACGTTGATCGTTATATTAATAACGCGCGTATTCTCAATTCTCATGAACAAACAACAACAAAATGAAAAAAAAGGAAATTCAGATCATTCTTAATTCTTATCACAAACAAAAATCAAATAAAATTCTACTCTGACAACTGACAAGTCTGACTCCATCGACTGACGACGTCCATGTTGTCGCTGACTGACTGATGTTTGTGCACTCACTTTGTTTTCACACTACCAAAGCATGACTTCAGGCAATTCCCCATTTTACTTCAGTCTTTTCTGGCGCTGGCGTTGGCCTGGTAGCTGATTAATGAATAAGCTTTCGGGGCTGACTCGGCCTCGCCCTCGGGCCCGGTGATGTGGTGATGTGTCCGCTGCTCCCTTGGTCCGGTCTTGAGCTGGATGCGTGTAGTGTACACAGCTCAAGCACAACAGTACGGCGATGAATTCAATTCATCTGAAAATTCTGGTCCATGTTCTCGGGTCAAATGACCACATTTCGCAATAGAAGTGAACCGCATATATCATAATTAGAAGCTTAAATACAGTACACCCGCTACAAATCCTCTTGAATATGAGCTGTGGAACACAAACATTAAAAAAAGATTTTTTGGTGATTTGTCTCACATGACTATGACAAATTGGTGACGCCTCCAATAATGATGTGTACAAATAATCCCGGAAGATTGTATGGTAGCGCAGCTGTAACAAAACAAAAAGGATCCCCAACAAACTGAAAAAACTTAGACTTTCGGTTTCATTAGAGTCCATATATATGCAGCCTATTTTGGCTGTCATATTAGTTCCCTGTAGCTTAGTTCTCTAGCTATTTAAACAAAAACAAATATATTGAATTGTCTGCATTATTAGGGAGGTGGAAGTGAGATCCCCTAATTCTTTTAATGGAAAGAAATCATCCTCCTATTCTTTCTTCTGTATCTTTCTACTTCAAGATTTAGAAATTCTTCTCCTTTCTTTTTCTCCATATATACCGATAGTCCTCTATATTGATGCAAGTTATTTTCAGTTTCCTCTGTAATATATACCCGCTCAAACTCATTTATTTAATATACTCAAGCAAAACAAATCTTTTTGAAAGTTGGGTTTCTTATTTAATGTCAGGATGTGATATGGCCTAGCATGAACTGAATTCCTGCCAAGATCCCAGTATTCTCATATTGTTAAGAATATGGGCAATTCAAGATCATCGTGATCCTATATATTTCTCCTCATTGTCGCAACAATGATGATGATCATCATCATCATTACCACCATCATCATCACACCATTCTCATCATCACCATCATTATCGATCATCCTCATCATCATGCAACGTACAACACCACCATCATCATAATAATCACCATTAAATCAACAGCATCAACAATCCCTATAAAATCACCAATATTATAACCATGCATCATCATCATCATAAAGCTCGTTATAAGCATCATCATCATCACCTTCGTCATAATAATCATCATCTTCAACATGCAACATTATCAACATCACCATCATTATCATCAACACCTTTACTTGTATTGTCCATGGCCAATGAAAGTCCACATTTAAAATGTTATAACAATTAACATAATTTTCACTATAACAAAATTTTCAGAATACTTGTTCTTTTGGTGACTATAGGACTGAATTAAAGTTTAAATTACCTATAAGCACAAGAAGAGGGAGTCTTTCAAAAGTTTATTTTCGTATTCTTCCTGCAGAATGAGAATTCATAGTTTTTATCACAAAGAATATATTTTTCCAGAAGTCGACCTCTTTCAAAATTACATATTTTCTTGGTCTTATTGGTGACCTGGGGAGTGTTTCACAAAGATCCTAAGTTTAACTTATCTCTAAATTGGACTTAACAATTATGGGAAGCAATTAGCATCCTTGAAGGCATTAAATTTTGATTCAAATCATTCATATTTTCTATTATCATGGGGGATTTCATGTTCTTGATTTGGAATGTATGAAAAGTCTAAAATACATGAGTTTTTGCTTTTGGATATATTTTATTATAAGGCTACAAATGGCTTTCCATAATACTGAAGTCCAACTTAGAGTTAAGTTCAACTTAGGAATCATTGTAAAACACCCCCTGGACAGAATCAAATTCAAAAGACCTATTACGTAGAAGAATGAAATCTTTAAAAATCAACCAATTAGTCCTTTTTGTTCCCGAATGAAATCTTTAAAAATCAACCACTTAGTCCTTTTTGTTCCTGTCATTCATACCTTATCAACTCTTAGTAGGGAGGCCAATGCCCGGGCGTAAGGCTTCTACACCTACGATTTGTGCGCTCGTCGCCCACTTCAAAAAATTAGCAAAGGAAAAAAAATGATGTAAAAATAAAAATTGAAGAAAATATGAAAAGAAAATACAATTATACATTTCACAACATACCTATAATCACGGATCTGTAACAGTCTTTCACCATTTGTTGACAATCTTGCAGATTTTGACGTTTTTTAATCCAATTGTTTCAGTGATCGATGTGAATTCATTTTATTAAGTCGATCAAGTAGATTGATTATATTTATGTTTAGCGCCATCTGGAGGCTACTAAATTCGTGTAAAGAAATGACACCCTTTTTGGTTTCCAGTGGATGAAATCTATTGATATTGGAGGCATCCTTGTGTAAGATGGAAGTTAGATGCACTTAAGAAGGCAGAATGAAGGTATGTAATGATGATATGTGATGAATGTTGTATATAAATGCAGTAATGATGCGATATTCTATGATTAAGTACCTTTCATTCGCACCTAACTCGTTGTGTACATTACATGGATGTAACTTACATTGCACGGTAGCCGAGACGGTCGGCTCACATACCGAATGTTATTGTTATGTAATGTACACTACGGCATGCGTATGAAAGGTACACGTATGCAAGAATGTAAACAAAGATTTGCCTTGTTTGAGTCAATGTACTAAGATGAGTACTTAGGGTGCATAATATGAGAAAGTTGTTATATGATTTATACAAGTTTATATTGATAATTAATAGATGGCTTAGTTATAAAGATACATGCTGTAATTATGAACAGAAGTGATACAAAGGATGTATGTCAGAAAGCCTGACTTAGTTCAATTAAGCATACATGTACTGGTAGAATTGTATTTAGTTTATATGCAGTACAAGTTAATGTGTGAGATAAGGAAAAGGTTCAAACAAGGGGTTAATTAGCTGTAAGGTGCATATTATTGATACGAGTCACCAGGTTTTCTCTAAGCATAATATGTATATTTATGAACAGTTGATTTATGATCCGTTCGATCTATTTTCATTTGTGCAGTTTTTACGGAGCATTTGGAGCAACAAGAGAATTGGAATAATAAAGAAAGACCAATAAACAAAGTCAAAGATGCTTCCGCTACAGTAAAAACTTCTTTTACGTCTAGACGTCTCCACGACAACTGAAAGAGAGCTATTTCATCATGGCTGACACTGAAGGTGAAAGTAGACCCCATCGTGAACCCAAGCCCACAGAGAAAGGACTACAATGGCAAGTGGAAATTAAATCCAAAGAGTTTGACAGCTGCATTAAGTCCTGGAATAGAACCGCAAACAAGTTGCGAGTTTTACTTGGTGATGAAAGCGAAGCGTCGACAGTACAGGAGACTAGAGATGCTCTACAAGGTACTGTAGACAAACTGATAAACACCCAAGAAGAGTTGGCTGCACTTAGAGTAACTGCGAAAGTTGAAGACAACAGTGATGACAAGCTAGATGAGGTAGAAACAGCACACAACAACATCATGAAACAGACTCTTGATGTATTGATAGCCCTTAGACCCTCATCTCGAACTTCATCTAAGAAGTCGAAGAAGTCTCTTCCTGTTGAACCGCAGGAGCTACAGGATTGCCAGGATTGGGTGAACGACATCCAGGTGAACGACATCCAGGAAGAAGTTGAAGCAGTAAGTCAAGTTAGTCAACCTAAGTTAGACAGTGTGCAGAACGTTCAAGCTGAGACGATGAGATTTCTGGTTGAACAGATGAGGATGACGAGGCTTCCTTTACCAGAACCAGCAATCTTTGCAGGAGATCCATTGACTTACCCAGCATGGAAGCATGCATTTGATGTTCTCATTGAACAAAGCGGTATACAGCCTATGGATCGTTTCTTCTACTTGCAGAAGTACCTCAAAGGCCAGCCCTTGGAACTTGTGAGAGGATATGCGCTCATTGGAGATGAGAGAGCTTATCTAGAAGCACTGGTAGCTCTTAAGCAGAGGTATGGAGATTCTTTCATTATAGCAAATGCTTTCAGAGACAAGCTAGACAGATGGCCTAAGATTTCTTCGAAAGATGCACTTGGTCTAAGAAAGCTAGCTGATTTTCTTCACCAATGTGTCACTGCAATGGATAGGATTGGAAATCTACACCACCTAAACGATGAGAGGGAGAATCAGAAGCTCTTAGCGAAATTGCCAGACTGGCTTGTGGTGAGATGGTCACGTAAGGTCATTGGATGGACAGAGATGAAAGGACAGTTTCCTCCCTTTCAAGAATTTGTGAGGTTTATAGATGAAGAGGCTAAGATAGCATGTTATCCAATCACATCTCTACACCACATGAAGGATAGGAGATCTGATCAAGGCAAGCCTGTACCAGATGTTAGAACTCTCAACACCAATGTCAGATCTTCCAATTCAGACAACAAGAGACAGAGGGAGAGGAGAAATATTCAACGCTCCTGCTACCTGTGTAAGAAGGATCACCTCCTAGAAGAATGCAGTGAATTTGCATCAAAGGACATGACAGATCGTAAAAGGTACATAAGAGAGAAAGGTCTATGCTATGGATGCTTGAAGGCAGGCCACATGTCCAAGCATTGTAGATGGAGAAGTACCTGTAGTATTTGTCAAGGGCGACATCCATCTTGTCTACATGAAGATAGGAAGAAACCAGAACCAAAGACGGAGACAAATGTAGAAGACAGACCTATGGAAACTCAGACGTCATGGTCTCATGCTTCATTTAGTCAGCAACCTACCGGTACTAGTAGATTGACCACCATGAAGAGCACTATGATAGTTCCTGTTTGGTTATCTCATCCAACCATATCAGACGAGCGAATGGTGTATGCATTATTAGACACCCAATCTGATACCACTTTCATGTTAGAGAAAACCAAGGATGTGATGAATCTGCATGGAGTTCCTGTCAGTCTTCTTCTTTCAACGATGTCTGCTATGGATGAAAGAGTACCAAGTGAACGCATAGAGGGTCTGACCATCCGATCATTTGATGGAGAACAACGGTTCGCTCTCCCGACAACCTACACCAGACGGTTTATACCAGCAAACCATGATCACATACCCACTCCAGAGATGGCAATGAGAATCCCTCACTTATCCAAGATTTCACATCATCTCATGCCCCAGCAAAGTTGTGAAGTTGGTTTATTGATTGGATATGACTGTGCAAGGGCACTCATACCAAGAGATGTCATCCCTCCTGCTGATGATAATGGTCCGTATGGTCTTAGGACGGACCTTGGATGGAGCATCGTGGGTACTGTGAAGGAAGATGAACACAAGTATGCTTATGAGGATGATCCCGTCGGTGTAAGTCATCGATTGACAGCCTGTGAGATTCCTGCTGAGCTAAGGACAGTAAACAAGGATGTGTTGTTCGCTCATAACACATCAGTAAAGGAGGAGATCACCCCTGCAAGAGTGACGAGATTGATGGAAGCTGATTTCCTTGATAGAAAGGATGAAGGAGCACCATTTTCGCAAAATGATGTGAGATTTATGAATATTATGAGAAAAGAAATTCATAAGTCAGCGGAAGGACACTATGAAATGCCTTTGCCCTTCAAAGGAAAGAGACCAGCGTTGCCTAGCAACAACTTCCATGCAAAACGAAGACTTGATCACCTAGGGAGAAAACTCAAACAGAACGAAGAATACCATAGAAATTACACAAAGGTAATGAACACCCTCCTTGAGAAGGGATATGCTGAGTCAGCGCCAGACCATACCCCCAATGGTCAAACGTGGTACATTCCCCATCATGGAGTTCTTCAGCCAAACAAACTGAGGGTGGTTTTTGACTGCAGTGCGAAGTGCAGAGGGGAGTCCCTGAATGATCATCTGCTAACAGGACCAGACTTGACTAACAAGTTGGTCGGAGTTCTCTGTCGTTTCAGGCTGGAGCGGGTTGCATTCATGTGTGACATTAAAGAAATGTTCCACCAGTTTAAAGTCAATCTGGACGACAGGGATTATTTGAGATTTCTCTGGTGGACAGACGGTAACTTCAACCAACAGCCCAGTGAATTCCGGATGAAAGTACATCTGTTCGGGGCAGCCTCCTCACCGGGATGTGCTAACTTCGGTCTCCGACAAGTAGCTTCTGACTTTGCTGCAGACTTTGGTGAGGATGTAAGAGACTTCATTCACCAAGAATTTTATGTGGATGACGGACTGAAGTCATTGCCTACAGTACAACAGGCTGTGGATCTGATATCCAGAACCAAGCAGTTATGTGAGAAGGGAGGTCTTCATCTGCATAAATTTGTCTCCAATTCAAGAGAGGTACTGAAGACTGTTCCAGAGGAAGACAGGGCGAAGAATGTCAGAGAGATTAACCTTCTCCATGATGATTTACCTCTAGAACGAGCTCTTGGCGTACAATGGTGTGTCGAATCCGATGCATTCAACTTCAGAATCACACTTCAGGACAAGCCCCTAACCAGGCGAGGCATACTTTCCACAGTCATGTCTATTTATGACCCCTTAGGACTGTTGGCACCAGTTGTGCTCACAGGGAAGCAGATTCTCCAGACATTGTGTAAGCTGACAGCAGACTGGGACGATCCGCTTCCAGATGTTCTGCGAGAAAGATGGGAGAAATGGAGAATAGACATACTGGAACTTCAATCACTCTCTATCCCTAGATGTTACAAGCCTGCTGAATTCAAGGCCGTGAAGTCGGTACAGTTTCATCACTTCGCAGATGCAAGTACAACAGGGTATGGTCAATGTACTTACATGAGATTAACTGACGCCGCTGATAGAGTGCATTGCACACTAGTGATTGGAAAGAGCAGAGTGGCACCCTTGAAGTCTGTAACAGTACCTCGCCTGGAATTGACTGCCGCTGCTGTTGCTGTGAAGGTCAAGAAGTTCCTGAAAGCAGAGCTTAAACTTAATGACGCAGAACATGTGTTCTGGACAGACAGCAAAGTTGTGCTTGGCTACATAAAGAACACTGACAGGCGCTTTCATGTATTTGTAGCCAATAGGATTCAACAGATCCGTGACCATTCCAGTCCATCAGATTGGAAGTACATTGAATCAAAGAACAATCCTGCTGACGAAGCATCCAGAGGTCTAACGGTGCATCAGCTGAAGGATTCAAAGTGGTTACATGGACCAGAAATGCTGTGGGAAAAGAATTTTTCCATAGATGAGGATGGAGAGACATTCGACTTACTTCCTGATGATCCAGAGATGAAGAAATCCCAGGTACATGTCTCCCAATCCAGTGCAGATGTGTTTGACCTGAGTAGACTGCAACGTTTCTCTAGCTGGATTGCTGCAAGGAAAGCAGTCGCAAATTGTCTGCTCTTCATTTCACGTTTGAAACAAAGCTGTAAAGACAGGCGTGATGGGAAAGCAAGTGACTACCCAACAACCAGAAGGGGTGTTACTGTGCAGGATCTTCATCTAGCAGAGATTGAAATTCTAAAGCACGTTCAGAAGGAAGCCTTTGAAGATGAAATTCAGATCCTGAAATCTATCCAGAAAAACCAGAGTCTAACTGAAAGAAAGAAGAGGCGTCAAATCAAGAAAGCTAGTCATCTACATGGTCTTGATGCCTTCTTAGATGACAATGACATCCTGAGAGTAGGAGGACGGATTCGAAGAGGTGACGACTCTTATGAAAGGAAACACCCAGCAATTCTTCCGCAAAGTCTCCATATCACGGAACTGATAATTCGTCATTGTCATGAACTAACAGCACATCAGGGGAGAGGCATGACACTCAATCAAGTCAGAGAGAATGGATTCTGGGTTCTTGGAGGCAGTAATCGAGTATCCAAACTCATAAGGAAATGTGTCATGTGCCACAAACTACGTAGCCCAACTCAAATCCAAAAAATGTCGGATCTACCTTCTGACAGAGTTACCGAGACGTCACCCTTCACATATTGTGGGATGGACTGCTTTGGACCTTGGACGATCAAGGAAGGTAGAAAGGAAATGAAGAGATATGGTCTGCTCTTCACCTGTATGGCCTCGAGAGCAGTACACATTGAAACACTCAACAGCTTGACTACGGATTCATTCATTCAAGCACTTCGTCGTTTCACAGCTCTTCGAGGACCAGTGCAGCAACTGAGAAGTGATAGAGGGACAAACTTTGTCGGAGCTGAGGCAGAACTAAAAAGGGCCTGGTCTGAAATGGATCATCAGAAGGTAAAGGACTGTCTTCTAAATGAAGGATGTGATTATGTTCACTTCGCCTTCAACGTTCCCTCAGCTAGCCACATGGGAGGAGTTTGGGAGCGTCAGATACGTTCCATTCGCAGTGTGCTGGAAACTCTACTGTACCAATCCGGCAGACAGCTCGATGATGAATCACTACGAACATTAATGTGTGAAGCTGCAGCCGTAATCAACAGCAGACCATTGACGGTAAATCACATCAATGACCCAACGTATCCAGCACCTCTGACTCCTAACCATCTCATCACAATGAAGTCTAGAGTTTTCCTTCCTCCACCGGGAAACTTCCAGAGTGCAGATATGTATTCCAGAAAACGATGGCGTAGAGTGCAGCATCTCATAAATGAGTTCTGGAATCGCTGGAAGAAGGAATTTCTTCAGAACCTGCAAGTCCGACAGAAGTGGACTCACCCACAACGTGAAGCTGAAGTCGGCGACATTGTCATTGTGAAGGACGTGAATGCACCCAGAAACCAGTGGCCACTAGCACGTGTTATCAGAGTCTTTCCATCTGAAGATGGACACATTCGCAAAGTGAAACTCGTTGTGGGGGACTCCAGAGTATGTAATAGCGGTAAGCGTAAGAACCCTCTTCAAGAATTGGAGCGTCCTATCCACAAACTGGTGCTTCTGTTACCGCGTGAAGACCAAGAGGAATTCCCGGCCAAGGAACCCGACATTTGATAATTTCGCGGGGAATCCATTTAGTTAGGGTTAAACTTGTTATTTAAGTAAGACCTTAAGATTTCTGGTCAAGACTGGAATTATTGAAACAACAGGTCTGTGGATAAGACTAATTAATTTACATTATCCCCAGAAACGTTTATTTGAAACGGTCTAGAACGAAGGCTGTTTGCTTCTTCAGGGTCTGCACGTGAGACTATACAAATTCATTTATTACAGACTCTGCTGCCTGAATTGAGACTAATTGAACTGTGAAAATTGCAATTGGACAAATTTTCCATAAAGACATAAAACTTTCATTGTAAACTGCAATGCATTTAAATGTATGCATGTGTTGTTATGTATTTGTCTAATAACCATTTATTTCTTCACAGGTCAGTTCTAGTAATCTCTGAATCGATTTATCATGCTAATCCACTGAAATGTCCATGTTTATGTGATTAAGTGGCTATTACATTCCAAAAAGGGAATTTATTTATTTATTTTTTTTGGCTAAAAATTGCTAAATTCCAGATATTTGTTGGTAGTATAGTGGTTATATTGCATTTATAGCATTTTTCACCATGAAGTGATATTTATTTAAATGTGAACATTTCTACTTTGAAAACATAAGCCAAGTTTTTTGTGTTTTCTCATAGCTACTAAGATTACCGGTAAATGTGAAACTAGTAAAATAACATTTCTAGATAAAGCATGAAAACAGTGTTTATCAGTAATTGCATTTGGACTCATATTGAGACGAAAATCTGTTTAAAGAATTTAGAGGTATTTTGTTAAATCCAGTAAGGTAAATAGCACAGTATAGGTTTGGTTCAAGCCAGATACATTTGTTATATAGCTGTTGAAGAAACCTTGTGTATGGACTTATTTAATACAAGTCGAGTCAGTAATGCTGATAGAACGGGTATTTCCCACGTAAATGTGTTTTAAAGCTGATACTATTTGGGGAATTTTTATTTGATGGTTTGAGATAGTGCATCATGTGCCCTATGTGAGTTTTGAAATTTAATCTCAAGACAGAGATATAAACAAATAATTTCATAAAGAGTGCTGAACTACATTCAGTAAATAGGTTAAAAGGGATAGGTAATTCCTTGATAATGTCAATCGATTGTTTAGTAAATTTTTAGAATAATTTAAAGGAGCCATGTTTCAGTGATCGATGTGAATTCATTTTATTAAGTCGATCAAGTAGATTGATTATATTTATGTTTAGCGCCATCTGGAGGCTACTAAATTCGTGTAAAGAAATGACACCCTTTTTGGTTTCCAGTGGATGAAATCTATTGATATTGGAGGCATCCTTGTGTAAGATGGAAGTTAGATGCACTTAAGAAGGCAGAATGAAGGTATGTAATGATGATATGTGATGAATGTTGTATATAAATGCAGTAATGATGCGATATTCTATGATTAAGTACCTTTCATTCGCACCTAACTCGTTGTGTACATTACATGGATGTAACTTACATTGCACGGTAGCCGAGACGGTCGGCTCACATACCGAATGTTATTGTTATGTAATGTACACTACGGCATGCGTATGAAAGGTACACGTATGTAAGAATGTAAACAAAGATTTGCCTTGTTTGAGTCAATGTACTAAGATGAGTACTTAGGGTGCATAATATGAGAAAGTTGTTATATGATTTATACAAGTTTATATTGATAATTAATAGATGGCTTAGTTATAAAGATACATGCTGTAATTATGAACAGAAGTGATACAAAGGATGTATGTCAGAAAGCCTGACTTAGTTCAATTAAGCATACATGTACTGGTAGAATTGTATTTAGTTTATATGCAGTACAAGTTAATGTGTGAGATAAGGAAAAGGTTCAAACAAGGGGTTAATTAGCTGTAAGGTGCATATTATTGATACGAGTCACCAGGTTTTCTCTAAGCATAATATGTATATTTATGAACAGTTGATTTATGATCCGTTCGATCTATTTTCATTTGTGCAGTTTTTACGGAGCATTTGGAGCAACAAGAGAATTGGAATAATAAAGAAAGACCAATAAACAAAGTCAAAGATGCTTCCGCTACACCAATAATTGTGGTTGCAGACGACCTTGACGCACTCGCACCACCGACTAAGAAAATCCTAGAGGGCGTAGAGGTTTGCTCACTAAAAACCTTCTCATTGGCAGAAGGTAGACCCTAAAAATATGGGATCCGTTTTGAGTAAAGAACTTTTGATAGAGATCAACATTTCAGATGTTCACAATTGCCACTTCTAACAACTAGAAAATATAAAGAAAAAAGATTATATCTTTTTAAATACAGATTTTTACAAACTGAACATTCGAAAGTAGATAGAGTACGATGATTCTGTCAATCTTGCGTTGGTTTGAGCCCTATAGCTACATCCATCTCAAAATGAGAAGGAAAACAGTGAACAGTGACGTCATTGTTCGCGCCAAAAATAAAGGGTATTGCGACATAATCTGAGCTCCGGTCAAATCGTGCGCAAAGCGTAGTCTTATTTATAGACCCTAGTACCTTATTCTCACAGCACTAGATACGAGTGTCGTGCAGTAATGTATGAGAAGTGTTAAAAAAGATATTTCAGTAAAAAAAAAAGTCTACATGAGCAGTCTATACTCCAATTGAGAATTGAAATGAAAGCCATGATTTGAAGGTGTGTGTTGTGTATGATACATGGTTAGTGAGTGTGTATGTTACGTATAGCGAAAGGGAGAGAGAGAGAGAGAGAGTGAGAGAAATATTAGTACACGTACGTTGCATGCATGCATGGATGTGCGCTATGATTGTGTTCGCTGCAAGATGGATTTTAATTGGACCTCGTAACTTCTCGATCGTTGATAATAAGGAATACTCATGAGGAAATCAAATTATTGGAATACACATCTAAGGTAAATATCAATGAATTATATATATTTCTTTCCTTTTTTGAACCATCGTCTTCGGCTCGTAGTAGTAGAAGATGTAATCGTTCGCACATTGATGGCTGGACTTCAGCCTGCATCGGGGCTTGCCTGTGTCGGT
Source organism: Strongylocentrotus purpuratus (assembly GCF_000002235.5). Lineage (NCBI taxonomy): Eukaryota > Metazoa > Echinodermata > Echinoidea > Camarodonta > Strongylocentrotidae > Strongylocentrotus > Strongylocentrotus purpuratus. The sequence continues at coordinate 28,271,815 of NW_022145595.1, forward strand.
GGAGGGATCAACTAAGAAGAAGAAGGTGTGTACATGTGCGACCGATTCAAGGCTAGCCGCTGTTGAGTGATTGCACTTTCGCGCGAAGTTTTAAACTTCATCATGAACTTTGTCCCTCGGGCCTGTCTAATTATGAACGTAACTTTGCGACATGAAATATAATTGTTTCAAGGCTCTTACGTACGGAAAGGCGTAGAAGGAAATGGCTACAAACCAGCTGGATATCTCCTATTTGATGGAACCTATGGAGTCGGCAGATGGGTGGATTTTCTTAGTGAAAGTAAATGCTTTCTTTTAATCTTAGTTTTAGTATAAACAAATTAGATCTAGTAATTAAAAAGTTAGATTTGGGCATTGGCCTCCCTACTCTTAGGCCTATATGGTGTATATACCAAACCATAACGTTTTCTGTATCATACTTGCCGTTCCACACTTGCACAGAAATGTTATTCATCAGAAATGAAAAAATTCTACATCTGTAAAGAAGGATTAATGTTTATCACAAATAGATCTATTTAATATTAGTGCTGTAGCCGAACCGCCGAACCGAACGGAAGTTCGCCGAACATGGCACTTCCGAACCGAACCGAACCGAACCGAACGCAAAGGCCTGGTTCGGATGTTCGGCAAAAAAAATGTAAACGTTTTTGCAAGCTAATAAACTTTTCATTTTGTACCTAATTTTCATGTTATGATTGCTCATATTATATTTACTTTTTTTCCCATTTTCCGCCCTTGTGATTTATGCCTATCCAGTGGTGGGCGCAACTTCACTGGCGCCATTTAAATCCCAAATCCTGACCACGCTACGTCGCGATCGCAAGCCATAAACAAGAATACATGTGCGTGATCAAAACAAGTTTAGCTCAATTTGCTCAAACCCGTTGAACAAAACATTAATATTTTAATTGTAACCATATCGGACAAATTTTACAATATAAATAATGAAATAAATATTTATTATCGTATGGTATTTATTTATTCAGGAAAAATAGGGATTTTATATTTTTCCTATTGAAAATAAAAACTTATAAAAAACAGTTCTTGGCGAGCCTGAAAATTTCTATTCAAGATGGCACCTTGTATGACTCTAACATTAGACAACAACCGTCTCGGAAAATCTTTTAAAAATATCATTGATTGACAAATTGAAAACATGATTCTTTTAAAATTGAAAATAAAACACGATTCAAGACGGAAATACGAATGTAAGTAGTATTTTTCTTCACAAATAATTACGTTTAGAGCAGTTTTTTAATGTGAAATTTGTGCTGGTCGGAAGCAGTGTGCAGAAGTCCTCTGTGCCGGTCGGGCCCGGCAGGGCGGGCGGCCTGCCCAGTCCCGACCGCCGTGGCTATAACGCTGCTTGCTATTAAATTACCGAACCCCGAACCGAACCAAGTTCGGGTGAAAAATTGCCGAACTCTGCCGAACCGAACCGAACACGAACATAGCGTCTGACTTACAGCACTATTTAATATCATCTCATAATTGTGAAATTGGTATCCTGTATGGTACATAAGTATTTTCACACACATCACATTTCAAACGTAATAGAAATCGTTAGAAATTTTAAATCAGGAAGGTAATGGCACAGAATTTTTCATAGGTGACCATAATTATCAACACCATCTGCATATCATCAAGCTCTCAATAATTCATTGCATAAAATAACTTGATATTAGGGTAGACTTTCGCTTTAAGCCATGTGACATATTGAGGTTGTGTGATGTGACCCTATGTTCACCATGGTTTACTGCGGTCTGTGAGGACAAGCCTTAATGAGGCACTTAAAGGGATTGGGTATCTCTGTCTCAGGTTCTGAAACAAAATCCTGGATTTAGCTCATGCTGCAATCATAATTATAAACCTTAAGGTCAGTCAGGAACCCCATTACTTTTACAACTTCAACTGTTAGGGCTTCAATATTACACCATATCACAGACACTGATAACACGTAGGGCCATGCATCTCAGATTAAATATTGTTAAACGATGCCTTTAACAAAGACATATGCATTAAATTTAATTACATTTCAAAAGTGGCCTATCAAGGACTTTCAGATGCCGACTCAATCTACACATAAACTCCATGATACAAGGCAATAAAGACCTAGAACAAACAGAGAAGTCAATACTGATGGAACACTAGCAGAGCAAATCTTTGAATCTTCACAAAACAAAGAATGTGCATGGTATATAGAACACTGTTTTGACTGATCTTTGTGCGTATACTGTCTTTTCCGCATTGTTAGCTGCACATGGCATCAATTCCTTTGAACCAAATGGATCAATTAGCACAGTGGAATGATGCACAGCCAACATTAGTCTACAGCCTCAGTTGGATCAGACAGTGTTGGGACTGACATAAAATCCTTCCTCCAAACAACAGGGATCGACATCAACCGGTTTCAACCCAAAGATAACTGACTTAGATATCATTGAATGAAATCTAATATTATTAACACGTCATTTGCTATCATTAAACCAATGGAAGAAGAATTTTTTTTACATATACACTAATAGAATTTAGATAAATCAATAAATCCACTTCTATTGAAATCAATTCACGATCAGTCATTTTACAATCATATACACCTAGTCTTGCTGGCAAGGTGTATTTCTATCTCTTCCAAAATCAGCAAGGAATAATTTTCAAACCTCTACATACTTGAAGAGACCATATCAATTATTCTGCAATGGTAGGGAAACATACAATGATTAGATGATTAGAAATTGGCCTTCCTCAAAGCAAAATTATGAATACAATGCATTGTGGATGTTTTATGCAGAAGTTTTCAGGAAAAAAGGTATGTAGGGTTAGAAACATAACTTTGAGAGCTGAAAAATAGGATCAATCCTCCGAGATAAGAATGGTTGGCAGCTCTGATAAAATTTGGAGAAGGTGCTACAGTTCACAAGTTTTAGTGATGTTTTATCTTTAGCTATTGAGACGGAGGGTTGATTTACACAATTTATATAAACTGCATTTAGGTATAACTATTGCTATAACTGTGAAGTTTTCTTGTGGAATTCCAGGAGCCTGGCAAGCGCACTCTCAGCAGACGCGATGCAGCCATCAAAGTTGGAATGACTGAATCCATCCCCAGCGGCTAACAGCAGGTAGCTTGGATGCTCAGCTATGGTCACGTGACCTGGAGCCCCTGCCAGAGGTTTACTGACCTGGAATGATAGAAACAAACAGAATGATGACATGTTAACAATTAAGCTCAAGTTTTCAAGTTTTTCATTGTTCCACATTTTACACAAAATATAGACATACATATAAAATAAAAACTATAGGATACATGTAGTATAAATGAGCATGTCTCAATGGTTCTCAATTCATATAATAGATTAAGTAAAATGTGAGGAACCTATTAAAAAGCAGTGCTTGTATACAAAGGAATCTCAGGTAGAATCATAATGGTGTTTTCACTGTTAAGGTTAATTGGTCAATACAACAAGCTGGCGATGAATATCAATGTGAGAGGGTGCAGGACTGTTCTGCAACCCTGTGAAGAATGTTAATGGATTTCAATGTGAAAGCATTTCTAAACTGTATCTGATTTAATAAGTTTATCTAGCATTGTGGCAAACATTCTGCTTTGGTTTGGTTCATTAATAGGAGTTACTTCCTAGCATGAACTTTACTAGATTCAAATCATTGAAGAAATGATGTATTACCTGAGAGTATCTCCAGCCTACACACTTAATACTGCTTGGCTCTGGTAGGTTAGGTATGACATCATTGAGATGGTTCATGATGATTGGTTGAACATCAGACTTGGCCATATCTATGTGTTTAATACCAAACGGTACACTCGTGTGGACGACAACAGACGGCCCGTGCGTCTTCCCATCTGGGTAAGAAGAAATGCAATGTAAATGTAAATGGAGGTGTCATGGTTGAGTGGTTTATTCACTCGACTCCCGCTCCAAAGGGTGAGGGTTCAAATCCCAGCCCAGCACTAATATCCTAATATGGACGACAACAGACGGCCCATGCGTCTTCCCATCTAGGTAAGAAGAAATGCAATGTAAATGGAGGTGTCGGGTTGAGTGGTTTATTCACTCGACTCCCGATCCAAAGTGCGAGGGTTCGAATCCCAGCCCAGCACTAATATCTTTTGGTTTGAATATTCAGCCACTCTCCACTGAGGTGTTAGTTGTTACTGGATACCTGGCAATGGGTGGGATAATAATAAAGGCAGGGCCCTCAGAAAAAAGGCTGTTTAGGCTTTGCAAAGTAAACAATTATTACCCCCATATCAGTCAAGTTTTAAAGATCTAATAATTGCCTTTTCACTTGGAAGATGAGCCAAAATAACAGTACAGTCAAACCTGTCTATAGCAACCACCCAAGGGAAACACAAAAAGTGGCCTTTGAAGACAGGTGGTCTTTGTAGGCAGGTGGTCACCAAAGCAGGTTTGACTGTACATAATTGCTGAAAAACATATTCAAACTTACAGATGTTTCTCCCCATTACCACTGGTAATCAACAAGTTAATTCACCCACGATATGACATACAATAAATCATATCACATAAATCAAATCAAGTGAATTAATCAAATTCAAATCCTAATAGTGTCTTTTTTACAAAAGCATCATTATAACAAAGGGTTCTCTTGTGTACCCTACATTACTTCCTAGAATTAGATGTTAAAAGAATAAAGAGAAAAATCAAGCGACCAAAATTCTTACCCACTCCTCTTTTCTCGTTATCGACAGAGACCCATCGGATGCAGGGGTTACCGTCTACATACTTTCCTACATAAGGAACATCTATAGTAACACCAGGAGGGTAGAACAGACCAAGGGCAAAGCGAGATGAATACTGAACCGCTTTAAGATCCTCAAACAGTCCACTGTCCTTTTCTGAAAAACAAACAAGGAAAGGGTTTATTTACAAACACAATAGGACCCCATCCCCTAACATAGTCCATACTTATTGTAGGTTAAATAATCAAACTTGATACAATGCCTTTGTCTTGCATTATCAGGTTTATATCAGCCAATAGAATTTATATTCTATTTGAACAAACTTCAAATTGTTTTTTAAAATGAATCATTATTTTTTTTCTCTCCGTTATTCATTACTAAGATTTATATGTAGTGTTAAATTATTTCACAAAATAAATCAGTGATCATTTAAAGAAAAAAATAATATGGGCACTACTGTACCATTTCTTTATATACTACATGCATGTGGTCAATTATAAACAGTAAATATGTTACAGAAAAAATCACATAGAAAATAGTGCAAATATAATATTTCTAAGACACATTAGTCTTGTACCTAGACACTGCTGAGTGAATCCCTGTTGTTTTAGAATCTGTGGGACTGGCATGGTCAAGACTACAGCATCATATCCACTATCTGTTTGAGAAGCAGTTGCCGCAGAGACGGAGAGTTTGGGTTTGCCTACCGATTCCTCCTCAACGTCCACTCTGGATAGATGATGGTCAACTTGCAAGGAAGCTCCTATCAAACAAACAAAACACTTAACGTTAACTGTAAGGTATACAAACTGTTTCAGAGGTCAATTGGCAATGTGCAACAAAAACAAAAACCTAAACCATCTAAACTTTGAATTTTAATACCCGTAGATTATCTGTTGAGTTATTTCTGATATAACTTGTATATTCAATGTTGTTGTGCCTTGATCGAAAGTTTCGGAGATGTGCCTGTTATAAATTCATTATTATTATATTTTTAAAAAAAAAATCAAAAAAAAAAAATCAAAATCAAAATCAAAGAGAGAGAGAGAGAGAGAGATAGCAAAATAGACTTATCTTTATCTTGACTTTCAATGATTAAGTCAAACAAGTCAAAGTCAAACAGCTTATTTTTGCTATAACTTAGCCAATATCACATCAATAACTGTTTCACTACCAGATGACCAATGCTGCCTGGAAGACCTAGTGGCAGCAAATGAGAAGACTCTTCAGTGTGCAAAAGCCTGGCAGAACATTTGAGCACAGATGATGGACACGAAAGAAGACCACTTAAACACATTTCCATTTTGGCTTGGAACTACTCTGTACTTGAGTGAAACACTGCAGAAAACTACTCAAGGAGAACATATCAAAACTGAGAAATTATGATTGAAAGTCATGATTACGCAGCTGTTGTTCTATGGACAGAGATCTGATAGTCTATCACGATTTATGGCAACAGTGTGATTCAGCCTCTTTATCTTATTTTATCATAATGTGATATTTACCTGATTTTTTGATAAAGTGTTTAACAATGGAGCTTATCCCTTTAGGTGTGACATAGTTCTTGGTCTCCGGGTTGAAGTATTTCCCTTTGATTCCTTCAATCTTGCCAGAGAGAGAATGGATTAATCCAGCCTCCAGTAAGTCCTTGTAATACCTATACAGATGATAAGAAAACATGTGTAGTCATAAACCTATAGATTTTATACACAAGAAAAATTAGCATAGCCCCAGAAGGAGGTGGAATGTGCCCCCTCATAAAATTGGGAAATAAATTTAAGAGAATAATAATAAAAATGATAACAACAATTACAACATCTAGTGGAATAATTATAAGGGAATCAGGGAAACAAAAGTAATTCTGATGTGTATAGAAACATATTCTGGTATTACAGATGAACCCTTACCTTGAGTGTCTAGAAACATATTCTGGTGTTACAAATGAACCCTTACCTTGAGTGTTTAGAAACATATTCTGGTGTTACAGATGAACTCTTACCTTGAGTGTTTAGAAGCATATTCTGGTGTTACAGATGAACCCTTACCTAGAGTGTTTAGAAGCATATTCTGGTGTTACAAATGAACCCTTACCTTGAGTGTTTAGAAACATATTCTGGTGTTACAGATGAACCCTTACCTAGAGTGTTTAGAAGCATATTCTGGTGTTACAAATGAACCCTTACCTTGAGTGTTTAGAAGCATATTCTGGTGTTACAGATGAACCCTTACCTAGAGTGTTTAGAAGCATATTCTGGTGTTACAGATGAACCCTTACCTAGAGTGTTTAGAAGCATATTCTGGTGTTACAGATGAACCCTTACCTAGAGTGTTTAGAAGCATATTCTGGTGTTACAGATGAATCCTTACCTAGAGTGTTTAGAAGCATATTCTGGTGTAACAGTCAGATATTGAGCTCCAAGATCAGCAATGCAGCTGGAATCATCAGGTGACCTACTTGTACTCATTCTGCCTCCTAATAATAGAAACCCAAACAAAAGGAATGCTCAATAAAACAAATGGTTAGACAGCCTATTCAGAACAAGTTCAGAATAGACTAGAGTCTACATTATATCATGAAATTTAAAGTAGACCCCATTATTGTGCCCTTCATTATCCCTACAAAGATCCTCTTTCATAAAAACTTCTCTGAGATAATTGAAAGACACTCTGATGATTTCTTTGCAACAAGTATGTTATTCAACCAAATAACTGTTTGTGACACGACAGATAAGTTTCTCTCGAACCATCCTTTCCTAAGTCATTTGCCTCCTCATAAAAATACTGAAAACACAAACTTACTGCAACAAATACAACCATCTGAATTTGAGGACAAGTTCATCCCTGACATTTCCTTTTTCTGGTACATTCAGAAGTATGTGCATGCCATGAAGATCTAGTTCCTACTGGAATGTAAAGACAATTACCACGACTACAGTTTCCTTACCTGTGCCTCTAGATTTATCCCACATGACGATGGTAACTTTTTGCTGGAGTTCTTGTCGGAGTGCATTAGCCAGCAACGCCCCAGTAGGGCCAGCTCCCACGATCAATACTCTGAACATCTTTAAGTCGACCTTGATCTGTAAAGATTAGATTTTGATGTTATGTTGAAGATAAAGACCAGTTATAGTTATGCGATTGCATTGGGAAAGAAACGTTGTGGAATCGATCAGAAAAGGTCGATCATCTAGCATAGTATTGGTGTGTACTGCAAGGTTCTGGAATCATCAAAATCAGGGAATAATTTTCCTGGTATCGCATCGCAATTTGCTATGCATTTTTGCATGACTGCTATACAAAATATTGTTTGTGTAGCAGTTTTCTTCCATAGAAATGTACAGAATTTCATTTGAAATATTTATCCATCAGCTGAAATTGCTAATCAAAATATTTGAGGAAAATTATTCCCTGAAAATGATAAGAAATTTGGCCCAGTCTTCGTAAAGTTACTAGCACTGTACACAGAAAGATGTACCGGTATATGGGACTACGCACACGTGCACGACACGTGCGTTTATCTCTCACAGTCCAATAGATAAACTAATTTACCAAATATATCAATTAGTAGGCAGTTTCCCGGCAAAATTGTTATCATCATGTATTAGTCAAAACATATTCTTTCACATGATTGGTAATAAAGAGCTCCCATTCATTTTTTGAACTTGGGGCGTTTCCAATAGGCCTAGACCTTTCTAGATCTACTGGTCTTTACCTTCAAGTCAACTGAATCACAGTTTACAATTTACGGCCCAGTGAGAAATGCACTGCCTCTAGCAGCACTACTCCACATTACATTACTTACTAAGTAATAATACTAAGTGCTAACACCATGCATGAGAACTAGTTAACTTAAAGTAGAACAGAAGTTTATATAGATCTAGCGCGCTTCATTGCATTGCAAAGTTTGCATCACACTCATAGTCATTGCATTGCCATTGGCGATTGGTCTCCTTTCACCTACTCATATCACAGACGAGCGTGATTGTGCTGACAAACGAGTGGTTTCTAAACCACACCACTTTGCTGGAGTGGTTAAATCTAGTGGTTGCGTCGAAATGTTGCAATATAGACTCGACTCTAGCCGAATTTACCTCATATAATCACTTTACATAATTTTCAGTATGTGGGACAACGTTGTTATTTTCGAGTGGTGTTCTTCACGGAGCAGCTTATGAGCTCGAGTAAGTTATCATTATTATCAAGAATCATAAACATTCAATTTTCATAATAACACATGCATATTATATTCATCATACATACGTGAGTTATAAAAATAATCAAGTTGAAACATGATGTGTACCTTAAACTAAAGTGAAAATCTCGCCATCGGCATTCGTTTTGTCTGAATAGAAACGTCCCAGTCCACAACTAGCCACGCGCTCGATCACCGCCGCCGCCCCGACCGGCGCGGCTGGCGTAGTACGGTACTGGCTGCCTTCTTGTGCATAGCCTGTAACTTTGTAAGGCTCGGCTCATATATGTAATATATTGACTAGCCACATTTTCAAGCGAGTACAGTCAGACATATATATTGATGTCAATATCAAACAATATTTCATTTGACTTTGTGGAGAAGAATGAGAAGGAGATTGAGAAGTAGAAGAGAAAGAAAAAGGAGAGCAAGGACTCAAACTCTCAAGTCTTAAAGTCAAACTCAAAGGAGAGCAAGAGAAGGAGAGGAAGAAGAGGATTGATCGATATATATATTCAAGAAGAGATCGAAAGAAGGAGAACAAGAAGATGAAAGAAGTAACATTCATTGTCATGTGCAGGTTATTTCTTTATTCTTTTTCTATTTGTATAATCTTCTTGATCTGTATAGGTAGCCAAAGAACGTCAAGATGTCTTCCATTGGGGAGTTTGTGAGGAAGCATCTGGATTTGCTGGATGTAGAAAGACAGGCAGAGATCGAGCAGACAAGGTATGATGGGGGGGGGGGGTGGAGCTAGAGGGGGTGTGTGCGCAGGCGCTTAGCAAAAATAAAACTGTTACTTTTGCCTTTAAAATGTAACAAAAAAGTACATTACAAACAAAATACAGAGGAGGAGAAGGAGGAGGAGGAAGAAGAGGAAGAAGAAAGAACTTAAAAGAAAGAAGAAGAAGAAAAAGAAGGAGAATTAGAAGAAGATTGTGGAGAAGAAGAAGGAAAAGAAAAAGAACAAAAAAAGGATGTTGCTATTTCATTTGTTACTTCAGATTTCAATGATTATTCTAATGTTATTTGTTTCTATACAGGTGTTGCATGAACTTGAGATGAATCATATATAGTTAAGGAGTTTAAACAAAGAAAGCAATCTCTCATATATGTTAGAATCTTTCAAGATTGGGCTTAATCAGTATGTTGATTCGATCATCAATAACTGTTATCCATGAATCCTATGGCCCGAATTCACAAAGGAGGTTTAGATTTAACCCATGGTTTAAACCCTAATTTACATAACCCATGGTTTAAAATAAACACAAAGTAAGCGTGACACAATTCAGAGGTCCAATATTAGGCGTGCGCAAGGCAAGGTAAGCTTATTTTGCGATAATTTTTAAACCATGGGTTATGTAAATAAGGGTTTAAACCATGGGTTAAATCTAAACCTCCTTTGTGAATTCGTGCTTATGAGATTTGTACATGTATACAGAATGAATACCTTACAAAGAAACAATTTCTTCTATTTAGTGATCTACTTGGTAAGCTGTCTGTACGCGAGCTGGAGAGACGAGGTGTCTGCCTTCTTAAGCTTAGATGTGCCAGCCAAGCTACAGGACTCTATGGGAGGACAGTACTGACCTTCGAACCCTTGAGGTCACAGGGTCAAGAGGGCAAGCTTCCAGCTCATAACTTTGGACCAGGTAAGGAAGAAGTGTAACGAGACATTTGATCCGGAACAATCGCCCCAGACTTTAGTATTGGGTTTGGTTTTGGAATGCAATTAAGTTTTAGGTTAGGATTACGGTAGCTTGAATTGATTACTGTTTTGAGTTCAGGGTTGAACTGAAGCATTCAGAAAGTGTAAAAAATTACCTCAGAGCAATTGTGGCTGGAGCATATGTCATGCAACTGGGAGAAGACTTGAGTTTCATTCAAGTAGAGATGGCTCACATGATTTGTGGAATTATGTTTTCAGTATGACAGCTTTGCAGCCAATCCCAAAAAGGAGCATGCCCTTTGCAAGAATATGACTTTTATAAAATCATACTTCAAAATAACTTGAACTGACCAGTCATAAATGTCGGGCTTGATATTTCGGTATTTCGGTACTTACCAGTGAGTTTAGAAAACGTTACAAAACAAAAATAATGAATTTACTATTACAATTGATACTTTAAGAAATAAGAATACTTAACAATGTCTTAAAATATACAAACTGATAATGTAAAATATAATTCTTGTACGTATTCAGATTATTTGAATTGATATTTCATTCATGATTTGTTCAACAAATGACTTGTAACAGAATTCTGAAACCTACTTCTAGACCTTGTTAATCTAACATTGATAGACAATTTCCTCCAAAATTCACTGCCCACAAAAGAAAATGAGAATTGACCTTGTGTCGCTCTAAATTTTAGAAGACATAATTGTCCACCTGCTTTTTGTCTTTGCCATAATTGAACATATATCAGACGTGCTTTTGTTGTACCAACAACTTTTCCCCCATAAATGCTAATTAGAATAGGACACCAGATAGGTGGTTAATGTACTTCTGTATTTATAGTGGAGGATGGGGGGCATCGACTTGCAATCAAAATCTGTTTTTTTTGTTTTATAATCACATTTGTTTATCTTTCTGTAGGTGATATAGCAGGAGTGAGCCACTCCAACAGTGATACCACTTCCTCTTCTCTCCTTGCATCGGGTATCGTGTCAAAGGTCACAGGCTCTAGTATTGCTGTAGCGTTTGAAGAGAATGTCGAGGGGATAGCACGGGGTCATGATGATACCTACAAACTTACCAAGCTTGCTAATGATGTCACATATAGGAGACTGAAAAAGTGAGTAATTACCCCGGTGTTCCTTTGCATATTCTGTCGACTACTGAATTCTCTCACCCCCCACCCCCATGGGTGTCCTCTGACAAGGTGTTTGACCCACATTTGCCCCTCTCCACCCAGGTGTATTGAATGGATACCTGGCAATGTTTGGGCACGAAGAGCAGTATTAGTACTGAGAGGCTTTCCTGAGTAAATAAATATCTATTTTTACTTGTTAGTATTATTATTGCTGGTGTTAGTATTATTATTGTTGTCATGATTATTTTGTTATTATTTATTATTATCATTATCATTATTATTACTACTACTACTACTACTACTACTAGTACTACTACTACTACTACTACTACTACTACTACTACTACTAGTACTACTACTACTACTACTACTACAACTAATACTACTACTACTAGAACTACTACTAGAACTACTACTAGAACTACTACTAGTACTATATGAACAAGGAAAATTAGTATCAGTGAATTAGTTATTTTTATGCTTTGATTTTCCTTTTTTGCTTCTTCTCTTTGTAGAGCTCTTCATGAGTTAGAGGAGTACCGCACTGGACCTGCTGTTCGTCTGATTGAAGTCTTGTTTGGAGAGAGTGATCTAGGCTCACCGGTCAGTCTTCCAGCCAACAAGAATCCAGGTAATGTACATGTACCATGCTATAGTATAGTATCCTTTGTCTTGTGATAAGTTTGTGCACTATAATACTGTCTTCACACTGGCAAAATTTGCTTAACCCTGGACTTTAGGTGGAGTTAAAGGGGGGTCTTAGCCCCACCTATAGTACGGGGATAAGCTTATTCCACTTTCTGTTCAGACTCGTATTTACCAAAGTGGGCTAGCCCCACCTATAGTACAGGGTTAGCTGGCCCTGAAAAATAGCAGGGCTAACCCCGCAATTGTGGTGCTCACTCCGCAATCGTAGTGCCAAGAAAATGAATGAGAACAGAAACGAAAAATAGTCCAGTACTATGCGATGGAGTGAACTAATGAATATTCATGCTATAAGCAAAGTACAGGGTCAATCAAAACAAGTGTGAAAAGAGTATAAGAGCCAGAAGGGTGTTAATTTTGTGTAAGAGTATGCATTAACATCCTTATAGCTCTCATCAGGTGAGTTGTAAACTGAGGTCCTAGCAATCACCTTGATGATAGATGAGTTTTGGTTACATACATGTAGAAGGGAAGAATATCTTTCTTGCACCAATAGATTGATTTTTTAAAGGAAGTTAAAGGAACAAAGTGTCAATTGAAAACGAATATTGATAGAACAATTATTAATGGAACAAAATATTGATTGAACAAATTGTTGATGGAACAAAAGTGACAATTTAAAGATGGATGAGAGAGGTAAGCTGTGCAATGAAGATTCATCACAACACATTGAAACTCTATAAATATATCATTCATGTTTCGTAGTAGTCTAGGTTGTAGAGGTTGTTGTCATACTAGAGATGAATGCATAAGGTATGTAAAACAGATGTAATACACCTAAAATGGCATTGTATTTATCTTTTCAATTGTTAAAATATAGGATCTGAGAGTGTAGAATTCTTCAACACTAATCTGAATGAGAGCCAAAGAGATGCTGTGACCTTTGCCCTATGTCAGCGAGAGGTCGCTGTGATTCATGGCCCACCCGGTACAGGAAAGACAACGACGGTGGTTGAAGTTATCCAACAAGCTGTGAAACAAAATATGAAGGTAGGTGATGTCAATTTGAACTGTTTCACGATAGACAGCCACAAGTTTCATGTTGTTAAAGTATTGGGTTAGGGTTGCAACTGGAATTAGGTTAGGTTTAGGGTTAGGGATAGTGTTTTGTTAGGTGAAGTTTTCGGCCAGGATTTAAGTTGGGAATTTGGTTACTCTAGGAAGTTACCGCAGAGCAATTGTGAGCAGGAATAAGCACCATACAACCGTAAATATGTAAGATATCACTAATGAGTTGAATAGTCTCATATCTCTCTCTATCTCTCTCTCTCTCTCTCTCTCGCTCTCTCTCTTCTAGATTCTAGCATGTGCTGCATCCAACGTTGCAGTAGACAACCTTCTAGAGCGTTTGTCTGCCAATGCATCATGTTCTATGGTTCGTCTTGGTCATCCTGCCCGGTTGCTACCCAGTATCCAGAGGTTTGCATTGGATGCTATCCTAGCTTCCAGTGACGGAGCATCTATTGTCAGAGATATCAGAAGAGATCTAGATACTACATTGGTAAGTCTGACCTTTTTGAATTCTTCTTCTTCTTTTCCTACCTGTAATCTTTAAAGGGCTGTTGCAGCACGAAGATCTGTATGTAGATTGGCAGTTGTGAATTGCAGGCACTCCAAACACCGGGTTTACACCCTTCTTTTTCCAAGTGTAGCATATAATGTGCATAGGGTGTGAATCTCCCGCACACATTGTGTGCATGCATTATTTGATGAGTGGGTGAATGATACCTAACAGGTGCAGATTGCTACATGCTACATTTAGTATTCTACACTTTTGCATATCATGATTTTTTCATTCTTTTAGAGCCAAATCCGCAAGACGAAAGACAAAGATGAGAAGCATCGTCTCAAAGATGAGATGAAATACCTTAGAAAGGATTTAAAATCCAGAGAGCAGAAAGCTATACAAGATATCCTCATGGCTGCTGATGTAGTCTTGGCAACCAACACTAGTGCTTCCACAAACGGGCCCCTGAGGGCGCTACAGCAGGGACACTTTGACTTGGTGGTTATTGATGAATGTGCTCAGGTAAGGTCAAATCAATATTTCAATTAAATATGACAAGATCACGTCATCTGTTTCAAGCCAGATAGGTGTTAACTCATCTTACACAGTGTTAATACCTTTTTGGCTTTGAGTGAATGATGCGTGGCTTGAAGACCAAGCTATAGCTTTAAAGTGATCAGAACATCACAAAAGAGCTGTAGCGTCATAATCAAATAGGTCTGTTTTTATTTCGTGATAGCACAAATAAGCGTTGTTATAATAAGTAAAACTGTGTTTTGAATTTAATAGTTGTGTATTAAATTAATCATATCACATCAATGTACTTTTGTATGATAATTAAAAGTATATAAGTGCTCCAACCCTTCTGCCTTATTAAATCACAATTTCGACCACCTTTCTGAAGAAGAAAGAATGATACAGCATCTTGTCTTTTTAAATCTTTGACGCCTCTGCAGTCTCTTGAAGCGGCGTGTTGGATCCCTCTTCTCAATGCACGAAAATGTCTGCTAGCTGGTGATCATCATCAGTTACCAGCTACTATCATGTCTAAGCAGTAAGTTCAACAGTATCTTTAAACAGCACATATCTAAGAAGACCTTATAAAACTGACCTATTTGCTGGAATATTTTTTTTGAAAAACAGAATGAAAAATGTTGACCCTTAAAATGTATACTGTATAGTATTGGCCTAAGTTTTCATTGCAATGAAAACAGTTTAAACAGCTTGTATACAATCACTGTCTTTCTTATATTAAAGAATTCCAATTAGCTATTCAGGCTTTCTGTTAAACCAATTGTGAGACAATTTACATGTGTTGTGAGGTCCTTAAGTTTGTAGTATATACTTTCGATTTGCAAGGCATTTTCCTCAACTCCAGCTGGCATTCCTTTTTTGTTATCATGTGCAGTATTACTGTTGATGGAAACAGTTTGGGAAGACCTCATATTGAGGAGAAATGAAAAGAAACTTGTTTCACCTTATAAACAGGGCAGCTAAAGAAGGCCTAGCAACCTCCATGATGGAACGCATCATCGATCTCTATGGCAACCGAGTAGTACAGATGTTGACGACTCAGTACAGGATGAATGATGAGATAATGAGATGGTCCTCTGATCAGCTTTATGATGGCAAACTACAATCACATCAATCGGTGGCTACTCATCTTCTCAAGTAAGTATTTAAAGCCCCACTGCACTACTTGCGCCCTCTATACAGCAAAAAATGCCTTATTGGTGACCGTTGGTCTTCTATGCTCCCCTTTTTCGTATGTTAATTAAGAGCTGATTTGATGAGATAATAACCTGTCAGTGACCATGCATGGAAGTCTAATCCCTCCTGGCCAAACTAGTGCAGATAGGCTTTAATGATGATGATAACAACAACAACAACAGCAGCAACAATGGTGGCTTCTTAATTATATAGCATTCATGTCCATCATGATATGCCGCACATGCCACTCCAATTACATTACCCTAGTCATAAACAGGTGGCCCAATATGTAGTGCTCTAGCATATTCTTGTACCCATTTACACCTGGGTGGAGAGTGGCTAACATGGATATATGTTTTGCCAAAGGATGTTAGTGCCAGGCTGGGATTCAAACCCTCAACCCTTTGATTGAGAGTCAAGTGACTTAACCACTTTACCATGAAGCCTCCACACATTTATAGATACATAATAATAATAATACTCAGTTTTTATACAGCGATTATTACAATCACTAAGCGCTTCCAAACTTGCAGATCATGACCCCGGCTATAGCTGTGCTGCCATTATGGCGCTCTAGCATTTCAAAGAATTAAATCCTCCCAGGTACCCTTTTACATCACCTGGGTTGAGTGTGGCAAATGTAGATCAGTGTGTTGCCAAGGGACATTAGTGCCGCGACGGGTTTCGAACCGCGGACCTTGTGATCGACAGTCCGGCGACTTAACCACTCACCACGGCACCACATGAGGATTCGTTGCATTTAATGAGATATTAACTACATATTAGTCTAATTCTAACCGTGTTGCTTTTACAGAGATATGCCATGTATTATGGAGAATGAGAATACCACCCTGCCACTGCTTCTGATAGACACAGCTGGGTGTGATGTACTGGAGCTGGAACTTGAAGATGAAGTCTCAAAAGGAAACGAAGGTAATTTAAACTTCAGTTAGGCCGGGGCATGGTAAAAGAAAACTTTATCTGTAATGTCATCTCAAAACTGCTATGTCCAAACATGAGTTATGAGTACGTTTTTTAGATAACTGAACCTAATGGCTCATGTTGTGTTGCATACCGAGACTTTCTGTACCTGTTGAAATGATTTGATTTTGGTTTTACATTATTGTACCAATCAGAAAGTTTATAAAGTGTATTGTACTGTTTTTATTCTACACAATGCACAACTATGCTATACATTTGTCTGCCTCCAAAAGGAGACTGGTGGGGGTAGAGTTATAGCCCATGACTTAGAGTTTGAAATTTGATATTGTAATCCAATTTTAATAGGAAGCCTCATTTCATGTCAATATCTGTATATATTTGTGTTGTAAATTGGATTAAGTATAATCGTGATACTTATGCACTAGTTTCATTTGGATTGGTATTAATTGAAAGTTTTGTTTTCATCTCATCCTGTGCTTTAGGAGAAGCAGACATTGTTAGCCACCATGTCAGCAACCTCATCTCCAGTGGTTTGTCCCCGGCAAAGATTGCTGTCATTGCTCCTTACAATCTGCAAGTAGATCTCCTGCGGCTGAGGTTGTCATCTAAGTATCCTGGTTTAGAGATCAAGTCTGTGGATGGGTTTCAAGGCAGAGAGAAAGAAGCCGTTGTGATCTCATTGGTTCGATCTAATGACAGAGGTCAGTCTAGTTTTATGATATTTTTGTTCTTCAGCCCTTTCATTTGACATTAGAATATGTAGATACAATACAAATTCACTGTGAAGAGCAGACATGGTCTGTTGTTAATTTACATAAAATGTGTGTTTTTTGTTAAATTTTGCAACCCATCAACAATATCATTTGGAGAAGATGGATATACGAACATGTATAGAAAGGCCAGATGGTAGATGGTCTTTGTAGACAGGATTACAAACGTTTCAAGGAAACACAAAAGTACAATCCTAATAAACAGATGGTCTTTAATATTTGATTATCATTTTACAAGAAGTTCTGTGGAAAATTCAATATTTGCATTATTCTTACACTTGTTTTACTTATCAATATCAGTGCATGTTGAATATGAACTGTAAAATTTGTAAAAGTTATTTAGCAACCCTTTTTATAGCTACATGTATTATGTTATTGAAATTGTGAACTTTTTAATATGTTATATATAATGTGTACTTAATTTCTATTTTGACGTTTATTTTCTTATTGTTTATCCTTGACTGAGTGGAGAAGGGACCATTACAGTTACAGTGATGAAATTTGCTCTCTTCTTCCCTGGCAGCTTTCTTTTGCATTCAGAATATTGCTACAAAAATTTGTAATTGTATATGATTTTTGTCATTCTAATTTTGTAATCACCATGATTATATTGTTTTATTGTTAAATTTCTTGAAAGTGCTGATTAAATAATAAATAATAAAACAAATAAAAATTTTAAAAAGCCTTTGTGTAAGCCTTTCCTTTCCTTTCTCTCTTTCTACAGGTGAAGTTGGATTCCTCAAAGAAGATCGTCGTATCAATGTCGCTATCACCCGAGCACGCCGCCATCTTGCAGTCGTCTGTGACTCACAGACCGTAGGAAAACATCCCTTCTTAAAGAGTCTCGTAGACTACTTCAACGATCATGGAGAAGTCCGCACTGCTTTCGAGTACAATGAAGGTACAGTCAAACCTGTCTATAGTGACCACCCAAGGGAAACAAGAAAAGGGGTCTTTATATACAGGTTCCTTTAGTACATGTTTCAATAAGAAACCATTTTCAAGGGAAACATGAAATGTGGTCTTTGTAGACAGGTGGTCTTTCTATACAGGTGGTCACTAAAGCAGGTTTGACTGTTACAGAAAGTCAAAACTATTATTCTAGCCATCTGTCTGTAGTGGTCACTTGATTGTTTAATAACAATAATAATAATATTTAATTTTTATATAGCGCTCAATACAAATGTCTCTAATCGCTTTACAAATATACTACACTGTAAGTGCTTAGTTCATGGAACGGGTTGCCTGTAATTCTAATATAGAATAATATGAATACATTTGTGTTCTTTTTCAAGGGAAAAATTAAAACATACTTGATATAAATGATGTGCGTACAGTGTATACTGAATACAATGCTCAATATGGTAATCTCATTTTCAAAGATCTTTTATTTTGTTTAACAAAATTATATTCTTGTGGTATCATGCAGGTTTATCACACCTGCCTCAATGAGCCTCTCAAATTAAAATGGCATGTAGTGCTGCATTTGCTATTATCTTGGGATCTAAATTCTCTTCTTTATTTCTTATTTTGTTGGGTTTTCCTTGGGTATTTGACACCACTCTTGTGTTAACCCAATAACAGCTGTTTTCAGTCACCATCAATTTCCTTTTTATTTAGATTAAGTTCTTATAATGAGTGGAATTTTGCTTTTATTTGTTTCTTGTAGTTCTGACTTCTTCGCTTGGGGCACCCAGACCAGATCATCTTGTCTTCAAATCAAAGACTTCTTCCAGTCATAAGGGTACCAAGGCAACAGGAGCAGTACCCAAGGGTCAAAGGAAAGGTCAAACTAAGAAGCCAGAGGTTACAGGTCATGGGTCAACCATTGACACTGTTCAAAGGTGACTATATTGATGATAATTTATTGATGTGATATCACTAATGGGATTTTAATTAGGCTTGATGTGTTGCTATGAAAATATAATTGGGGGAGGGGGAGGGGGAGGGGGAGATTGTAATTAAGAAATGGGACATCATTATAAGTTAAAGTTTTCTTTCTTTCTCAGTTAACTGCCCTCTTCCAACTCCAAACTTATCCTAACATGTTAAACTCTAATCAATGGTAGATTTTTATGCCTCCGTTACGAAGTAGCCGGAGGCATTATGTTTTCGGGTTGTCCGTCCGTACGTCCCGTTCTCGTGATCGCGTTATCTGAAGAACCGATTAATGGATTCCTGCCAAACTTTAGTCATGTATGTATCTTGCAGAGCCGATGAACTGATTAGATTTTGGGGTCACGAGGTCAAAGGTCAAAGGTCACAGGGCTCATTATGTATGCAAAAACAGCTCGTGATCGCGTTATCTAAAGAACCGATAGATGGATTCCTGCCAAACTTTAGTCATGTATGTATCTTGCAGAGCCGATGAACTGATTAGATTTTGGGGTCACGAGGTCAAAGGTCAAAGGTCACAGGGCTCATTATGTATGCAAAAACAGCTCGTGATCGCGTTATCTCAAGAACCGATTGATGGATTCCTGCCAAACTTAGGTCATGTATGTTACTTGCAGAGCCAATGAACTGAGTAGATTCTTGGGTCATGAGGTCAAAGGTCAAAGGTCATGGGCTCATTATGTATGCAAAAATAGCTTGTGAACGCATTCTCATTAGAACTGACAGATGGATTACTATTTAACTCAGGACATCTTGCAGAGCCAATGAACTGAGTAGATTTTAGGGTCATGAGGTCAAAGATCAAAGGGTCATATATGTATATAATGGATTACAATTGAAATTGATTTGAAAAATTTCTTCTGTTTTGGTTTGTAAAATTGCTCCATGACGGAGGCATCATTTTCGACTGCGCAGTCGAAGTTCCATCTAGTTAATTTTCAATTTGCTTCTTTCATCATTTTAAGACGGAATCAAAATTTGACAATATTTTGAAAAGTCATGAACCTCTTTGGGTAGTTGTTTTATGCCTCTGTATTTGTTTTTACCGATTCTAGGAGCAAGGAGAACGCCACTTTTCTGAATGAAACCACAAGGAGATTGTTGGAATTCAAGAAGGAACCAGAAGAAAGGAAAGTTGTGTTTCCTTCTTTGTTGAACTCTCATCAGAGATACATTGTACATGAGGTAAAATTGTAATAATATTTTTTTTCTCACAACAACCCTTCTTTTCAAATCATAAATTCCATCTTTTATCATTGAATTCATTCTCAAAATAAATGATGTCATGTTTCAGTTAATGCACTTTGTAATATATCCCCCCTCCCTCCTTTCCTTTGTATTTTTCTTGTAATCAATCTTTTATCAGCATATCATGTTTGTATTTTGTTTTTTGTTTTTTATGGAGAATGAAATGAATAAAATGAAATGTTTTAAAAGATTTTGATGCCCTATATATGCCAAAGTAATATAACCTTTCAACGGTTGAACCCGATTGTAACATTGTTAAAGTGAACCGTCCTAGAGCTTTGTAATCCACAATTGTTATTCATACATACAAGAGATGAGAGACAGAGAGAGAAAGCATGATTTTGTGTTTTGCGATAAATGTTTATAATGAAAAAATTATTATATGATGGAAACGGATCAGTTTCTTTACCATTATTTTGTCATGTATTTTCAGCTTGCGGAAAGCTTTGGACTGAACCACTTGAGTGTAGGTGAGGGGAAGGAGAGACATATTGTAGTCAGAAAGCCAAAGGAAAGGACCGAGCCACCCCCAGTTGAAAGGAAATCAGAGGAGCGAAATACCCCCGTCACCGGCAAGGAAGATTCCAACCTCACTGTGGAGGACTTGGTGGAGGACTTTGAAACAGAGAATAAAATGGAGCTCTTATATGAGGAGGAGGAAAGAGAAGAATCAACAGAAGAAAGCAATGCTGGGGCGTGTAATGTGGAGAAGTCTGAAGTTGAACAGACCAAAGAGAAAGAGAAAGAGGTTAAGAGCAGAGACTCAGAGACTGATGAGATGAATCTATGGAAATGTAAATTTTGTGGGAAGCGTTTACCCCCAGGAAACCATCTCCTGCACGAAATCCACTGCGAAAAGACGCAAGCCGAGAAAAAACGGCAGAGTTCAGCGGGGGTGAATAAAAAGAATCGCAACAAGGCTCAGAAGCAGAAGCAGAAACAGAATCTTGAGGAAGCCGAGGAGGAGGATTTTGATACTCTTGTTGCTATAGCAATGAAGCGTGATAACGAGTGTAACTTTACACGATGCAAAGAGAAGATTACCATTACTGGTTTGATGTGTGAGTTCTGTATGAGACGATACTGCTTTAAGCACCATATACCTGAGATTCATGGATGTGAAGAGATGGCACGGCACCATGTGAGGCACCAGATGCTGAAGTCAAAGGTCGTTACCAATGGCAGTGGGGTCAGAGAAAAGAAGGTTGACCCCGCACACAAAGCCAATCTGCAGAGGAAATTAGGCTCTAAACTTGGTCAGCTCGGCGAGCAGAGGCAGCGTAAACAAAAGCCAAAGTAGACCTTATGGTTTAACTCTCTCATCCTGTATGCTGTAGTCGACTTTATTTGCTAAACTTTAGGTTACATTGTGATTCATTTTGTTCTAGATGACAATAATAACATAATCAGTTTCCTGGAACACAGAATTTATAAAGAACCAAATTTGAATACATAATTATTCAGAATTACAATGGGTTTGTTTATTTTTTGCTGCATGACCCTGGCTTAGAAATACCCCCAAACAATAACCATGGAGACTGCAAGCCAGTGGTTTCTGGGGGGGGGGGGGGGGGGGGGGGGGAGGTGGCATGCTACTTTTTCACTAATTTCACAGACAGGCTGTTTTCGTTATACATTACCTTATTTCTTGAATGATAACTTAACAGAACAAGTACAATTTCTACGAAATCAGGTAAATGCTTTACTTTACTTTAAAGGTAAAGACCAGTATTGGAAACGCCCCAATTTCAAAAAATGAAATGGAAGCTCTCATTACCAATCATGTGAAAGAATATGTTTTGACTAATACATGATGATAAAAACTTTGCCGGGAAACCGCCTACTAATTCATATATTTGGTAAATTTGTTTCTCTCATGGTCTGTGAGAGATATAGGGTAGTCCCATATACATCTTTCTGTGTATAGTGCTTGTAACTTTACGAACAATGGGCCAAATTTCTTATCATTTTGATGATTCCAGAACCTTGCAGATGCTAGATGCTAGATGATCAACCTTTTCTGATCGATTCCACAACGTTTCTTTCACAATGCAATCGCATGACCATAACTGGTCTTTACCTTTAAGCAATTAATTTAAAGTAATAATGTCCCATTCATCATCAAAATGGTTACTCATGATCAACTCAAAGCTGTCCAGAAGAATCATAACATTATGCAATGAATGCAAACTATATTCTGAATATTTACATTCAATAACATTCATCAGGTGAGTGCAATAGTTTGCCAGGAGGCTGTTGTGGAAGAACTGAGAAGTATTTGTAATTTTAATTCATCTAAGAACAGCTCTGAAATGTGTGTACGCTGATCCTAGCATATGCCAAATATACATTGGGATCAGAGAAAATACTCAACTTATGCAATTGATAGGCTAGTGTAATTACGTATGTGAGGTCGACTGTATGAACCATATCTGTGATTTACAAGTTAGGTGTCCATGAATGTAGTGCAATAAAACTGGATTTTGCTGAGTGAAATAATACGACGGCAAAATGTTGATCATGAGAACAGTTCATGAAGCAGGAACAAAGAGTATACCGAAAAAATTGTTTCACACTAAACTTGTGAAGCTGTACTTGGTGATATAACTGTACTGTAGAAAACGAAAGAAAAACAAATTATGTCAGCAAGTGGTATCATTTGTGATCGTAATAATAGATATTTATTCCTTGGATTGTGGTATAGGTGCATAATTACAATAAAAGATAGTTCTAAAGAGAAACACTTGTATGATTATGTTGTTATTATGTTGCATAAGGTTTAGAGCTGTAGACAAGGATTTGTGCGATTATAAAGTGTCCATGCATCAGATTTCTGGAACGACTGGTATTGGTTATATTTCTCTCTTTCACAAAACATGACATACGATGAGGTGAAATATGACATAATCTTGTACTTTTAACTACAAGTTGAATAAATATATCAATATTATGGATTGTTTTAATGCAATATGGAAATCTAACCTTTAAACATTACACATATATCTATGTATTATTTAGAATTTTAGATTAAGTAATACAAAAAAGTTAGAAGAAAGAACGATGGAGAGAAAAGGAAAAAGAGAGAGAGAAGGAGAGAGAGTATGAGGTAGAAAATCTTAAGAAATGAAGCAAACATGCTAAGGCAAAGAACAAACATTTCAAAGAAGTCGCAAATACAGGAAAGAAATACATGTCATGAGACAAATGACATAGAAAAGGTAGAAAGATGAAAGGGCAACAAGCTGTTCAAACTGAAAGAAGAAAGAGAGAATGGAGAAGGAAGGGAATAGGAGTTCGGAGAGAGGGAAGAATAGACAATGTGTGAAACGGTCTGGAGGAAAGCACAATAAAACATGAAGAAAGGAAATATTTTGGGCTCGATGAAATAAATCATACAAGTTATTTGATTACATTCTGACTATATCATTTACATGTATCTAAATTCTATTCTGATAATCTCTATTCACTTCTCTCATGTTCTCGTATCTTTTCTCCTCACAAAATCATTCTCAATAATTCATAATCTGATTGATTTGATTATAATACACTACAGACTTACACACATATAACTGAAATTCAGTTGCAACTTAAAGAAAAGAAAGAAATGGAAGTGAACAAATCAACTGGATATTTACAAAAGTTGTTGTGTCTTTATTGAACATAGCAGTACACTTCATGGTGGTCACATGATCAGACAAATGTGGTACAAACCATATTTTCAGAGCCAGAAGGGCTTTAACTCTGTGTTGAAGTATGTGAGGTAATGCCCTTCTAGCTCCAAACAGATGATACAACAGAACATAACTTTACTACATAAATGATGCAAACCAGGAGAAAACAAAAAATTAACTTATCACCCATCTTTCCATCAAATCGTCGCTGTTTTCACAAAGTGACGGTAGTGAAAAAAATTGCATTCACTTTGCGTTACGATTTTCCTCACTACCGTCACTTCGTGAAAACAAGGACGAAATCTCTCGTATACATTTGAAGAAAACTTATTCAGGCTATTGTTTACTAGACAAATCATCAGTTTCCTTGGAAACTGTACCCATTTTGAACTAATATATGCCCTCAAAACTTTCCTATTTCAAAAAAACAAATCATCAGTTTGGAGCCACAAATGTATTAACTCTGTGTTAAAGTATATTTGTTGACGCCTTTCTGGCTCCAAACAGACAACATATAATTCTAAGTAATACACATTTAAACCATGGCCCTTCATATTAATATATGGAGCTTCTATGCTCATATTGCCTCTCTAGCATACACATAGAATGATAAAATGTTCTATCTGTCATAGAGACAGAGATAAACTGAAACTTGCTTGACTTCCAACCTATCGTATTTTATTAAATATAGTTAAAGACATTACCTGGAGAATAAAAGACAACTATTTGCCATTTCCTAATTTTCACAGTTTCCGCAATATACTGTTTACAACATATCCACCCTATGAAATTCTGATATCATGGCACATTGTACAAATTTGTAAAAAGATGTAGCATTCCCAGGACATGGGAGTACATGAACAAGGGACATATAAATTAACAACACAAGCTAAAATCATTGATACAACAAATTAAGAATAACTAGATGGAACTTCGACTGCGCGCAGTCGAAAATGATGCCTCCGTCATAGAGCAATTTTACAAACCAAAACAGAAGAAATTTTTCAAATTCAAGTTCAATTGTAATCCATTAACAGGTTTTCAGAATATTGTGATTACAAGCTATTTTTGCATACATAATGAGCCCATGACCTTTGACCTTATGAACCAAGAATCTACTCAGTTCATTGGCTCTGCAAGAAACATACATGACCTAAGTTGGCAGGAATCCATCAATCGGTTCTTGAGATAACGCGATCACGAGCTGTTTTTGCATACATAATGTGCCCTGTGATCTTTGAACTTTGACCTTGTGACCCCTACATCTAATCAGTTCATCGGCTCTGCAAGTAACATACATGACCTAAGTTTGGCAGCAATCCATCAATCGGTTCTTCAGATAACGCGATCACAAGCTCGTTTTGCATACATAATGAGCCCTGTGGCCTTTGACCTTTGACCTCGTGACCTCAAAATCTAATCAGTTTTTTGGCTTTGCAAGTAACATACATGACCTAAGTTTGGCAGCAATCCATCAATCGGTTCTTCAGATAATGCGATCACGAGCTCGTTTTGCATACATAATGAGCCCTGTGACCTTTGACCTTTGACCTCGTGACCCCAAAATCTAATCAGTTCATCGGCTCTACAAGATACATACATGACCAAAGTTTGGCAGGAATCCATCAACCAGTTCTTCAGATAACGCGATCACGAGCTCGTTTTGCATACATAATGAGCCCTGTGACCTTTGACCTTTGACCTCGTAACCCCAAAATCTAATCAGTTCATCGGCTCTACAAGATACATACATGACCAAAGTTTGGCAGGAATCCATCAACCAGTTCTTCAGATAACGCGATCACGAGAACGGGACGTACGTACGTACAGACGTACGTACGTACGTACGTACGGACGTACGGACGGACGGACAACCCGAAAACATAATGCCTCCGGCTACTTCGTAACGGAGGCATAAAAATGACAATGCTTCCATAAGAACCTTAGATGGCAGAGATATTGGGCAAGTCCAAAATAATATTCACAGAGATGGAGAATAATCATTCCGATTCAATTAATCCACTGCCTACGAGAACAGGATAGATCCTGTATTAACCCTATAGGAATCAGAGCATTCAGTAGTCCATGGGCGAATGAAGTTTGGTGTCATTTTATGCCAAAGCAGTGAAAGATATGATCTCTGCTTAGGTGTCATGGGATAATGGTTCGTTCGTTTGACCGTCAATTGAAGGGTAAAGGGTTCAAATCCCAGCCCTGCATGAACGTCCTTTGGCAACATTAATCCACGTTTGCCACTCTCCACCCTGGTATAAATGGGTACCCAATATGCTATAGTGATTAATAAATATTTGTCTGCTTGGCTTTGACGGGGGTAATTACATTGGACTTCCGAGAGCATCATATCATGAAGGACGAAGAAGCTACTATTATTAACATTAAAAATACCATTTATGTGGGGGAGAGAAAGGTATGATTTGGACAAAGTTCAAGTGTCCTACAGATAAACTGCACAATATTTTGGACTTGCCTAATGATATGAAAACATTGATGGATAACAGGGCTATATACAGAGGAGTAGCAGATTGTGAGAGGTTGATCATAATGGTCCCATTGGTCTCATCACTGTAAAGAAAGACAAAAAGAAACAAACATGGATAACAAAAAAATGATAATTACAGTATACATTCATATTTTTACTCACTTTTTGATATTGCATACAAGTTGGACTATGTGCAATCTTATGTAACAAAAGATATGTGGTCCAATTTTAAATTTGCTTGAATTGCCCAAAATTTTGACTGGGATAACTTAAAAGATATAAGGAACAAACGCAGTTGATAAAGATGTTTTTCTTCCATTTGACCTCAGAATAATCCTCCCCTCCCACCAAAAAATAAAATAATAATAATAATAAATAAAAAAATAAAAAATAAAAAATAAAAATAAATAAATTGAAGGAAAAAAAGAAAACAATATTATATTAATAAAAATAAAAAATAATAAAAAGATCAGATAAATTACACTCAGAAAATTGCTTGCTAAGCCTTGGGGTACTTACATGGTCTAGGTCCTGGTCCACCCATGATAAAACCAGGTGGTCCTCTTGGATGAGGGGGTCTCATAAGACCAGCACCAGGAGGCATTGGACCACCAGGGAATGGTCCATTAGGATTGTAGCTATTAGGAGGGGGTACACGGACACCTGTACCAGGGGGACCTGGGGGACCACCAGGGCCACCGGGGCCTGGTGGTCCAGTACCAGGAGGGCCACCAGTGGAGAATGGATTGTGAGCGATTTTACCGGCCTGGAATGCAGCAGCTGAAAGATATGAAGAATGAGAACAAAATATGAAGTGAGGGTTACAGAAAGAAAAAAGGAAAGAGAGATAATCAAGATCTAGTCCATTGATGAGTAAAAAAAACCTCAAAAATACACCATAATTACAATTTGCCATGTAATCAACCATTAGTATATTTCACTCAGTCATTCTCGATGGGTATATTTGACTATCTGGGCAAATGAGTTTATTTTTGCGTCATACCATGCAGAAGGCCGGCAAAAAAAAACAACAAGGCATGTGATCAAAATTACCCTTAGTATTATATATTAAAAGGTATTAACTGGAAACGGTTGTAACATACATACTGCTAAGAAGTTAAATTTATCCCCGAGGTCATAAGCACTGCATGCTTTGGGAAAATATAACTCCCCTCTCTGTTCCAAAGAATGTTATACTGCAAACAAATTTCAGTTAATATCTGTATAATATTCAACATGAACTTACTTGTTTTATCAATGAGAGACTGTGCTTGTTCCTCCATCCATTTCTGGTAGTATATCCTTACATTCTCTTTGTGTTTTCTTCCATTGCAGTGCGTTTTTCTTACAGATGGCTACAAAAAAGAGAGCAATGAACAAAATTAAAACAATAACTATATCAGATCCTTACTATAGCAGTTTTTAGCACACTACAATAGCCGCCCTCACCATCAGAGGGCAGCATGCCACTGGGAAGGCCTTGTCGGTGACTAGACGTATAAATGATACAGGAAACAGGATGAATTACCCAACGTAATTCTGGTGATTACGAAGGACAGAGAGGTTATCGAGTAGATACCCAAATCAACTTTACTACTTATCTTTCTTTCTTCTTCTCCTTCTTTCATTTCTCCTTGTTTCAACGACACTTTCGTCCAGAATTTTTTGAACATATAGGAAAAAAAGGTATAAGTAGTCTTGATCTTGGAACATACATAACCCTTCAGGTGTACATAAACCCACTGAATATCTTAAAAGCCATGTTAAGACGTGATGACGTACACTACCTATTTTTTTAAAAAAATTAATAAGGCAATTATAAAAAATAAAATGTGAAGCGTCCCCGCCCGCTTTCTTTTGGGGGGCCGACTGCTTTTTTAAATATTTTTTTATTCCATTTTTTTTTCTTTTTATGAAAAAGCATGAAAATATACTGCTAAAAAAGGGCCTCCTCCTTCCTATTTTTCAAAAAGGCAGGACGCTAAACATTTATTTTTTAATGGCCTGACAAAACACAAAACAGTGGCAGAACAATTAATAACGGTACCATTTTAAAAGAATGGCGATTTCAATTTGCCTTTAAAAAGTGTTAATGATGTAGGACTTACCGAGTCATGCGTGAGATAGGTGTCACAATAGTCACAGTAGTACCTGTATAGGGAAAAGAGAAGAAACAACACATTCTCTCATTTAACCTGAAATTTGGTAGGAGCACCTTTTCAAGAACGTTGTCTTTGCGATATTGCCATTGACTATAACGTGTATTCACTTCCGGGTTTTATTGTGCGAACGGCTATCCATACTTTCATTCACTATACATGCAGATGTTACGCGATGTACCAATGGTTTGGACTGAGCGGAGCTCACGCCTCCCTAATTAGCTGATTCCAAATATTTGGGAAGGGTATTTTCAAACTGTTGGGCCGAATGATCCCTTGGGGCTAGCGAAAAAAAAAGCACCTGGATATTATCCTTACATCTAGCCCTACTTAAGCCGCGGGGGCTCGGCTCAGGAAAGTGAGTCGTCTTGGAGCTAGGATGCAAGCAACATTTCAATCGCTGTTTTGACCAAGATATTTTTAGAATTTTGGGGGTGAGCCCCCTTGGGAAATATGGAGAAAAACCTGCTCTTTCATATGACACCACATTTATTGAGTTTCACCTTCAGGATCACGAGGCCTAAAGGTTTGAATTTCAAATTTTTCATAAAATCATTGACCAATTTTGCATGGTCGTGCAATGCACGTAGACCACAGAGGGATGCGTGCAATCTCTATGGGGAGAATTTTAGCACACAACATCGGGTGCACAATCAGACACCCTACTCATGATGTGAAAGTCTCTCAGTCTCTGTTAGGCACATTCATGGGGCACTAGAGGGCGCTTCGCTCGCGTACGACAATCTGAATGGCCTTGCTGCGGTGGGTCGGCAATAATCAGCCCAAAACTTGGATATGGGAGGTTGGAAGGATATATCTTTTTTATAATGTTATCCGGTCTTACCCTTAACCATCCTATGTTTAATCTATGTAGAAATAACATGCGAGTGTGATAAGAGAAACATCGGGCCCATTACTGAAGTAACTTTTTAAATATTAGCCTAGAAATGACCACCAAACGGAAAAAATTGACATTTTTTCCCGACAAATCTTCATAAAATCTGAGTTATAAACAAGTCACATCTAGGTACACTAATACAAATACGATTTTCTGAAAATTCAGGTATGATTTATT
Organism: Strongylocentrotus purpuratus; assembly: GCF_000002235.5. Lineage (NCBI taxonomy): Eukaryota > Metazoa > Echinodermata > Echinoidea > Camarodonta > Strongylocentrotidae > Strongylocentrotus > Strongylocentrotus purpuratus. The sequence goes on from NW_022145595.1 coordinate 28,301,726, forward strand.
AAGTTTCTTTCAAGTATATTTCTGCGCATTGCAGCGCCAATATTCTACACTGCTTCAAAATCACACTTGAATTTTTTTTTTGCAACGAATTTGATACGAAGTCCGCGAGTGTTCCCTGTTCCTTGCGTGTTGAAAGTTTGGTAATATATAGTTTGCATTGACTCGCGCACGAAAAAATGGTCGAAAACAAAATGTCAAATGAAGAAATAAACAAGCTTTTGTATAGTTATAAGAGTTCTACCGAGGTTTCTTTGTCGATTCAATTGATTATATAGTCTCAATTAGAATTCAGAATTATCTCACTGAAAAGTTAAGAAACCGACGATGTTCTCGATCTTAGTTATTTTCATTTTGCCAGCAGCCGATCTAGCGTTGTTTGGGCAAAAAGCTAGGCCGCTGCCTTCCCACACGAACCCTTCCGAGTCCCGCTAAAATGGCGCTCTGCGGAGCTCCGAAGCTGCGTTGGTATCGCTGCAAACTCTCAGCCGGCTAGCTCCCCACGAAGGACCATTCGCAGTATGGCGGGAGTGTGTGTGTGAAGTATGATTTTGGATTCGAGAACGCACGTAATGCAACCGTGCGCGTCATTTTCAGCTGTCGAATGTATACGACCAATTTTACATGTACGATTTTTAGTACAGATACTTGGTCAGTTTTCTTCTTATATCTTTGGTTTTACAACATTTAAAAATATAATTTCTTCAAATTTGCTCCTGACTCGGTTCAGACTAATTGTCTGATGTGTTTTCAAGTCAATTTTTTTAATATATTTTTTTGCATGAATTTGCCTAGAGTCTATCTCTGTAGAAGTCAATGTAAAAACTAAAATGGGCCGTAAAATGCATCAAGAAAATCATTGCGGAATCCGTGTTTTTCGCATCGCTAATGCGCCGATCAAAAATATGAAACGTCTGCATATTCGCAGACGTTCCTTAATTTTGAGGACAAATCGGTCCGCCTTTACTGAAGACGATCCTCGTTTATGCAGACGATCCTGATTCTCGTACCAGTCAGTGCCCCTACTGAGTTATAGTTTATACCCTTACGCGTCAAAAATGGATACGAAAGTACACTAGCACCATCTAACTGTGTGGAGAGTGTGAGGAAATAAAGAATGGCCATTGAGGATAGACATTCTTGTGAAATAAGCCACTGGAACTGCCACTGCAAAGCTGCACTGCAGCTGCACTGCTCATTCACTTTGTACGTAGCTATAGTAGTAGCGTGTACGTTGCGTGCAATGCCTATGGGAGATTCCACCACCGCATAGTTAGCCACAGACTTTACACGGAAGCGGGTTTGTCAATTACCAGTGGCTTAATCCACGAGAAAGCTTGAGGATCTAAGTTTGTATGAAAAAAATCAGTCGAATACTCACTTGGGCATCTTTAAATCTGCTTCAGTTCAATATAGAAGTAGGCAAACTTAGATAATTTCGAGTATGAAATAGATTGACACAGTGCAGTCTCAGCTCAGGTCACGTTTACGTTTGGCGTGCAATGCAATGCATGCAAACAATACGTCGGCGACGCATCGCGTAATATGGTAAAATAGACAGAGCAAATAGAAATTGAAATCCACTCATATACCCTGTCTTACAAATTAATCGCGACGTTTTACTTGATACTTGATGAGGTAATCCCTGAAGCAGCTTTTCCAAGTTATACTGGGATGGGATGTGTTGTGACAGCAGGTGAAGGTGCAGACAACAAAAGGGTGTACAATTGCTTTATACAGTAAAATAGTGACGTGCAAGTAAAAAAAAATCATGCTGCTATATGGTTTACAGCATTCTGGAACCTAAGGAGGTTCCAACCCTCTGATGACAGGGAGGGCCGTCATCTAGATCTGGAAAGCAGCAACTGTTGGGGCAGTAACCAGGCCCCTGGGAACGATTTTTTCACTGGGGGTGCTCAGGGTCCTGGGAACGATTTTTTCACCGGAGCCGCTGAGATATATAACTCAGCCAGCCGTTGAATAAGGGGGGGGGGGGGGGGGGGGGGGGGGGGGGGGGGGGGGGGGGGGGGGGGGGTAAGCGGACACTTTTTTGGGGGATTCCAAAAAAAAAATCGCAACGACTCAGCCACCCGAAAAGTTGCTCAGTGGGGGGGGGGGGGGGGGATGGGGTAAGCGGACACTTTTTTTTTTTTTTTTTTGGTCTCGATATTTGAAAATTTGACATATTTCTTCGTTGGGGGGGGGGGGGGGGTAAGGTCACCTTTTTTAGGTCAGCTGTGGGCATATTTTTTTTTTTATAATTAAAAAAAAAAAAAAAAAAAACCAAAGGGGAGGGGGGGGGGGTTTAGCTTTTTTTAAGGGGGGTTTACACACATAAAAAATACCAAAGGGGGGGGGGGGGGGTTTGAACCCCTAAACCCCCCCCCCCCCCTGCGTACGCTCCTCATACAGTAAATATATCATACCGAAAAAATTTGCAGGGGGTGCTATGCCCCCCCCCCCCCCCTGGAAAAATTCCGGGGGTGCTGCAGCACCCCCAGCACCCCCGCTTCCCAGGGCCATGGCAGTAACTGCAGTGAATGGTAGTTGATTCCAGATGCGAATGGTGCGGGGGTAAAATGAGTACTTGTAGGAGTTGATTGTTGCCTCAGGAACAGAGAGCTTGAGTGTGTGGTCTCTTCTGCTGATGTAAGTAGCTTTGGTTATGAGGTGAGGAAGACAAATGTTGACTAGCTGGTGGTGTATTTTAAAGAGCATGGTGCTTTGTGCTAGAAGACGACGTGTGTGCAGTTTATCCCATCCCAGCTGGGAAACAAGCCCTGTAGCTGACGTGGATCTTCGGTAGTCGCGGAAGACAAAAAGAGCAGCTGTTTTCTGTACCCTTTCCAGATCGACCTTCGGCAGCACCAGAAGTGTGGGGGTTCCAGGCTTCAGCGCCATACTCTAGCTGCGGTCGAACCAGGTCTGTGTATGCTCTTGACGTCACATCCTTGGTGCATGGTGACAGGGTTCTCCGCAACAACCCAAGGGTTTTGTTGGCCTTGTACAGTAGGAGTTGGCAGTGTGTATTCCAGCGAAGGAATATTGGTTACAGTTACCCCGAGATACTTGTACTTGTCTATCCTGGGTATTATCACGTTGGAAATCCGGTAGTCATGCTGTATTGGTGTTCTTTTCCTCGTGATGGTAAGGGAGGCGCACTTCTTGACATTGAAAGCCATGAACCATTTCGCTGACCAGTCAAACAAGGTTTGAAGGTCTTGCTGAAGGATGGAGGTGTCATTCTTAGTGTGAATTTCTCTGTAGATCACACTATCGTCAGCAAAAAGGCGCATCTTGGACTGGATATTTGCAGATTGATTCATAGAAGAAAGTTAAGAGGCAGAGAAAACCCCAATGAAAAGTAAACGGATGCCAAAAGGGCGCCCTGGAAACGAAATTCGCGCCATTTTAATCCCTAAAAAACCCTCAAAAAGTTAATTGAAATTCACTCCATCTTCCTAAAAAATAGAGCCCCTCATGCAGGCTTAAACGTATGAGATCGGGCAGAATGTAGGAGGTACTCCTGCATTCATATAAAAAAAAAGTCAAGGGGCAGAGAACACCCCGATGAAAAGTAAACGAATGACAAAAGGGCGGCCTTGAAACGCAATTCGTTCCATATTAATCCCTAAAAAACCCTCAAAAAGTTAATTGAGATTCACTCCATCTTCCTAAAAAGAGAGAGCCCCTCACGCAGGCTTAAACGTATGAGATCAGGAAGAAAAATGCCTTAGACTGAAGGGGGTATACCCCAGCAAGCATAGAATAATTTCCAGGGCATGAAGAAACCCCGATGAAAAGTGTAAACAGATGCCAGAGGGGCGGACAGATAACGATTTCACTACATTTTAATGCATGAAAACACCCCATAGAGTTTAATGAGTTTAAACCCATCTCCCTCAGGAATGGAGCCCCTCCCGCAGGCTTAAACGTATGAGATCGGGAAGAAAATGTCCTTAGACTGTAGGGGGTATACCCCAGCAAGCATAGAAGAATTTGCTTAAACTATATAGTATTTACACCCCAATACACGCACACACTCAATAGACCCGGTTCATATATTAAAATTGAATACACCCCATACAGGCACTCACGTTTATGTGAACATTTTCTTGTAATTTTGTTTGAAATGTGAAACTTATTTGCAACTTTGTTTATGAGAGAACGGATCAGAAACCTGAGTTTTTGCCTGTAGTACTCTCAAAAAACGCCATTGCATGAAAGCGACTGGATAGCCGAATGTGAGTGGTTGTGCGCTCAAACCACGTGACGTAAATCTTAATTGCCTATGGAAGGAAACCGCTGAAGGGTATCGCGTGCGAAATTTAAATCTCTACTAGACTCTCTACTTGGAATCCAGTCTCCACACAGTATTTGTTTCCATGTCGGGCAACTCTCAGACAAGCTTTTAGGTTGTCAAGAGCAACTACCTTTGTTTAAACAATTTGCATAAATTTGGAATATTAGTTAGCCGGTCTATATTGTCTCAATTGGATACCAGGTAAACTTTTTTTTTTTTATTGATAGCTACTCTTGATACCATTTAAAATCCAGGCTCATACACCATACCTGTATTTCAGATTCATAGCAAGAATTCTCTCTTCTTGTGTTGTACCCTTGTCTCCATTGCAGCAGGGATGATCTGACTTTAACTGTAATCCACAACCCCCTACATTTCTACTTTTCAATACTATCCTTACATCATTCAAAAGTCTTTATGTTAATTGTTTATTGTAAATTAGATCTTTAGCAAGATCTTTAAATTGCTAAATGATCTGGAATCTTAGTTCTTGCTATCTTACTTCAGGTAAAGTGCTATTTTAGTGGTAGGGCTTAATTAGCAAAGGTTTCTCACTGTGTTACGACACCAAAGAATAGGGACATTTAGATTTGCACGTCGACATAGTGGACTACTACGTGTGACGTCCTTTTAAGTAAGGCGTAACACATAGCAGTCCACTATGTCGACGTACACATCTAAAAGTCCCTAATGTCCAGTTCTGGTCAAGTTATGGCTTGGTAACAGAATGACATAAAACATGTTCTTAACATTTAATTTTGCTTCTCATGAACATGCATTAGATTGCTAATCTTACAAGTTTTATCAGGAATAGATATCATTTAGTTGAAAAAAGTTCCAATTGAAGATACTTTATGACAGTTATTTCAAGGTTTTAAATACTCAAGCAGTACTGTGATGACTTATTTTCTCGTCCCCCTACCTATCTCTCTCTCTCTCTCCCTCTCAAAAGAGCGGTTTACTCACATGTTCAAATGTTATGCATACTTTTTTTTAAACAAAAGTTGTTCTTGACGACCTGAAAATCTGTCCGAGGATTGCCCGACATATCAAGAAGTAATTTGCAGACTGCATTCCGAGTATTGTAGTTCATTCATTGATAACAGGTTACTGGAATAACTCGTCACTATAGGTTCCCAGGAAAGACAACATCCATGAAATTGAATATGTTAGTAAACCGATCTATTACAACAGGGATCTTCCCACTCAATTTATTAAAGCGGGACTGTACTGTATATCTACTCTATATAGCCAACAATCTCTGAGCGGTACCCGTTGGGCCCCCATGACCCCCTTTTATCATGTTAATTGATATCTGATTTGATGAGATAACCACCTGACAGTGACCACGCAGGGAGGTCTAATTCCTCCTGGCCAAACTAGTGCAGATATGCCTCAATATCTACTTCTGTTTTGAGTCAACTGAGCCTTTGCAGTAGAAGAATAAGTCTAAATTCCAGGTCTGGCAACTGTCCATTAAATTCACAGCAGGGTTGATCAATATCAACTATATAGCATTTGTGAATACTATGTACTTCGATGCAAGATCCTTCTCTCCATTGCAGCAGGGATTTTTTCCACAAGCTTTGAGATGTACTGATAACACTTTAGCCAGGCTGCTCCTATTTATCGAGCACAAGCCTAATCTAACATCCATGCTTAAATACCCTTAGAAATGTTCATATTGTTTTATTTTGTTACTCTGTATGCGTTACCCCCCCCCCCCCTCCACCCGAATCATGTTTATTATTTTTTCCTTGAGACTGATTCATTGTGAATATATTAAGTACCGGAAGGACCCCATTAATTAAAAAAAAAACACCAACAAATAATATAATTTCTCATTCTTAATTAGTATTTACTGGATCCACAGCAAGGCCCATCACATTTCTTTTTTCGTCGATATCTCCTTTTCAAAAATTCACCAGGATATGTGAAATATATTATTTTGCCATCCCTGCCATTTGAGTCAGCAAACCATGATCTGCATGTTTGAATACTATATATCAACCTAACAAACCGTAAGTTGTTGTTTGCCTCCTTTGTGTAATTTTATTGTAGAGAATTTTAAAACATAATTGAGCTCAATAAATGAATAAATGAAATTATGGATCACATGAATGTGAATAGATCAATAAATGCCCCAAACAAATAATAAAACGATAGATAAATTAATACAAACATGTTATCATAAATATGAGGTCTGAAATCAGTTGTGAAATCAGTTGTATTGAATTCATAACGCGATCGGTTTATGAATACCTAGTATATGTTCTTACACATCTGTAACCTGTAAATCTGCACTTCATCATCGATATCTCTACTTTTCTTGCTTTTAATTTCTATGTATTATTCTATGTATTATTCTAAGAGGAATAGGGATGCTTGTGCCCTTTCTAGTTCAAATTTAAGATACTTTATAACAGTTATTTCAAGGTTTTAAATACTCAAGCAGTACTGTGATGACTTATTTTCTCGTCCCCTACCTATATATCTCTATCTCTCTCTCTCTCTCTCCCTCTCAAAAGACCGGTTTACTCACATGTTCAAATGTTATGCATATTTTTTTAAACAAAGGTTGTTCTTGACGACCTGAAAACCTGTCCGAGGATTGCCCGACATATCAAGAAGTAATTTGCAGACTGTATTCCGAGTATTGTAGTTCATTCATTGATAACAGGTTACTGGAATAACTCGTCACTATAGGTTCCCAGGAAAGACAACATCCATGAAATTGAATATGTTAGTGCCCTTTACATGTATCTAGCAATATATCCTTTTCTCATGATGAACTGCAATCTCATCTTGGTGTCTCCTCTCTTGAAGAGAGACGCACATCCCTTTCTCTAAGATTTGCAGAATCACTTCTCCAATCTAAGGTTCATCGACATCTCCTGCCTGAGAGCAGAGTTAATGACTGTAGCCGCATTCTGCGAAATGCACTTGATTTGTCCTTGCCTAAGATGAGAACTACGAGGTACCGAACTTCCCCCATCCCATCTTTCACTCGATCCTTGAATAATAATAAATAGAGGCTTAGGTAATTATCAGTATGTTGTATGTCATGTATTTCAGCAATAATATAATTATGTCCAATATTAATTGTCATGATGATTGGCACAGCAGGTTCTTCCATTCATTCATATTTTGATGTTGCATGTACTTTTATCCTTCCTCTCACTCTCTCATCCCTTTTCTCTATCTGAACTTGCCACTTTTCAAATTTCCTTTTCTTCTTCAGTTCTGATCTTTCCTCTCTATTTCTATTTCACTGCCACCCCCTCTCTCTCAGCTCTGTCTCTCTGTCTCTGTCTCTCTCTCTCTCTCTCTCTTTGCTCTCTCTGCCTCTTCCTCTTTATCCCTTTGTCTCTCCTTCCTCCCCTCTCTTTCTCTCTCACACTTTCTGTCCCTCCCTCCTCCTCTCCACCTCTTTTCTCTTATGATGATGTTTTACATTACAACATTCTATAATTATATTTCTATAATTATATGTTATTTTTACTGTGACCAATAACACCTAAGGAATTCCATTTCTTTTTGAAAATAATGATAAATTGAGGCTTAGGTAATTATCAGTATGTTATATGTCATGTATTTCAGCAATATAATTATGTGCAATATTAACTGCCATGATGATTGGCATAGCGGGTTCTTCCATTCATTCGTATTTTGATATTGCATGTACTTTTATCTTCCTCTCACTCCCTCATTCCTTTTTTCTATTCGAACTTGCTTCTTTTCAAATTTCCTTTTCTCTTCTTCAGTTCTGGTCTTTCCTCTTTATTCTTTATTTCACTCCCTTTCCCTCTCTCTCATCTCTCTGTCTGTCTCTCTGTCTGTCTCTCTCTGCCTCTTCCTCTTACTCCCTTCATCTCTTCTTCCTCCTCTCTGTTTCTCTCTCTCACTTTCTGTCTCTCCCTCCTCTTCTCCACCTCATTCTCTTCTGATGATGTTTTACAGTACAACATTCTTTAATTATCTGCTATTCTTACTGTAACCAATAATACCTAAGGAATTCCATTGTTCTCATGTGCAATATGTTTATACATTATACTGTACTCATATCACGCTTGTGATTAGCACACTGCCAAGACTCCAATTGTAATACTTTTTAATACTTTTTAATACTCAATACTCAATACTCAATACTCAATACTTAATTACAATTTTTCCAATGTTACAGTTAATTGAATTCAAGTATCTGTATACATTTTATTTGTTTATATGTCAACATTTATTCATTTTTGCTAGCAATATTTCATATCTAGTATTTGTTTTTTTTAAATCTTTTTTTGTTGTTTTGTTTTCTTGTTACTACTTTAATGTTTAACTTAAAAATGTATTCATTGTTATATATTTGTCCTCATTTGCTATGTTATCTTTATGTTTTTGAATGCTTTTTATATTGATGTAAACTTGCATTTTTAGTCTTCGGACTTGTTGACAAGTAATGAATAAAACCTTATTTGAACTTGAACTTGAACTTGAACTATCCTCTAGAGGGAGCTTCATAGCTAGAGACGCCCAGCCTAGCTGTTGGGCGACCATTCTTACGGTTCCAGGATGCCTGCCAGCCTCGGGGGACATGACACTTTTTGGCCTAGACCCCGGCGAATGGGAAGCCCTGGCGAGAAATATTCACAAATGGCGACATGCTAAGATGGATGTGCAAAGGAGCGAGAGGATAAGAGTGGAAAATGGAAGGAAAAGGGAAATCCCAGAAATGAAATGCTAACGTCAGCACCATCACAGCAAAGCACAGGTGCGAATCTAGGGGAGGTTTCGGTGGTTTAACCTCCTCCCCTCCCCCCCCCCCCCCTGGGCGGCCAAGTGAAAAAAGTGGGGGGGGGGGGGGGGGGGAGGGGAAAAGAAGGGGAAAAGGGGGAAAAAGAAGGGGGAAAAGTACAACAGTGAAACGGCGCGATTTTTGGAATATCCTGGATACGCCACTGGGTCGACTCCCCCCCCCCCCCCCTCCTTGGCAAAAAGCTAGATCTGCCCCCGAAGCATAACATTCACCTGCACCAACTGCCAGAAAGTGCAGCAGGTAAACTACAAAGCAGACGATAGGCACAAACTCCATTGTCTCTTGAGACAGACCACATATTGTGAATCACATATTCAGACCTTAGTGACCTTGTAGAGCATGTCGAGAGATCGCATTTATTTGCACTTTACTTCACACATTTCTGCTTCTATAATTTCTTTTCTCTACTGTCTGTCCTGGATATTTAATTTCTAGCTATATTTTTTTTTACTATGTTTTCTTTGCTTTGCCATTGTTCTTTGTTGTTTGTTTATGTATATTGTATTGTTTTATGTACCAATACTGCTCCCCATGGTAGACCAGCATCATCATAACAAAACAGCTGTGCTGAACATGGGCTATCCAGCCGTTTATTTTATCTTGTAATTCACTATTCTGACCATTCGTTATTGTTTTACTGAATGAATGTTGTCTTTTTATATGTAAAATAACACAAAAAACAAACATACGTTTACCAACAAGATAGATTCATTCCACGAGCTCTACCATTTCTAATATTTCTACCATTTCTACCGTCTTCCACTACCTTTATCGTATACGTACAATCCATATACCATCTTCCACTGCGTCTACCATTTCTACCATCTCCAATTACCTCCACCCTTTCTATACCGTACGTAGTATCATAACTCATAATAGCGTTCGTTCCCGAGCTAACATAACGGAAGAGCTGTATCGCCGTACAATAGGCCACTTTTGTAATGTAACCAAATTGAATGCATAACTATATATTTGTGAAGTGCCTCCATACAAATTATTTCATTCACCTGATAAGAATAATAGCATTTCAATAGACAGAATCCGAACTGCATACATTAATTGATCTCGGTTGAGTGAATTCTCCCGTCGTGTTTGCGAATTGCGCTCTATTCACTCAAATGCGACGGACCGTTTTCCAAATTGGGGGGGGGGGGCACTAACAAAAAAAAAGCAATTTCTGGGAGAAAAAAGGGGGCACCTACAAACCACACAGGGAAACCTCAAAGTGAACATAAACCATTTTAGACATCGGTGTATACCCGTAACCCCGACATCGTCATGATAGTGATGGCACTACCAGGGATGACATCAATATTTGGTCTGTTCTATATAAATTCACATCTTTCATCCTTCATCACTCCCAATAAAAACAAACATCATAATAATGCACTTCAATAATTGGCTGTTTATTTCGTATGAATGTTTGACAAGTTGCTAGTCGTCGTTTTCTTCTGGAATCTGGCCGCACAAGACCCAGGGTTAAAACCAGATGGTAAACTCAACGAGAATAAAGACTCTGGAAAACCTTATGATCCATGTCGTCACATAACATGACACATCGAACTTTCATTGTAAATACAAGTTGTCTTGATGAAAGTCCAAGCTTCAATGGTTGGAGGGGCCTAGTCTGCGCATGAACATGCAAGCCGAGAAGCCTGTTCAACGTACCGAACCGGGCTGGCCAGAAAATACGCACAAAACGGTTAAATGATTTTATGTCGACAGCCTGTCTGGAATCTCCGCAAAATGCGAAAAATTGAACAGCGTCGATTTTTTTTTCCCTCCTTTTTTTTTGTTGCTTCCATTTAAAATTATTGAAAAATATTAAAAAACTTGAATTCGGCGTAAATATTCATAATTGAATGACACACGCCCTTAAAACTAAAACAACAACAACACAACAACATTTCACAGACTTATTGATGATGCCACGCCCTAGTTTCCCTGGCGCCCCGGTAGCTCGCACACCTGTCCGAGCTGCCTATGAAAATTACTTTCCACCGGGACAACGTCCCCGTATAACCCAACATAATTAGGTATGCAATAATTAACGATACAAACAATATCTGCATGCTATACACCCGTTCTGCAGACAAATAATATTTCTCTCTCTACATGGAACAAGATTTTACTTTGCAGTTGGGTGTGATGGTCTGAATATTAATTTTCGAGCGAGCTAGCGAGCAAAAAAAAAAATATTTTTGAGGCCGCAGTGCGAAAAAATTACATTTTATAAAGAGGACAAAAAAAACAAACCCTGATGAATTTTGAGCACAATCTAATGAAGAAAGACTAAACAGTTATTTTATGAGTAACATAATTATAACATCTATAAATGAAAGCGAGCGAGCTCTAGGAAAAACTAAGAAAAGGGGCCCTGAGTCACTTAAACAGTCGATTAAATCGAAAAAAACACTTCGTGGCAGTACATGAGGCATATAACGTTTGAATGCAGTCTGCATCAGTCATGGCTACTTGGGCACTATACAGTATTGTGTTTCATGGCGTCCAAAGTTTGCTGGTTGGTAGGAGAGTCCTGCATTCTTTCGATATTTGTATTATTCTTTATCTTCTTGACTATTATAAATATGTGCCCATTGCATCCTCTACTAGTTCTGGCGAGTTCACAAATTCTAATTTTGAGACACCGATGGGATCGATGATTCCATCATCGTGCAACAAAAGGTTATGGGCGCTCAACATTGCTTCATCGGTCGGGCAATAGTACGATCCGGCGGCAATACTCTTGGTCAGGAAATCTCGCCAAGCCTTTGGACTATACCGACATCTTGCATGATACTCACGAGTGCCATCGTTCCTGTTGACGGGTGTAGATCTTGGTCGAAACAACTCTTTCATTAGTTCCTGGACTTCTTCGTCATTCCAATCAATATCAGTTGCCGTCGGGTGCTGTCCTCTGTAACCTCCTCTTGGACGATAGTCCTTGTTTAGACCTTCTTCAAACTGCAGTCTCCTTCTCTCGACGATGCCATCGTTGGCCAGTTCTCTGACAGGCCGTGAAAGGTGTTGGGGTTCGGAAGGGTCAGATCCATCATGACAGGAAGACACTAGGCAAGGCGCGTGTTGATCATCAGGGTTGACCTGCTTTTTTAATTGATCTGTTAAAAGAATGAATTCGAAAATAAATGTCAGGAAATGAGTGCCCTGAACTCGGATTCAAGCCAATGACTTACTAACGAGATACCCACATAATTACCTGGGTCGAGACGGTCAAATGAAGAATATTATCTTGCTAGAATGCATTTGGTTTCGCGACAAGGCAGACTGGGCTGTGCATTCTAATGAGCGCCAGTCAGTAACTTCCTCCGTTCCCCACCCACAAGACGCCTTTGTAAATGCCTTACAGTAAAAGAGACACAGTTATAGTAAGCACAGGATTGCGAATTTTTGTACTACTTTTATCAGTCTGCGACCAATTCTATTAACTATTAATCAACGATTATCAATTAAGTGTTCTTTATTGCCCTGGGAACATCTTCACTGTGATTTTAGTTTGGATTTTGGTGGGTATGATCTTCTTGCCTGTTTTACTTCTATACGATTTGGAGAATATAATGTAGCCAAGCAACTTTCATCATAGTCCCATGTGCATGGGTGTCGATCCGGGGGGGGGGGGGTATATCCCCCTAATATTTCAGGTGGGGGGGGGGGGGGAGGTGGCCTGTACGATCACCCCCCCCCCCAACAATTTACTATCAAAAAAAAAAAAATAAGAGAAAAATTAATGATGAGAGCCAGATGAGAGTAGTTGATTATTATTACTCGCAAGATGATCACAAGGACGGATCCAAGGGGGCGGGGGGCACAGGGGACACGTGCCCCCGGCCCCAAAAAAGTGTTAAAATCAGCCCCAATTCGCAAAAAATGTACTGAAAAACAGGGACGTGCCCCCGGCCAAAAAAAAAAAATAGTGTGCACTCCAAATCATTCCCATATGGCCCCATATGGGCTTGCTCCCTGGAAAAAAGGGAAAAGGGGAAAAAACGGGCAGAAGAAAAAAGGAAGGGGGAAGAGAAAAGGAAGCAAGACAAGAGAAAAACGGTTTTGTCCAAATGGCAGCATGCATGAAGGAGACGAAGTTTTCAGTTTGTTCCCTGATTCATACTCAGGGGCGTCGCTAGACCTTTTTCAGGGGGGGGGGGGGGGGGGGGGAGGGTGTAGAGGCCAATGATTACCGACAAAACTAGCCATCAATTAACGACAAAATTAAATGTCCCAATATTTACAAATTTAACCCTGAAGGCTGAATCGTTTTTCCTATGGAATATCTACAGTGCGTCCCAGAAAAAATGAAACCGAGAACTATCGATGTTGTATCATAACTTAATCACAATTATAATAAATAAATGACAGATATTTGGAAAGCTTAGATCCTCCTCTTTAATTTGATGCAACTCAAATGACTCATATCTCACGCATAAGTGATTAAAAGCAATTTGAATAGAGGAAACCAAAAAGTTATTTGGCGGGCGGTATCTGAATTTCAAGTAGAAAATCACATTTCTAGAAAGTTCAATTTCTGCTCTTTCATATGACACCTCAATCAGGAAAAATGAGCCAGGAATAACAAAGTTCTGTTGTTTAAAGTTCGTTTTCACTGGCTACCTGCCGTAGCAACAAACAGAGTTGACAAAAGGCTTAACTCCGTTTCGTTGACAATCAGCCATGCACAAAGAAGACGAAAGACGAAAGCTTTGACGTTTCCTTAAAATATTAGAGAAAGAATTGAAGACGACTCGTTGTACCGTTTTCGACTCTTAATAAGCCTGTCTGAATTCAGTTTCCCCCTTTAGCGCGAAGCGCGGAGGCTCTGACGTTTCCTTAAATTATTAGAGAAAGCAGACGATACCGATTTCGACTCTTAATCCTTGTCTGAATTCAGTTTCCCCCTTCCCGCGCGAAGCGCGAAAAGCTTATACGTTTGATTTAATTATTATAGAAAGAAAACGATACGTTGCACCGTTTTCGACTTTATTAAGCCCTAATCATCTGACCTCAGCCCCCCCCCCCTCGCGCGAAGCGCGGAAGCTTTGACGCTTCCTTAAATTATTTGAGAAAGAAGACTATACGTTGTACCGTTTTCGATTCTTAATAAGCCCTATTTGTCTGAATTCAGTTCCCCCCTCTCGCAGAGCGCGGAAGCTTTGACGTTTCCTTAAACTATTAGATAGCAGACGTTTTTTTGTACCGTTCGCGGCTCTTAACCCTAATTTGTCTGAATTCAGTTTCCCTCCTCTGCGCGAAGCCCGGAAGCTTTGGCGTTTCCTTAAATAATGAGAAAAAGCAAACGATTCGTTTTACTGTTCTTGACTCTTAATCCTTATCTGAATTCAGTTTTTCCCCCTCCCGCGCGAATCGCGGAAGCTAAGACGTTTCCTTAAATTATGAGAAAAAGCAGACGATTCGGTGTACTGTTTTCGACTCTTAATAAGCCTGCCTGAATTCAGTTTCCCCCTTGAGCGCGAAGCGCGGAAGCTTTGACGTTTCCTTAAATTATTAGAGCAGACGATTCGTTGTACCGATTTCGACTCTTAATCCTTGTCTGAATTCAGTTTCCCCCTTCCCGCGCGAAAAGCTTAGACGTTTGATTTAATTATTATAGAAGGAAAACGATACGTTGCACCGTTGATACGTGCTATAGACAATGGCAAAATTATTGGTGCTCTTTTTGTTGATTTAACACGAGCATTCGATACAGTTGATTCATCTATTATGTTAGCTAAACTGCACACAAACAAGTTATCTAATAGTTCGTTATCTTGGTTTAAATCATACCTTATGAATAAAGCAACAAGACAGTACAATGGTGTCAATTAGACAAACTTTGTCAAAATAACGTTCCCTATCTAGGAGTTTCATAAGGTTCGAAACTGGGCCCCTTCTATTTTTGATTTATATTGACGATATGGTCCATGTCTTTAGGGAAGAAAATGTCATAATGTATGCGGATGACACCACTTTCTACGTCACCGGAACTTCTATCCGTGAATTGGAGAATAAATTGCAACACGAAATTAATGCAATAGGTACATGGATAAGTGACAATAGGTTGCATTTAGATACACGGAAAACATAGTTTATTGTTGTAAGGAGTAAACAAAAACTTAGTACCTGCACTAATAACAGCAAATTGCATCACCTACGATGGAGTTTAATCAATCATTGTGTAGGTATTAAATGTCTCGGGATACTAATAGATAAACATTCATTATGGCATGAACAAGTTGATTCTGTATGCAAAAAAAAATATTTGCTGGTCTTGCGATGTTAAATAGAATTCGTCCTTTTGTAGAAAATGATATTCATGTAGATCGAATTACTAAACTTCAAAAGAGGGCAGCCCGTCTGATCCTTAGGTGTAATATTTACAGCCCATCAAAGGAAATGTTCTAAAGTCTGAACAGGATAATAATATTTAATAATAATAATAATAATAATAATAATAATAATAATAATAATAATTATAATATTCAATTTTTATATAGCGCTTAATACAAATGTCTTTAAGCCTTTCAGATATCGAATACATTTTAAAGATACCAAAAAGGGCATTAACTCCCGTATGATAACCGGCAAATTATTCCACAAATTTGGACATAGGTAATACAAAGAGTGTTTGCAGAACTCAGTGTGGCATTTGAGAACGACGAGATCGTGTCTGGCAGATTGCCTCGTATTTTTATCACGTGTTTTACTTAACTCTTGGAAATAATTTGAGTAGTAATCAGGAGAGAGGCCTTGACAGCATTTATAAACAAATGTATATCTCAAGTCATTGGACGTATAATGGATTCTTCGGCACACATACTCACCCGTAGTCTGTTTCATATTTTGTTTAATCCTTATAATTTCTTGTTACTTGTTTTTGTACTTTAACATATTTGATTATTCTATATTCGCAAACATTCACCTTGATATATATCGTTGTTTTACACATGCTCTTTTTAACTATTTACTTGGCATTATTGTTTGCTTTCATTCTTACATTACCCGTATCAGACATCTGAGCAGTAGTTTTACAAAATCATACAATTTACAAGGCACACTGTTTACAGTGTATCGAAACATTTTGTAAAGCACTGGATGCACGTTGCTGGTTTAACAAAGCTTTTTCAGTTCTATGAGATTGTCATGGTTGATTTATGTATTTGCTCTAGTGATTTGGATAACAATAACAATATTGACTGGCTTAACTTTCGGGAGATACCACATATATTGCCCTCACAAGACCCATATTGCCGTCGTCTTTGACTCGGGGCAATATGAGTCTAGTTTGGGAAATATATGTGGTATCCCCCTCAAGGCCAGTCCATAATTATTTTGTGTATGTTTTTAGAGGGGCCCTATGGGAGACCAACTAATGTTGAATGGGCTACCCCGTATCAATAAACAATAATAAAATACAACAAATAACAATAAATAATAATAGGATTTAACACCTACATGATATGTCGTATGCTTATCTAAATGAAATTTATTTAAATGCCACTTTATATAACAAAGGAAGGGAGAACTTCTAAAAGTCATAATGAAATCTTCAATCATCTCTACACATCTCTCAAACGGAACGTCTATTTATCTGTCTGTCTTGTTTACTTTTTGTATGTGTTTCCGTCCTGTTGCTCGTAGTATTTTACTACTTCTCTTGTTTATAATCATTATTTAGTAGTCAGTAGATTTTGTGATATTTATTTATGTTTATATGTATTATTCTTATCTGACGAGTTTGTTCATTTAGGACATACTCATAAGCTACTCATGAGGGACCTTGATTCCACAAGCCTTGCTTTCAACCAAGGTTATCTCATTTAGCTATTGTAACGCCATATTCTGTTAACTTGTTATATTCATGTCATATTTGTAATGTGTGTTATGAAAGAAAGATAAATAAAACTTGAACTTGAACTTGAACATATTATATTTAAGAAGAAAAAAACGTAAAAGCATTTACCCCATCTGGTCCTTGCCTTTCTCAAGACATCAAATCTTCTAATTTTTGAGAGAAGATCAAAAAGAACATTGATGTTGTTCTCATCCAGTGCATCTCTCTCCAGAAGAACTTCTAAGAGATCCAGCGATGAGCCTTGTGATTTAATCCTTTCCTTTACAGGTTTCGATTTGATGATGTCGGATGTAAGAAAGAGGATTTTATTGAGGTCTTCACTGTTGAGGCCTTCTGCGACAGAGTACAACAAAGACCGAAGATTGTTCCTAACGCTATGCTGAGGCCTGAGTAGAACAGAAGAAGAATGAGCCAAAGTGCCATTTCCAGACTGAGACGAGACTATCATTGTGATCACTGTAGCATTCGACGTACGTCAAAATGATCATAATAACTCTCAAAATATCCGCAAAGGGTATACGTCCCGTCAAAATTTCATCCACCCTTATATACACTTCAGCTCACAATAATAAGTTTTCAACCTTTATACAACAGTGGTTCTGATGTATAAGCATAACAGTTTACCTGATGGTGTACCTCAATAATGTAAATGGCGAAAACATGTTCCGTCGTATGAATAATAAGCACCATCGATTGTGTCACATTTAGCATTCAACGAACGAAACATGATACAGAACTCTTAAAATCTATCCTTTCTGTACACCGATGAAAAGATTTTTAGTTGACGTCCGTTATTTGACAACCAGTTTGCAAACTTCGAATACATATATATATATATATATTTCCATAACCGCTGTACGTAGCAGTACCAACCGGCCAACGTAGTGTACGCTCTGTCTTCGTATTTTTCGATGTTAAGTTCCTTGTACAACAATGTCATTCTTTTTGTCTTTGAGTTTTCATTATGTACTTTTGAATGGGGGAATATTAACGTCTGTCGCTGTTAGTCGGTGCATAACATAATTTTCATTCAGTCTAGCTTTTTTCTTTATTGTTCTTTTATGTTTTATGTATTGGTGATAAAACCAATATATTATAATGTACATGATCGGAGCACGGATTTTTTTTTTTTTTTTTTTGTATTCGTAGAATGGCAATTGAAGGTCAACGGATGTCGAGCTAGCTATACAACGATTGTACGAACACCTCATAATCATTCATGTTCTTACCAATGGTGATCAGCAACATAATAGTGTTAGTAGTACTAATACAAATATAATTAGTCACTCCCAGCGTCCAGATACCTGGATGAAAAAATGGAGTGTTATATCAATCATATTCATGTGTATTTATTTTTCCCGAATTTAATATCGAAGGCATAAAATCCTTATGGTCAACTTATTTCTATCTTTAAATATCTTTTTTTAAGATAAAGACACTTATACGTTTCATAGAATACCCACTTCAAATAAGTTTTAGATGAGCCCCTCACAATCTATCTATGAAAATCGGGATATAGAATGAAAGGCAATTTCCTTATTATTTTAAAGGTTTCTTTGTTATGACTACCTACCTTAAAGCCCAAGTCCACTCCCAAAATAACTTACTTTCAATAGAAGCAGAAAATCTGACTAACCAATCTAAGAAAGTCTGAGCAAAATCGGATAACTAATAGGAAAGTTATGAATTTTTAATGAAATTAAAAACTTTGAAAATCACTAGACAAATTGGCAACTCACTCATGAGTCCGTGACGTCATGTCCTCACTATCCACTAATTATTTTCTATATATTGATTATATAAATTTCCTATTTTCTCCTTAAGAATCTAATTTATTCACACCAGCATTCAAGATAGATTAATAGTAATATGTTTTTGTGGGGATGCACTAATAAAGAGTAATTTTGTCCAGTTAAATCATGAAAAATGTGAATTTTGATAAACTAATTATATAAAAATCAATAAATATGAATAGGTCTATACAATATTCAGAAAATAGTATATATTCTTGAAAGTTCATAAAAGATTTTGTGAAATTCATGCACGCAATATGATACAAATCATATAACCTGGGCAATTAAGGCATGGTGAAATCAAGTTTTGGAGAATAAAAAGGGAAAATTAATGGGATTAAACCATATTATAGAGCAATTGATAAATAGTGAGGACATGACGTCACAAACTAATAACCATCATGGCAATTTGTGTTGTGATTCTCATTGTTCCATAGTTTTACATACTTTTTCAAAAAATCATAACTTTCTTATTAGTTATCCGATTTTGCTCAAACTTTTTATGATTGGTTTGTCTGATTTTTCTGCTTTTATTGAAAGTAAGTTATTTTTCTAGTGGACTGGTGCTTTAATGTTATTATTGTGCATCCAATATTTTGACGAACCTGAAGCTTGAGGAAAACATTCCAAAATGTCCCAAAATGTTTGAAAATACCGTCCATTTCACTTTTCAATACTAAGCCCTTTTACCCATTACTGACAAAACTAGCCACCAATTACCGACAAATATATTAATGCCAATGTCCAAATGTCTACAAATTTAACCCTATAAACCTCGGCCAGGAGCTAAATCATTTTCAATTTCCCGCCTCCCGCGCAAAGCGCGGAAGCTTTGACATTTCATTGAATTATTAGAGAAAGAAGAGGATTCGTTGTACCGTTCTCGACCCAGTTTTCCCCCTTCCGCGCGAAGCGTGGAAGCTTTGACGTTTCATTTAATCATTAGAGAAAGAAGAGGATTCGTTGTACCGTTCTCGACCCAGTTTTCCCCCTTCCGCGCGAAGCGTGGAAGCTTTGACGTTTCATTTAGTTATTAGAAAAAGAAGACAATTCGTTGAACCGTTGTCGACTCTTAATTCTTGTTTCAGCCCTCCCGCGCGAAGAGCAAAAGCTATGACGTTTCATTTAATTATTAGAGAAAGAAGAGGAATCGTTGTACAGTTCTCGACCCAGTTTTCCCCCTTCCGCGCGAAGCGCGGAAGCTTTGACGATTCATTAAATTATTAGAGAAAGAAGAGGATTCGTTGTACCGTTCTCCACTCTTAATCCTTGTCTGAATTCAGTTTCCCACTTCCGCGCGAAGCACGGAAGCTTTGAAGCTTCATTAAATTATTCGAGAAAATTGACGATCAGTTGTTTGGACTCTTAAACCCTGTCTGAATATCAGTTTCCCTTCGCGCGGGAAGCTATGACGTTTCATTTAATTATAAGAGAAAGAAGACGATTGTTGTACCGACTCTCAATCATTATCTGAATTTCAAAAAATATTTCTTTGTCCGATAAAAAGTCAAAGTTCGGAGGGGAAACAAAATTGCCGGCCGAACAGTATAATACATCTTACCGACTTCAACCTTATGCATTGATATAGTACACGAGGATCAAGCAAGAATACCAACACAGCGCACCCGACAAAGCAACATTATTATATTTGCGTATCTTTCTCGCTCCCTCGACGTGGCCATTCGACCCAACATCCCCATCTCTCTCTTACTTCCACCATCTTCTCTCAGGCTCTCGTCCCCTCTTTCTCTTCTCTCTTTCACCCCCGTCACTTTTGTTACCTTTTCCTCCTTTTTTCTTCTTTTTTCCTTTTATCCTTTTCTTTGTTGTGTGCCTTGTGTTTGCTTAAGCGCTGTATAGTTACTCAGGGGCAACGGAGCGTCTTCCAAAGAGTGTGTGTGGGGAGGGGTGGGGGCACCAATACAAAATGCACTTACTGGACAAAAAAGGAACATACACCATTTTTAGACATCGGTGTATACCCGTACAACGTCATGACAGTGATGACACTACCAGGGATGAAATCAATATTTGGTCTGTTATATATAAACTCACGTCTTACTATTTTCATCTTTCATCCTTCATGACTCCCAATAAAAACAAATATCATAATAATGCACTTCAATAATCGGCCGTTTATTTTGTATGAATGTTTAACAAACATGTTCTCGTTTCCTTCGGGAAGTGGCCGCACACGACACAGGATTAAAAACCAGAGGGAAAACTCAACGAGAATTAAAACTCTGGAAAACCTTATGATCAATGTCGTAACATAACATGACACATTGCACTGTCATTGTAAATAAAAGTTGTCTTGTTGAAAGCGCAACCTAGAATGATTCAATTAAAGATAAAGGTGAGTTTTGTTCATCCGATTGCATTGTGAAAGAAAAGGTGTGGAATGGATCAGAAAAAGTTGATCATGTAGCATGTAAGTATTGGTGTGTACTGCAAGGTTCTGGAGTCATCAAAATCATAATGAATTTGGCCCAGTCTTGGTATAGTAACAAACACTGTACACAGAAAGATGTATATGGGACTACGAAAATGGTGTCAGGGCAACTAACCTTGATTTCCTAAATTTCTATGCCCATTACTGAGCCAGTATACATTTTCTACCAAAATTGTTTGGCAAATGACATTTATTTTTAATCTTGAACATTCAGTGTAAGTTTCGTTTGATTCTGTAATTTATTTATTTATTTATTTATTAAAAAAAAAAAGAACTCACCTTTATCTTTAATTGATGCCACGCCCTAGTCTCTGTGGCGGAGCTCGCACACCTGTACGAGCTGACTATGGACAACGGCCCCGTACTCAACACAAGTATAAGTATGCATTCATTCAACGATACAAACAATATTTGCATGCTATATATACGACCGTACCGCAGACAAATAATATTTCTCTCTTTACGTGGAACAAGATTTTACTTTTTTTTAAATTCATGTGTGGAACAAGATTTTACTTTGCACTTGGGTGTGATGGTCTGAATATTAATTTTCGAGCGAGCGAGCAAAAAAAAAAAAAAAAAAAAAAAAAAAATTGAGGTAGCAGTGCGAAAAAAATTCATTTTATAAAGAGGACAAAAAACAAACCCTGATGAGTTTTAAGCACAATCTAATGAAGAAAGACTAAACAGTTATTTTATAAGTAACATAATTATAACATCTAAACATGCAAACGAACGAGCTCTAGAGAAAACTAAAGAAAAGGGGCCATTAAGTCGCTTAAACAGCTGATTAAATCGAAAAAGCACCTCATGACAGCATATGGGGCATAACGTTTGAATCCAGTCTACATCAGTCACTACTTGGGCACTATATTGTGTTCCATATGGCGTCCAAAGTTTTGCTGGTTGGTAAGAGAGTCTTGAATTCTTACGTATATACATTATTATTTACCTTCTGGTTCTGGTGAGTTCCCAAATTCTAATGTTGAGACACCAATGTGATCGATGATTCCATCATCGTGCAACAAGAGGTTGTCATGGGCGCTCAACATTGCTTCATCGGTCGGGCAATAGTACGATCCGGCGTCAGTACTCTGGGTTAGAAAATCTCGCCAAGCCTTGTGACGATTACGAACACCTTGTATACTCACGAGCGCCATGGTTCTTGTTCCTGGTGTGCAGATATTGGGTCGAAACGACTCTTCCTTCAGTTCCTGGACTTCCTCGTCATTCCGACAATCCGTTGGATGGATTTGGTATATACCTCCTCTTGGACGATAGTCCTTGTTTAGACGTTTTTCAAACTGCCGTCTCCTTCTCTTGACGATGCCGTCGTTGGCTAGATTTTCTCTGAGAGGCCGTGAAAGGTGCTGATTGTTGGAGGGGTTAGCTTCATTCTGACAATACCAAACGGGTGGGCCAGGTGCATGTTGATCATCAAGGTTGACCTGCTTTTTTAATTGATCTGTTAAAAGAATGAATTCGGAAAATAAATGCCAGGAAATGACTGCTCTAAACACAGATTTGGGCCAGTATTTCTATAAAGCCGGTGTTAAAAAATGCAAGGACTTACTCCTTACAAGATATACCCATTTAATTACCTTAATTACCGAGAAGGTCAAATGAAGAATATCATCTTGCTAGAATGCAATTTTGTTTTCGCGGCCAGGCACCTAAGATTCATCACCTACAAACTTGAACCGTCGTATATGCGCTTATCTAAATGAAATTTAGTTGAATGCATCTTTAGACCCAACAAAGGAAGGGATAATTACCAAAGAATTGAAATCTTCAATCATCTCTTATCTTTTAAACGGAACAACACCATATATACATATACATAAGTAAAAAAAAAAAAAGTAAAGCATTTACCCCATTTGGTCTTTGCCTTTTTCAAGACATCAAATCTTCTGATTTTCGAGAGAAGATCGAAAATAACATTGATGTTTTTATCATCCATGGCTTTTCTCTCCAGAAGAACTTCAAAAAGAACCAGCGGCGAGCCTTGTGATTTGATACTTTCCTCTACAGGCTTCGACTTGATGATATCAGATGTAAGAAAGAGCATTTTATTGAGGTCTTCACTGTTGAGGCCTTCTGAGACAGAGTACAACAAAGACCGAAGATTGTTCCTAACGCTATTTTGAGGTCTGTGTTGAACAGAAGAATGATGCAAAGTGCCATTTCCAGACTGAGGCGAGACTATCATTCTGATCAGTTAGCATTCAACGAACGATAAATGATGCAGAACTCTTAAAACTATCCTTTCTGAACACCGATGAAAAGATATTTAGTTGACGTCCTTATCGTGATCCTTTCTCAGACTTAAGCGTAGAAACAACCAGTTTGCAAACTTCGACCACAACACAAGTTCTAATATACATGTATACTAATTACCATAACCGCTATACGTAACATATATGCAGGACCATTACCAGACAACTGAACATTCGGTCCTTGAATTTTTCAATGTTAAGATTCCTCGTAGGCCTATACAACGGTACGGTAATATATTTTTTTTTGTGTGTCTCCATTGTGTACTTTGAACGTGAGAATAACATCTATATCGTTGTTTGCATTGTCGATGAATAATATCAGCCAGCCATGCAGTCAGTCTAGCTTTTTTTTTCCTCTATTCCTTTTACGATGTGTTTTCTGGTGACAAAAGCGACGCGTATAATTATGTACGTGACCGGAGCGCGTCTTTTATTCATTCGTAAAATTGCAAGTGAAGGCCGATCGACGGAAGATGCTATGCAACGATTGTACGACCACCTAAAAATCATTCATGTTCTAATGAACGGTGATATCAGCGACTGTAGTACAAATGTAATTTATGATTTCGGGTTAGGGTTAGGGCAGTGGCGGATCCAGGGGGGGGGGGGGGGGCGGGGGGCCCGGCCCCCCTGAAAAAAAAACGTGTAAAAACACGTGATTTTTACCTTTTTTGTTTGAGGGATGGCCCCCCCCCCTGACGCTCAAGGGATGGGGGGGGGGGGGGGGGGTGCAAATTTTTAAATTTTCGAGGGCCAAGTATAAAGTTGGCAAATGGAAGATTTACCATGCCGTAATGATGTTAAAGTAGATCTATGTAGACAATTAACTGGATCCTAGGAATAATTAGCTGCAGGATACTCCTTAACATTACAAATCTAGGAGCATTAACCATATTTATTGTGGAGTGTCAAGACTGATAGACGTAAAGGTAACTTTTCTACATCACGACATGGGCTAAATGTGTGGTTATTACTATCTAATGGTTCTAAAATCGCTGATAACATTATGTGAAAATAAGGTAAGCATAACAAGTATTAGAAATGTGGGTCTGAATAAGATTTTTTTTTTAAATAAATAATTTGTTTAACTTGGTAATTAAAGAAGGACGTTGAAAAGAGACACAGGTCTACTGGGTAAGGAAAACATCATTATTTTCAGGTAGAAATTAATAAATAATAAATAATAAAAATTTGGCAGCATTAATAATTTCACCTCTGTCTATGCCTTAAATACTTCCTGGAACGCAATTTTCTTATTAACGTGTAATTCAAATGAACATTCTCCAATGCCTAACTATCTTCTCAGTTTGTCTCTAACTGCTGCATGTATTTTCTTTTCTGCTATTGATTTCCTATTGAGAAGCAAGAAACGTATTCTAATGATTTTTTTGAGTAACTTGTTTTTATGTGAAGTGGACGTTCCAAACTTAAGTTTTGGCTTTCCGGGTTTTCGCCTCTTTCTATTTCATAAAATGATTTAGGCCTACTGTGCCTATATTTCAATAATATTGTACCGAAGATGAAACGGAAATGTGACTTTCAATTCACTTCAATTCAATTCAATACAATTCATTTGTATCATGCATGGGATTGTCAAGGATTCGACATTGATTGACTTAGTGGGGCAATTGAACAGAGAGACTTTGAATAGGCATGTATAGCCTATCTCTGTTTCACGACGGTTATAATAAACAATTTATGTTATGGTATTGTAATAACTTTTGGGAATTCTTTTATAAGAAAATGGGGAATTTAAAGACTGCAGGGGTAGATGTTTAGTCTAGCCTAAATTAATGCTCACGCAAGGCCAGGGCCAAGTCATACACACATACAATTACAGTCTCTGAGAGAAAGGAGTTATCGAACAATGATTTTTAAGTAACTGATGTTTATTCACAAGAAACATGGTGGTGATATCCAATATATTTACTTGCCACAACCTAATAACAGTTACACTTAACTCACATTTATACTAGTTCTTGCCCTTTGGCTAATTGATGATGCTCCCGAGCAACATCCTCCCAGCTCCTAACTCTAAGTTCTCACAAAATCTGTCTGTCTCCAAACTACCTCGGCCTCAGCTCCAAACTTTTACACACTCCCAAAAACCTCGCCCAAATTGAAGCTAGTCTCCAATTCAGACCTCCCTTTTTAATCGTTCGAGCATCCAATTTCTGTAACACTGCCCCCTCCTTAACTTTGAACGTCTCGTTCAACACTAGGAACTTCAAAACAGGAACCTGTCAGTAAAACAACAATAAAGATAACAAGAAATGTAAAATACTAAATCTAAAAAAATAACAACATTATTAAAAATGTGAAGCATGGAAAACACAGAATAGGAAAACCTGAAAGAAATCATCATAATTTCTAAAGTAGCACATTAGCATGGCACAGTCATTTATAAACATACATAAATTATCTTTGTTTCAGCCTCACAAAACAATTCTTAGGTTGTGGCGAATGCATACATAAAAGCACTTGCAAAATGAGACAAAGCATGCAGCATATGCATCTTACCTGATATCATTGATCGTAAATTTCAAATATCAATACAATAAACTGGACTTCAACTCTCAGTATACCAGAACAAAATACATCATACGTGAATATAATTGTTGTTCCACATCAGTCTGGTGACTCTGGTCAACATGTTCAGCCTGTTGCACACTTAAGTAATAATCACTATAGAAAAAAAAAACTGGATATAATCAAAAACACTTTTTTTTTTCTTTTCAATATCACCTTTAAATATGGCAAAAGTTAAAGGTTATTCTGGTATAACCATCAAGTTTGGTATTCGTCCTCTTTGGTAACAACAAATGGGATATCTCGGTTCATTTTAAACTGGTTTGGTTAGCAAAATTAGAGTTGCCAACAACACATAAGTACAACCCTGAAAAAAAAAAACATAACAATACTCTGAATTTATATGCCAAAGCGGAAACGCTCATTTCAACTGCCAATATAGAAGAATTTATACAAAACAAAATTGTTTTTACAAAATAACCTGATCTTGTAAAAACATGATCATGCATGATTGTCCATAGATTTCAAAATGACTTTAAGACATTAGAAGAAAAAAAAAAAGGCAAAGCGTCCATTTGCTATTATCTGTTATTACAGAACGGCACAAATCAATTCCACATTTCGAGTTCAGATGAGTTAATCGCTCATCTGTGATTACACCTAATGCGAGAAAGCCACTACAGTTTTCTCATTCTTTCTACTCTCTTTGATACATCATAGTAATGTGATTCCTACAAATCCTCCTTTATAAGAACACTTAACAATATTTGTGTTTCTCTTCACAAGTTCAATATCGAGGAATGCTAATAACACCAAAATGTTGGTCCCTCAGTTCTACGTTCGACTGGTTCATTCGAAAAGTTCAGCAGCGTAATGGAATAAGTGTTTGACTCCTTAAGTTCATTTGCGTCTCCAAAGTTGCTTCAGCTAAATGAAGTCCTGTCACCAATTATTTGTTCCTCTAATCAATGCAATAGATGAAACTCCACTTATAGTCCATGCAAGTGTTCACTATAAAAGTTTTCAAAGTTTGATGGATTTCGTAAGGCTGCATAAAATTGCATGGCATTATCAAAATTGTTCACCATTATAAACACGAACCGCGTTGCCATGGAGACCAGATACGCTCATCCGACACGTGTTGCCATGGAGACCAGATTTGCTCATCCGACACGTGTTGCCATAGAGACCAGATACGCTCATCCGACACACGTTGCCATAGAGACCAGATTCGCTCATCCAACACGCGTGAAGATACTTTGGGACGGCATCCCGGCGTCTTGCGGTACTGGCATCTCGCGTCCTGGCTTGAAGCTTCCTCGGTAAGGTACCTCACTATCCGCTCGTCAGGCCTCAGCTACGTGATGGAGAAAATCTGCCATCCAATTCTGGCTTCCAAGTAGATATTTCTGCAACAAAATAACATCTTTTGCAGAAAAAGGTGTACCAGAGTGGTAAAACCATATATGCGTATATTAGGTATACACATGCAGAAAATTGGCTTTCATATAAATAGCCGTAATAAGAGAAAATGCAACTAACTAGGTTGTGGCAATATTATTATAAAAACTTATTATAATCTCAATATACAAAAAAAAGAATTCTGCCATATTTGTTTTATAAGCAGTTACACAGCAACTTCACTGAAAACTTCCCACACAGAACTGTGCTGTATCCCTGCTGGAAACAGGTACTGACTTTCAAGCACTCTAGCTCTGCTAATGTGAAAAGAACCAGCTAGTCGTAAGCATAACCATAACTATGTGTAAATGTAATCCACTACAATTATAGACAATGTGATAACCGTGATACACAGCTGTCAAAGTTACCAGCTAATCCCAACCATATCTATTGGGAGACTTCCTTTGACGATGCTGATGCTCGTGACTGTTTTCTCTCGAGGGTTCTTCATCCAGAGCATCATCAGGTTGTCACACTTGATGTCTCTCGCTGAGCTTGGAATGCTCCTCAGTACTAATTTGTGTTGCTAGTTGCTACGGTAATGAAAGAACAATTATCATCACTTACATGGAGCCAGGGCTCCTTCTGTCCCTTGTACTTGCAAAGACGTTCTCTGTGAACCACTCTTGGTTTACTCCTTTTCGTCAACTGGATCCTGTAGACTACATCGTTTATCTTCTTTAGAACAGAGTAAGGGTCTCACAAGTCTGACATCAATTTAGGTGATACACCTTTCTTCCTTCGAGGATGCCAATATCCGGAATACAGGTCAAGGGCGCAAAACCACTGGGAGCCCGTCAATGCATCTAAGATGTCGTCAATACGAGGAAGCGGGTAAGAATCTTTCTTTGTCACCCGATTCAAACATCGATATTCCACGCAAAAACGCATACTGCCATCTTTCTTAACGAGTACAATCATTGAACCCCATTCTCCTGATGCTGGCTCTATCACTCCTTGAGACTTCATCTCATCAATAGCTCTGACAGCCTCCTCCCTCTTAGCTAGGGGTAAACTAGGTTCAGCATCACCCGTCTCTATCTTGTGTGCGACTATGCTTGTCTGTCCCAAGTCCATGGATCCCTTGGAGAACAGGTCTTGTCGTCTCAGTAACAACTCCCGCTTTTCTTCTGGTTGTCCCTCAGACAATCCTACGCTGCTTCTTTCAGGCAGCGACCTTAAACGCGGAGCGAACTCGCCTGTGACTTCTCCTGCTTCTCCAACATTTTCCTCTTGAGATTCAACATCAATGACAACATCAACTCGCTCACATTTACCTACACAATTACCTTCTTGTGAAGATTGGGTATGCTGATTCAAAAGTGTCCTGCCAACCATCACCCCTCTGAGGAAGAGTCCTTCTGCTTCTCCACCCAGGGATGTAATGACAGGAGCCTTGCCATTTCTAGCCGTGTTCCGCTCCTCGAACACGACTAGTTGCCGTTTCCCTCTGCCATCATTGAGGCCTCTACTTGCTTTCTCTGAACACTTGGTGATGTCACTGGGCTCTGGTCTCCAACTCTGGCTTCCAGCACCTGCAGACGCCTTTCAATACCCTGCTGTGCTGTGGAAGATCTGTCAAGGTGCGCTATAATTTCAGCCTGGTTACTGACGGCACTTTCCGCAAACTTCTCAAACGCTTGTAGGAGGGCGCCAACTCCTAGAGGACTCGAAAGGCGACCCCTCCCTCTTGTACGCGTACGTGACGAGATCCGTGAGCGATGCATGGTTGAGAGTCGATAGTCACTTCAACAACTGTGTATCACCCTAAACCCCTGTTACTTTCATGAGCCTACTCTTGCTTTATTTAGAAGTTTCATAAATGGAAACTATAAGGCTACTGTATTTAAAATCCCTATACAAATTTCACGTCAGGTTCAGTATAGTATGGGAAATTATGGGTATACGGGCCGCACGCATGTGCGTACGTCGGGTTGCTTTGCCTGGTCGCACCTACGTACATGCGAGCTTGTATATAAAGGGCTTTTAGCCCGCTGCCCGGGGCAGAATTACCAGTAACCAGATAACAGAAGTATAGACTACGCATCGGAGTGCACTACAAGCAACGGAGATCATCACAGCAACCAGCAAAGGACAGCATCGACGGATTCTGACATATAGTGACGACTCTGGTGAGTAGATTTTACTTTAGTGGCGCTGCGAGTCTTCACTCGTTCCTGCGCAATTAAATTGAGCGAGTTTATCGTTGCGCTTGATATTATTGTGCAACTTGTATTTGTATAGTCGTAAGTTTGTAGCAGTAAGTTTCGAGCCGTATTTTGACTTGTTATTTACTAGATCTATGTCGATCTACGGCGTTCTCGCGGACAACTCCGTGGACCCGAGGAGAAGTAACAAGTCCGTATATCGCTTGTTATTTCTTCTTCTAATTATTGTAGGTCGTAATTTTAGGGTTTTTTCCGTAGAGTAGTAGTTTAGGACCCGTTTTCTTAGCGATTTTTGTATTATTGGGTGTGGCAAGGGACGCCACGTCGGCACGCCCTAGACGCTATTTTTGCATTCCTTCTATTGTGTACCGCACCCCATACCCTATGGTACCTTATTGTTATACTGGGTTGGAGTTTTTCGGGTGCGTACCTTGTATGAGTGATTGTTTGAGGCTGGGTTTATCCCTTCATTTACCTTGGCTTTGGCGTATTATCTTTGATATTTTTGATTGTTTGGGAGTGAAAGTATTTGCTTGGTGTGATTTGGGGTTCATTCACCTCTTATTGAAATTGTTTTTTCCACCCAATTTCGGAGTGCCGATTTTTTGTGAGTGGGGAGGGAGAGTGAACCACAGTGGTTATTGCATTGCTGCTGGAATTAAATCTTCGCTAATTTAATTGATCATCGCTAATTTGATTAATCATTTTTGAATTAGAGTTGCTCTCCTACAATTAATTAATCATTTTTGAATTAGAGTTGCTCTCCTACAATTAATTAATCATTTTTGAATTAGAGTTGCTCTCCTACAATTAATTAATCATTTTTGAATTAGAGTTGCCCTCTTACAATTAATCAGTTTGGAAGCAGAGTTGCCCTCTTACAATTTTAAGTAACGGGCTTCTCGCTCCGAATGATTTATTGGGTTCAATGATTGTAGGCAAGGGCATATAATTAAATATACTGTTAGGGTTTATATTTTATAAATCGTAGTTAAGTTACTGTAGTGAATACAAATATATATTTAAAAATACAAGTTTATCAAGCTGTTGAATTAGGTCTGAATGTTAACCGTGACATAGTGACCTAATCAACGGCTGTGAATATTGTGTTTGAATATATCGTATTTAAATTTATTGATAGGAAATTAATTAATTTATTAATCGTAGTGTAAGTTACTCCGCCAAAGATATATTGCGGGGACATACAAATATTTCTAAAGAATACAAATTCATGTGAGCGGTTGAATTTAGTCTGAGTGTCCACAACCAGGGACATATAGGGACTTTATCAGCGGCCTTGAATATTGTGTTTGAATATTTGGGTTTGAATTTGAATTATTTGAGGACAAGTCTCCTTCTTTGAATTGAATTCTGTACTTGAATGTTTGAATATTTGAGTGTGAATTTGGATTGAAATTATTTGGGTTTGTTTATCAGGAAAAGTCTCCGTTTGTAAATTAACATTCTGTATAACAGAATAGTAAATAATTGTTCGCCTGATTGAACAATTCTCTCGTGATATTTTAATAGTAAGTTAGTAGGGAATTGTTCGTTTGATTGAACAGTTCTTGCATAATATTTTAATAGTAAGTTAGTGGAGAATTGTTCGTTTGATTGAACAATTCTCGCGAAATATTTTAATAGTAAGTTAGTCAAGAATTGTTCGTTTGATTGAACAGTTCTTGCGCAATATCTTAATACTAAGTTAGTAAAGAATTGTTTGGTTGATTGAGCAATTCTTGTGCAATATTGTAATACTAAGTTAGTAAAGAATTGTTTGTTTGATTGAGCAATTCTTGTGCAATATTGTAATACTTAGTCATTTTTTTAAGGTTGATAGTCACGTAAAGTGTATACTGTTTCTCCCCCTCGCAGGTCGCGACAGGGCCATTCTAGGCCCCGCGACCAATATGAGGCTGTAGGTGAGTCGGATCGCAGAGGGAGTCGCTATGACTCCCCTCGATCGGATCGCCAAGGGAGTCGCCATCGCTCCCCTCGTTCAGGTCTCCGAGGGAGTCGCCATGATTCCCCTCGATCGGATCACGGAGGGAGTCGCCGCGATTCCCCTCGATCAGATCGCAGAGGGAGTCGCAGTGATTCCCCTCGATCAGATCGCCGAGGGAATCGCTGTGATTCCCCTCGATCAGATTGCAGAGGGAGTCGTCATCACTCCCCTCGATCATATCGCCGAGGGAGTTGCAATGATTCACCTCGATTCAGCGAACGAGGGAGTCGCTATGATTCCCCTCTATCAGATCGCCGAGGGAATCGCTATGATTCCACTCGATCAGATTGCAGAGGGAGTCGTCATCACTCCCCTCGATCAGACGACAGAGGGAGTCGCTTTGATTCACCTCAAAACCGGAGGGGTGACCGGTATGATAATAGTAGGGAGCGAGAATATCGCTATTATGACCAGGATTCCCCTCGAAGTCACAGGAGTGACCGTAGTGAGTCAAGAGGCCAACGTCCTAGGTCTCCTTCCCCATATCGTAGATCCCCTCGTAGGTCGCATGATCTGCGTAGGCGGGATCAGAGAGGGGAGAGTAGCGAGGGTGTAGAATTCGAATCGCCACCCCATGTGAGGAGGACGATGCACCCACCTATTCGGGACTCACAGTCACAGTCCGATAAGGCTCCTACCATTAGGAAATCGAACTTGCCCCCAACCCCTCCGGCACAAAGCGGCTTGGAAAAGAGGGTTACTTCTCTGGAGGGCAAGATGGATAAGATGGAGGGCAAGATGGACTCGATAATTGAAGCGCTGAAGACGTCCCTTTCAGTGATAGGGCTCTTACAGACTTCAGTCCAGAGTCTGGTTGACAGCGTGAGAAAGTCGCAAGCTTCTCCCGCCCGCTTCAGGGGCAGAGCCTCTCCCGCCCGGGGGAATTTCTTACCGGGCCGGAATATGGCCTGCTACCAGTGCGGGAAATTAGAACATTTTAAAATAGAATGTCCCGAGAGAAGTCCCGGACTTAAGGTTTCCTTCGTCTCCGAGGACCCGGGAAACGACTCTGGATCAGCATTGGGGTTGGACAAGGGTGGACCAGTGTACAATAATTCGGTAGCATTTGGAAGGGATTCGCCTCCCCCGGAAACGGGGATTAATGGTGTTTCCTCTGATGCTACAACTAGTGTGAACCCACATCCCGTTTTGGGTTTGGATAAGGGTGTACCAGTGGACAATAATTCAGTAGCATTTGGAAGGGATTCGCCTCCCCCGGAAACGGGGATTCATGGTGTTTCCTCTGATGCTACGATTAATGATAACATCCACGAATCTAAGCAGATTGGTGGCGGCCAGGACAGCATCGGTAAAGTGGAAGTGCCGGGGGAAGTTCCCAACCCAATCTCTAGTAAGAAAGAGCTTCCTTCTCACTCCCCTTCCGCGGGTGCGACCCATGGGGCCAGGCCTCCAACGGAGCCAAGCCCATGGCTGACACCCCCCTGGCCACCGCCTACCGGTCAGAATCCCGACAACCCAAAACTGGACATGGACAGATGTATGCCGCAGTAATTAGTCACCATCCACTTTTAGTATAAACATAAAATTATGGATTGGTGACAAACCCATTCGGGCAGTAGTACACACGGCTGCCGAGGTATACTATCCTCGTCGCCAACTGGAATGATTGTGGGACCGGTTGATTTGATTTTGGGTGGCAGCAAATTCAGTGAACATGTTTGTGTTGCCCCAATCGATGATGACATGTTGTTAGAGGCAGACCTCCTGCGGAAACATCGTGCATACATCAATATACCGGATTCCTTATTAACCTTTCAGGGCGAGTGTATAGAAATGACCTGTGGCGAAGATGTGAATAAAAAGTATTCTTTGCGAA
The DNA here is from genome assembly GCF_000002235.5 of Strongylocentrotus purpuratus. Classification (NCBI taxonomy): domain Eukaryota; kingdom Metazoa; phylum Echinodermata; class Echinoidea; order Camarodonta; family Strongylocentrotidae; genus Strongylocentrotus; species Strongylocentrotus purpuratus. The sequence continues at coordinate 28,335,218 of NW_022145595.1, forward strand.
GTCAGTAACCATCCCCCCGATGGCGGTCAAACGGGTGCGATGCAATCTCGATTCATCGCGTACGAGTGACCAATCATTGTGGAGCTGGATGTAGCCTTGACCGGGAATCACCCCAGCCGGCTTCAGCTGCTGGAGAAGTTTCCCTTGCCCCAGCTGGGGAGTAGGGGAGAGTCGTGGTGCTCTTCTTCTGAAGAGCCCTCCCGCTCCGGGAGGTATGGCGAGGGGGCTTGGTGCTCTTCAGAGCCCACCCCTTCAGGAGGGTTTGGAGCTCTCGAGAGCCCACCCTTTTTAAGTTTGTATACCCTCCCAATATCCGGCTCTATTTACAAGCTAAAGACTATTTGTTTTTTATCTTTCGCTTGTTTTTATAGTCGGGAGGAATATGGGAAATTATGGGTATACGGGCCGCACGCATGTGCGTACGTCGGGTTGCTTTGCCTGGTCGCACCTACGTACATGCGAGCTTGTATATAAAGGGCTTTTAGCCCGCTGCCCGGGGCAGAATTACCAGTAACCAGATAACAGAAGTATAGACTACGCATCGGAGTGCACTACAAGCAACGGAGATCATCACAGCAACCAGCAAAGGACAGCATCGACGGATTCTGACATATAGTGACGACTCTGGTGAGTAGATTTTACTTTAATAGTTTAAACTTTTCCACAATAAAATCCAATGAAGAAAAATATAATCCTAAAGGGGATTAAAATTATTTAATTAGTTAAATGGCAAATAAAACAATCCCATCAAAATAAGTTACCTAAAGTGACTAAATTTACTACTAAGTTATATCTTAACTTCCCCAAACAAAAGTAGCTTATCGGGTCTGCAAAGCAAGACTAGCTGTATCTAGCCTGCCGGACTACCAACTTTCCCTTTGCTCAGCACATGCACTGCACCGATCCTAAAACATTACTACACACACACACACACCAATACAACGCGTTGCTCCCCGTATACACACAGAGCTTTTGCAGTGCAGTGGTGTACGATGCCAATGACAATGAACGTAGGCTACTGCCATTGACCTATCTTAACTTGATACTACAATCAAAATATGACTTATTCCCTAACTAGACCTAACAATCTTCTAAAATTCCACCTTTCAAATCCCACTTCTGACACCAGTGTAATAACTTTTGGGAATTCTTTTATAAGAAAATGGGGAATTTAAAGACTGCAGGGGTAGATGTTTAGTCTAGCCTAAATTAATGCTCACGCAAGGCCAGGGCCAAGTCATACACACATACAATTACAGTCTCTGAGAGAAAGGAGTTATCGAACAATGATTTTTAAGTAACTGATGTTTATTCACAAGAAACATGGTGGTGATATCCAATATATTTACTTGCCACAACCTAATAACAGTTACACTTAACTCACATTTATACTAGTTCTTGCCCTTTGGCTAATTGATGATGCTCCCGAGCAACATCCTCCCAGCTCCTAACTCTAAGTTCTCACAAAATCTGTCTGTCTCCAAACTACCTCGGCCTCAGCTCCAAACTTTTACACACTCCCAAAAACCTCGCCCAAATTGAAGCTAGTCTCCAATTCAGACCTCCCTTTTTAATCGTTCGAGCATCCAATTTCTGTAACAGTATATAGCTACACGGCTATTGTTTGGTTTGAATATTGTTTCCTCGTGAAGTATAGAGTACAGTCCATCAGAGAGCAATTCGTGCTTAATCCAATGCTTAAAATCCCCGCTATTCGCAAAGTAAGTACATGAAGCTCAGAATCAGTTTGCGTAACAATTAAGAGGTCCAATTTCTGTCAATAATTGCTGTCCATCGCATTTGTACAGATACTCTATCCATATATTGTATAGATAATATACTATTGTAATGATAGTAAGGAATAATGAGTAATTAAATTAACACATTTTTAACTACAAAAAGGAACTAGAAACAAGAAGAAAAAAGGGGGTGCCATAGGCGAGAACAGGACAAGAGAGTACTTTACTTGACAAAGACTGGAGAAAAAATATTAACTTTTGTCCCTAGGATCTGATCAACAATTCCATCATTCAACTAAATGTTTGTTATGTCAGATTTATTATAGGTAACATGATTCAGTGATCCAAGGGACCCTCGGTGTTTGTTTAAAAAATAGTTTTTAGTTTGATCTTGATCTCTTCGTGAGAGGAAGTGAAACATTTTGTGTATGAAGACACAATACAGGTCATTAGGGCATATAAAATAACAAAGCGACAAAGCAATAATGTTCTCTTTCTGTTTCGTATTCAGCAGGAAGGAAGTACTTCATCCAGATGGGAGGTTGCGAAGTAAGAGAAATGATAATACTCATACAAACATGGTGTAATGTATGAAGGCACCAACTTGACCATTCATATGCAATGTTACTATGTTGACTGCATGGGTTCGCTTACAATTGTATTTAGATTTCCTTTTACTATACGCATAGCCTTGATTAAAGTTACCAGTGAGAAATAAATCATTGGTCGATAGCTGCACTAGACAAGAAGGTATACCAACTTAAACGTCCTCGTTATCCCTTTCATCCTCATCAACGTCATCATCATCGACACATCTTAACGATGGAGGGACATTGTGATCAAAACCTTCTAACAAGCACCATTGAAATCCACGCTGAAGACATTGATAGTATGGATATCGACCATCTTAACCACGACATGGAGAAATATCCTTGTGATCATCAAGGTAGACCTGGCGCTAGAACTAGAACGTCCTATGATGATCAGGACCAAAGGATCACTGATCTTGGACCAGTGCGTAGAATCTCCCCGGAGGCTAGCGCCTCTCCTGTCGTGATGTCTGTCATGGCAGCAACAGGATTCCTTGTCATGTGTGTACCTCTTCTACCTAGGAAACATTCTGCAAACACATTCTTCGCTATTTTTTACGTCCTTCGCAACATCATTGTGACTTTGCTCGTGTTATCTGCACTAGTAGGCACGATATGGTTGATTTTGAAGGTAGGGCAGTTGCATAAACAGGGATTGGTGCTTTGGCCTCGACGTTGCGAGCACTGTTTAAAAGTATTTAGTCAGATCAAGCTCCGTGACACAAAAAATGCAGATGAGGGAACAGTTTCTCTGAACAGGATTCCACATTCCTGGAGGAAAGAACTGATCGACCATAATACTACGGTCAGCAATGTAACGCTGAACATAGCGTATATATTTTCAGTTCTGTTTCTCCTTTTCATTCTTCCTAAAATAGCATTCATCTTTCTATGCTTTAACGAACACTCACCACAAAATGCTAAAGCCGAGACAAACACTGAACTAATCATTCAATTATTGGTCCTTTTAAGCTTATTCATGTTGGTTTACATTTTTAGTTTTTATCTAATCCCTACTTTTTATGATGCTCACTTTGTAGCAGTGCCTAAGATCTGGTGGTCCTTTCTCCTCTTAATTCAAGTCGGTGTTTGGATATCTATCCAGAAACTGGTGAGACCATTTGCAATTCTTGCTAATGGTAAAAACCGTTCACCCTACGCTTGTCCAATTAATAGCACATTAGGTGAGATATTAAAGGGTTTCCATGATATCTCTCAGCCATTTTCAGTGGAGTTTCCGGTAATGATGACATCTGTGCTGATTGAAATGTGGTCGCAGAATCTTCCAAGACAAGTCCAAACTCTGATGAAACATTCAGGTCAGTCCATTGGATGTTTTAAATGCATTACTCGACGATCTAATTGGATCACCTTAAGGAACTTTACCAACACAATTTTGAAAAGGAGAAAACTTTCCCCAAACAAATCGGAACGCTCTTTATTACTCAATAATAACATTGAGATGGAGTTTGACTTTTCCATGAATGTTCGTAGTGGTAATTTAGGCAACAGAATGGACAACAATTTGATTTCGAGTCATCCTCGCCATGATATATCTCTGCAGAACGAAATAGAGAAAGCTTTATCAATGACTTTGTTTATATGCGTCATATACTTTGGGATTAGCAATTACCTTCTAGCTGGAGACTCAAAACTCCGTGGCCGCTACACGCAATGGCTGTTAAGAATGGCGTTTTTCACACCGGAGTTGTTGGTCATTATGAAGCAGACGAACATGACTCGTAAAGGTGATAACTACTCGAACAGACGCACTGGACCCTATGCTCACAAACCATCAAAGAAAAATATCATAATGCTTTTACTCTCACTTTCTGGAGCCTGTTTATTAGATATGTTTTGCCTCGTGTCGTCCTTAGGTAACCTCATGTCAGGTTCTGAATTGTCCTGTGATGAAATGGTACTGAACGTGGTGAGCATCTTCAGTTGTGTCTTTGGCTTTCTCTGTAAATGCATCCAGTGTACATTCATCTTACAGTTGGAGCATCAGCAACCCAAAGACTACAATGAAAGGAGGTGGACTCTCCTTTGCCTACTTAGTGTAGGGATGACCAATGCAACCCAATGGCTGTTTGATAGTCTGGTTCATGAGAAAGGATCTAGCTCAGCATGGCCTGTCTTGAGTATGTTCTTTGAAGGTAATATAGGACTAGTCGTCGGGATGCTTTTTGTTCCATTCCTTCATTTATACGAGCTCCACATTGCCATCATGGCTTATGACACTTATAAACACCCATGGAATGTAAATATCACGTAAATGTCAGTTGTCGATCATTGCTCATGCTTCATGCGTAGTCATATTATTAAAATCAGCGCATGTTTGTTTTGATTGTTTTGAACCCAATTAAGCCAACCTAGCCGTTCATATTTGTAATCTATCGATATTGAGCCATATTATGGTCTCATAAGAGTCTTTCGAGTTGTAATGTATAGTAGGAAATATGATTTAAGCAAGCTATATCATTCACAATTTTGTTAACGAGATTAAAAGATAAATGTTTGACATAATTTTTTAAAATAATTGTTCAGGAGGAGAGTACTGAGTGTCGTGGGTATGCATAAATATATAGTGTAATGGAAGGTCCGTGTCATTTCATGTTATATCAACGACTACTTCTCGTGATATTTCAGATGTAATGGTATCACGTCAAATGTCTGGAAAAACACTTGCGGTGCTCAAATCCTTTATTTTTATTTCTAATATTGTACGAAAAACACGATATAGCTTAAATACGACAGAAGCTTAGAAAATGCAGTCTAAATTTCTATTCATTTCGAATACAGAATAAAAAATGAGCTAAGACATTCATGAGCTGTTGTTGACAGGGAAGGAAAAGGTTGACGGAAGTCCTTACTATATTTGATTTTAGTTGTTTCCATGCAAATCTGTATTTGGCGAACGATACTGATAGATCTAAATACGAGATTGAACCATCCAAGACAGACGTACATCCTATCTATAACTTTCTTTTTTTCGTTAAGATAATTATGTTGAAACCGAATCTGAACAGTGCACTTTTATATAAACTATACAGTGCGTCCCCCCAAAATGAAACCGGATTTCATGGCAGAAATTTTCTATCATAATAAATAATTTCTTTGATGAGATAAACATGCATGCTCTTCTTTCATTCGATCCACAACTTACTTTTCATAATTCACGCATGATTGAAACAATGGAAGTGATGCTATTAAATTTCATTTACATGCTCAATTTTCAACTTTGAGTGAGTTTTTAGGGAAGAAGCGTAATTGTTTTCGAGAATAAAAGAAAAACACCACAAAAAATTCACAAAATCCTTTTTGATACGACAGCTCATGCATGCGTAGAACAATAATATGATGTATGCCACTGAACAAGTAAAATGAAACATGTTTATATAATAAAGTCAGTCCAAATGAGTGGACATGCAGTTGAGTAAGAATCCATTCAGCTTTCCTGACCTAGCAGCAGAAAATGGACTTAATGCTTGAGTGAATTTGGATTGGATTGTCAATTTTAAGTTATATTATACGTACTGAGTATTTATCCACTTCTAAAAATTTGTGTATGTGTAGTAACGTTTTATTTTATTGTGTAAAATGTATTACTTTTTAACCATATAATATTTATATGAACTTTCATTATGTTTTTCAATATGTGTATTTCAATGTTATGTGATTTTTGTGTTTGTGTTGATCCTTTGAAAGTGGAAAATGAATTTCAAGTTCAAGTTCGAGATCAAAACTTAGTTCAAGATTCGATTACTACTGGGATGGGAGGAGATCTTAACCGGGGGATAACTATTGTGTCGTGTATGATGTTAAGAGCACAATCCTTTCGTCATTAAGCAACACTTTTTGCCCGGGGGTCTCAGTCAAATATAAATACTGTAAGCATGCGTGACCAAGAAAACGCGTTTAAAGTGGTGTTTTACATATATTGGACGCGGTCCGGTGTTCAAAAATGTCGATTTGGGGCCATTTTCAAGAAAAAGGATACTTTTTCAAAATGGTTCAAAATCCTGCTGTACGCGCCCGTATACGCGTTTAAAGCCAGACCGGCAAAAAGGAGGGGGGGGGGGGGCGGGTGACGGCCGCAAGAGGTAGCTTATCGATCTAGCGGGAGTCGGTATAGTACTCGTCAGAGTAACCTTATCCATCAGGCATACGCCAGGACCCATACTGCCTTAAAATCATTAATTTTAGAACTGTCTATGTTAAAAAGTGGATTAAGTAACCCCATAATATAATTAGTAGTACTACATTGTCTCGGTTTAAAATATCTTGTAAAAAAACACCTTTTCGACAGATTGATATTAGGTACATAAATGTATAAAACAAGATGAGGTAGCCATGTATGAAGTGTACGTTATTTGTGTGTGTGTGTGTGTTTGTGTATGTGCTGTAATTGGGGGGTGGGGGTATATATACACTCATCTGCATAACTTGTTATGTTGTTACATATATTACTCCTTGCCATTATATACCTACTGTCTAGTCTACTGTGTAAAGGGGCCCCGTTCACAAGCTGTGCTTCACTGGGGTCCCAAACCCGCTATCATTCTTGTGTTCCTTGCTGTTGTATCTTGTACCATTGTTTATGTTTGATTTGGTTTGAATAAACTTGAACTTGATAATAACAATTAGTCATCTACATAAATCTATTTCAACACGCTATCCACAACTAGACTGAAATCATAGAGGTAAAGAGCGCCACCTCGTGATAAATTCTTTACAACGTTTCGTAAAGTGGGTGGACTCAAATTTGGTGAGTACTCTCTAGGCCTTACCTTTTTATTACATTTCTTTTTACTTTAAATTATGTATTAGAAAATATACATTCAGTATATGGTAATTCACAGTATACGCCATTTTGTAATGAAAGATCGGAAAAATGCAGTTGTCTGCGGAGCCAAAGTGCCTGTTAACGTGAATCGTATGGTTGTGTGGGGCCGGATGGGCATACAACAACAGGCAGAGGGAGTTGCCCTGCCCGGAGTTCCGGCTTGCCAACGAGACAATAATGCACTTCATCTGCTAAAGAATTGCAGCACTAGCACAATACGCGGATCATTTGAAATTCAGTAGAGTCGCGTTAGATGATTTCAATTTAAAAATTATTTTTTCCAACATAGGTGAGTTGAATTGATTGCATTTTCCTGTTATTAAGGTTATTAGTCGCGAAAAAGCTGATTTTTGTGAATTTTCTTTAGTTTTGATCCATATTTTTTTTCTCCTTCCTATCACAGAATTTTCATCATTATCATTGTGTGCAATCATCCCTTTCATTATTGATATATCATATATGAATATTTGTTTTTCCTCAGTTAATTACTTGGGTACCCCTTTGCCTTTTGATCACAAGTTATTAATCACAATTTTTTTTTGTATTGTGACAGTCATGTTTAGGTAACAAATTGAATCCTCTGAAATATTGGCTTGATTCATGTAGTCTAGATCTATATTGTTTTTGCATATCTCATCATTATCTTGGAATAGTGATATGCTCTACTCTTTGTAAACCTGGAACTTCTGGAATCTTATCCTATGTTCTCACATCACATCTGTTTTTGTATTCTTCTCATCATCTCTCCCACTTCTCTATTTCTCTCTCTCTCTCTCTCTCTCTCTTTGTTTGTCTCTTTCCTCTTCCACTCTCAATCTATCTCCCCTTTCTCTTTCTCTTTCTCTTAATCTCAGTACTCTCAGGAACCCCCTCTCTCCCCCTCTCACTCTCTCTCTCTCTCTTTCTCTCTGTCATCCTATCTTTCTCTTTCTGTTTGTATCTTTCTATCTCTGTTTTTCCCTCTCACTGACTCTGTCTCTCTTCCTCTCTCTTTCTCTCTCTCCCATTCTCTGTCTTTCTCTCTCTCTTTGTGTCTCTCTCTTTCTTTCTCTGTGTCTGTCTCTCTATATCTGTCTCTCTCTCTCTGTCTGTCTGTCTCTCTCAGTCTGTCGCTCTCTCTCTCTGTGTCTCTTTCTCTCTGGGTGTCTGTCTCTGTCTCTCTCCTCTGTGTGTGTGTGTGTGTGTGTGTGTGTCTCTCTCTCTCTCTCTCTGCCCCTACCACCTGTCTTCTCAAAATGTATAGCAGGTATAGTGGCATACATGTACATGTACATGAACATGAATGCCTCGCCTTTCTTTACAGTATGTGGTACATGTAATATCCTTTTCATTACAATACATTACCAGTATACCTTCACCGACTGTATAGAACCCATGCAATGGAAGACAAACATGTACATGTAATTCACGGCAGCATAAAGAGATATAAATTAATGCTTACTTATTGCTGTGATTCTATTATATTATTTTATTAAATTTATTCTAAAGATCCTTTTAAAATATTGTAACCTTCAGCCCCCTGGCCCCTGGGTTGCATTGCATATTTCAAAATAAAAGAACCATTATTAAGTATTATAATCATTAGTAGAAGTATTACTTGTGTAAAGTCCCTCACAAAACAAAAGTGGTCTCACATGGTTGAGGACTTGAGCTGCACTATAGATTTTATTCCAACCACAAAATGGCTGCCAAGATGGCTGACATGCAGTCCATCAAACAATAATAACCAATCACAAGATTGGACAATAAGTAAGTAACCAATAGAAAAGCTTGTAAAAGATAGAGTGCCATGTGCCATGTGTGCTGGGTTGAATAGCTAAGAGATAAGGAAGAGTGTGTGTGTGTGTGGTGCTATAGCAGGTAATGTGCATGAGGATGAATGAATAGGGACAGAACAATAGAAGCCAAGAGCTAGCAGACAGGAGAGAATGAATGTAGGTCAGGAGTGCGCTAAAGCATATCGGAGTGGAAAACTAAATGTACAGTGTGAAATAAACAAGTAACCACTTTGATCAGTGAAATTAAAACCTTACATAATATACCATCTTCACAGAAAAATGTCCTCATTTTAAAAGATACATCGTATTAACATGCATTTGTTTCCGAAGAAAATGCGTCACATAAAATTTGCTTGAAATACCTGAACGCATCAAATCATGAAGTTTTCCTTCTGTACAATTCTCTCTTTTTTTTCCTTTTTTTTTTAAGGAACAGCATCTATTCATATTAAGGAAAATTAAACTGTTTAACTTGAAAGGTCACACATATAGCGAATACAAAAAAATGGTATGCTTTCATCAATGAACATCTTTCAAGCAACGTCCCAACTTCAATGGGTTCTATCCTTTTTCACCCTGAAAATTCCAGTCTGATGATTTGTAGACATTAACATTAAATAATTTCCTTTTTTTCCTGTTTCTGTCAATGACAAAATATCCCATCTTTCATATCCAATTTGGCAATTTTCAAAAAAAATAAAAAAAAATACATGAACAGGCAATGTCTTCACCTAAAAAAAAAAATATATATCACTGTTTCGTGAGTTACTGTTAAAATTATCTTTGGAATAAGTTAGCCAATTGAATTATGAAATACAATGTACACAGAGAATATGCATGCATTCTGACATAACTCTTTCAAAACTGTCCCAGATTTAAGGAGACATTATACAAATACAGTGTCTATGGTCGATAAAATCTCAACTACAAATGATTTATGTAACGAAAAAAACATATCTTATGAATTCATGTATCAAGAATCTGTTTTAAATCCAAATATCTATAAACATCAATATAGGTCAAATGACTAAAAATAATGTTCAGAAAATAATGTACCCATGTACATGTACACACGTTGACTAATTACATCAATTCCTTTGATACATTTATATAGTCATCGTTGTAAAATAATTCAGGTCAACCCTGTGACCAATACAATCTGAATCTCACATTTTTTAATTTTTTTTTTTTTTTTTTTTTTATCTTAAAATTCAGCACAATTGCAAAATTGCAATCAAAAATTGACATGTTAGTCTTCTTTCTTCTTTTTTTGAAAATAAAAGATGGGCGCATTAAGGAGTTCACCCAATTGACGTGTAACTAACAAATTTGATGGAAAAACACATGACAAAATGTTTGAAAGTTTGTCTTTTTCTTTTTCCTGTCTAAACATTAAAAACTGACAATTTAATCCTATCTTTACTGACAAGTCCTACAAAAATATCATAAATCTTCCAAGACGTTCAAAAATCAAGAATTCTATCAATAACATATTGTCACAAACAATGGGGCCATGGCGAATGCAAGGTATGACAGCGAAAAGTGAAAATCAGCAAGTCTTTCAATCGTCTATCACTATTGCAAACATTAGTTTTCGAAAGTCTTTACAGTTTGTAATCTTGAAACTTGGCGGGTACTTTAACCTGTCGACCAGATCTCGAACGTGCGGATGAGGACGGCTGAGGTTGGGGTTGGTCAGCGGATGAGGATGGCTGATGTTGGGGTTGGTCAGCGGATGAGGACGGCTGATGTTGGGGTTGGTCAGCGGATGAGGACGGCTGATGTTGGGGTTGGTCAGCGGATGAGGACGGCTGATGTTGGCGCTGGTCAGCTGATGAGGATGGCTGAGGTTGAGGTTGGTCAGCGGATGAGGACGGCTTAGGTTGCTCAGCTGATGAGGATGGCCAAAGTTGGGATTGGTGAGTCGTCGACCTCAGTTGATATTGGGGTCTGAGTTGAAGTTGGCCAACCGGCGAGGACAGCTGATGTTGGGTTTGGGTAGTCGGCAGTGATGGCCTAGGTTGTTGCTGAAGTGGGGCTGAGTCAATTAGCCTGGATTGGTGGCCAGAATTGGTTGGCTGGTTTGATGCTTGTTGCCGAACAGACAAACTTGACCGTGATGGTTGGTCATGGTCTGACTGTCGGTGATGGAGGATGCGTTCTGTTGAACTGGTTGGCTGGTTTGAGGCTTGTTGCCGAACAGACAAACTTGACCGTGATGGTCGGTCATGGTTCGACTGCCCGTGATGGAGGATGCGATCTGGTGGTCGAGATGACCACGTGATGTAGGCTGGTCCATGGCTAGTAGGTTGATTTGACTGCACCTTTCTCCTAGTCTCGTCGTCTGCTGGGGGACCTGGTGGGTACTGTGTCGTTGTCCTCTCAGTCCCATGTATTGACGTAGGCTGTGGGGTTGGTGGGGATGGTGGAGTTGACATCACTTGTGGGGCTCTAGCTCGATGCGGTTTCAAACGATTATGATGGACCCGTCGCTTGAACTTTTCATCATGGACATGAACTATGTCATAATTTAGTCCATCATCTGATGAGGAAGATACTCTGAAAGGACCTTTCCAGTTTGGTTCGAGTTTGTTCCTGACGTTGGTAGGGTCATGTAACCAAACAAAGTCACCTGTGTCATACTTTGAAATGCGTTTCTTCACATCATACTGTCGTTTCTGTTGTTCCTGTTGCTGTCGTGTATTTTGTATGGTGTACTCCCATGCTTTTCTCAATCGCTCAGACAGGTTGGTTGTGTATTCGAGGAGTGTCTTGCCAGATGACGATGGAGGGGGGGTTGAACAGGTGATGTTCGCAGGTGTACGGGCTTCCCTGCCATGCATGATGTAGTATGGCGTCAAACCTGTTGAGGCATGAGTACTTGTGTTGTACGCTAACTGGACTTGATTGATGTGAGTGTCCCATTCTCCTCCTTGATGAGAAATGTACTTCGCAAGTTGATCTTTGATGGTGCGATTACAACGTTCGACTATGCCAGCTCCTTGGGGATGATAGGGTGTCGATCTAGACTTTTTGATGCCCAATTTGCTGCATAGTTCTTGCACTAATCTGGACTCGAACTGTCGACCTTGGTCGGTGTGCAAAGTCTCTGGAATACCATGTTCTTTCACATATTCTTCAAACAGATGTTTAGCGATGGTTGGAGCAGTCTGATCTTTCATTGGGAAGATATTGACATATTTGCTGAAATGATCAGTCACAACGAGTATATAGCGAAATCCTCGTCTTGAACTTGGAAGCTCAGCAATGTCGGCAAAGACCATCTCCAAAGGGCGAGTAGTGGTAATGGGACGTAAGGGTGCTTGATGCTTAGGGGTTGGTAACCGGAAGGACTCACAAGCTGTGCATGTGTTGCAGAAATCAGTGATTTCCTTGTTCATGAAGGGCCAATAGCACATTGACTCTGCTCTCTGTATTGTGCGATGAGCGCCGAAATGTCCGGATGATGGGTCACCGTGTAACTCTTGAAGTACCCTTGGAATGAGGGAGTTTGGTACGACAAGTTGGAATGAGAGATTACCAAGCTTGTCTTTCTTCTTCCTGTAGAGTATACCGTCTTGGAGGATGAATTTGGGATACTGCCACAAGAGACGTCTAACCCGGGGGTTGTGTCTACGGATCTGTCGAATGGTTGGCCGCTCACCATTGTTAACGCATTCGATGACTGTACTGATGTCTTGATCTAGTTGCTGTTCATGTTGAACATCTACATCACTGTCAAGGATTACACCACGATAAGGATGAAGGACGTTTGGTGCAGACTGCCTCGTTGCATCATTGGGAGTAGATGTGTTTGTTGATGAACGAGTCTCGACTGCATTACACAGTGAATTGGTCACCATGTGCTTGAGTAGCTGATCTGTCAATCTTGGAGTGACTTGGCTTTCTTGACTCGGGCGTCTAGATAATGCATCTGCATTTCTGTGTGATTGTCCTTTCTTGTGAATAAGGCTGAACGTGTAGGAATTGAGTTCCAATATCCATCGTGTTCTCTTCCCAGTTGCATCGTCTTGAATTGGGAACTTCCTGAGAGCCAAAAGAGGTTTGTGGTCTGTCAGGATAGTGAAGTGTTGGTGTCTCAGATAATGACGAAAATGGCGAACAGCTGTAACAATTGCCCAGAGCTCTCGATCATAGGTAGACCATTTCTTCTGTGTAGCGCTGAGAGTTTGGCTGAAGTAGGAGATTACACGTTCTTTACCATCTTGAGTCTGTGAGAGGACAGCACCAACTGCATGAAGGGATGCATCCGAAGATAGGATGAACTCCTTTTCAAAGTCTGGATAGGCGAGGAGAGGTGGATTGGTTAGAGCTTCTTTCAGATGTTGAAAAGCCTTTTCACACTCTGCTGTCCATACAAACTGTTGACCTTTTTGTGTAAGGGTCGACAAGGGAGTTGCAATCTTAGAGAAACTTGGCACAAAACGTCGGTAGAAAGATGCCAGGCCAAGGAAGGATCGGACATCTGTAGGTGTCCTCGGCTGAGGCCAGGACTTGACTTTCTCAACGTTGTTTGGGTCAGGTTTCACTCCTTCGGTGTTGATTATGTGGCCAAGATACGTAACTTCTTTCTTGAAAAAGCCACACTTTGAGGGTTTAAGTTTGAGTCCAGCGTCTCTGAATCGTTGCAATACTTCTTGGAGGTTCTTGCAATGATCATCGAAGTCCTTGCCCATGACTATGCAGTCATCAAGGTATACCAGGCATGTAGACCAGTGGAGGCCATGTAGAACGGCTTCCATGAGGCGCTGAAATGTCATGGGAGCGTTGACCAGTCCGAATGGCATGACAGTAAACTGGTAAAGCCCTGTGCCTGTGGTAAAAGCAGTCTTCTCTGTATCTTGGGGATCGAGCCTGACCTGCCAATATCCACTTGATAAGTCCATGACGCTGAAATATGCTGATGAAGAAAGGGAGTCAATTGAATCATCTTGGCGTGTAATAGGGTGAGAATCTCGAACAGTTACTGCATTGAGTTTTCTGTAATCCACGCAAAATCGGTATGTGTTGTCCTTCTTCTTCACCATGACGATTGGGCTCGCCCATGGGCTGAAGCTCTCTTCAATGATGCCTCTTTGCAGAAGTTCGTCCACTTGCTCCTGAATTTCCACTCTCATTGCTGGTGAAGTTCGATACGCCCTCTGTCGTATTGGAGTAGCTGTGGTGGTGTCAATGTGGTGATGAATAATGTCAGTCTGACCAATATCCTGAGACGTCGTGCTGAAAATATCACTGTAGGTCTGAAGAAGATGTTCAGCTTTCTCGTACTCTGTTCTCGTGAGTTCCGAAGAAGGGAGAACACCAGCAACTGGTGACTTGTCTGTCACTTGTGGATCAGCGTCAGTAGTTACGCTCATGATCTTGTATTCCTCTTCGGTATCCCCAGTAATGGAGAAGAATTGACCAAGGCAGGTGTCTGCAGGTAAATCGACTGCTTCGTCAGAGGGATTAATGAGGCGTACTAGAATAAGACCATCTTGAGGCTTGAACAGAGATCTGGCACCAATAACAGGAATGTGATCTTGCAATGTTGGTTCAAAGTAGCCATCATAGTCTCTTGGTATGATGTCGAACTGTGGCGACGACAATCTTCCCTGGACGTGAGTTTCGCAGCTTGGGGGAATCCGAGCTTGTCCAACAAGAGAAACTTTACATTTCAGCGGGGCTTGGTATTGCTGACGATCGATGAAGGGAATAACATTTCCAGGCATGTTGAACGATGTTGGCGATATGCAGGCATTCTGGCTGTCAATAAAGTCCCATCCAAGGACAACTGAATGAGTGATGTTGCGTGCAACAACGAACTTGTGTTGTGTAGCCTTGTTCCCTAAGTGCAGAGATGGTACGATTGTTCCAATGTTGTCTACCAGCCCACCTGTGATAGTAGATGCCATGGATGTCAACTTTTCCAACGGGCTCCTTTGCGATGCTGGAATGGATGACAAAAATTTGGCACTCAACAGAGAGATGAATGATCCACTATCTACGAGTGCCAATACATAGACATTGTCGATAACGATAGGGATGTAGGGCGATTTCTTTGGCGAAATAGGTGCTATTCGTATTGGGACCTTGGTTTGTGTAGTTGATGAATGGCCCACTTCCTCAACTACCAGAAGTTTCCCTGCTGCTGGTCTTCAAAAAGAACTTGACGATAGGGAGCCTGTCTATGGGAGTCAACTTGATAACCTGCAGTGGAAGGATGCTGCTGATTTCGGCTGCTAGACGATTCATAGGGCCGTCTAGAGAGTGAAGTCCTAGATTGATATGCGTAGCTCCGATTAGGGCTTGGAGATATGCGTCTTGCATATTCAGGAGATCTGCGTCCTGCATATTCCGGAGATCTGTGTCTTGAATATCCTGGAGATCGGTGTCTTGCATATTCTGGAGATCTCTGTCTTGCATATTCTGGCGACCTGTGTCTTCGGTAGTCACGGCTTGGTGACGGAGACCCACGACGTTCCATGTGTCTTCCCTCATGGGAGCGTCCTGATGGGCTGCCACCGCGTTGCTGAGATCTGCTAGGCCTTTCAACTGTCTCTAACTTTAAAGACATCCTATCCAGCTTCTTTTCTAACTCGTTGAGTCTTGGCAGTAGTAGTCGTAAGACTGATGATTCTGCAGGCGTCTTGTCCTGGACCCGATCATCTACAGCTGCTACTATACCAAAATCGTGTGCTTGGTGTGCTCTTTCTACACGAAGTGCGATCTTCAAGGCCTCGTCAAAATCAAAGCCTCCGAGCTCGTGAATCTTAACTTGAAGCGGTTTGTCTACCCCGGCAACAAATCGTCGAAATCTCTCACCACCTTTTGCATTGTCATCATAGGACGGGAAAGCCTCTTCCACTAAGGAAGCAATGCCTGATGCAAACACCTCTAACGGCTCACCTGGTTGGCGAGTTCGGGCAGTAATACAAGACTTGAATGTGTCAATAAACTGTGTCCGGCCGAAAACCTGAGAGAGTTTCTCTTTCATCTTCTTGAAATCCTTCTTGTCCGAAGCAGACAAGCTCTCCCACACGATGAAGGCTGATCCTGCTAGTCTTGCAGGAAGGAGGGTGGTTAAGTTGATAGAAGTGTCCGAAAACGCCTGTGCAGCAACTTCAAATCGGCGTATCCATTGACGGAAGTCTGTGCCGTTCTCTCCCGTAAACACTTCTGGCAATTCCATGCGAGAAGACGCCATACTGTAGGAGTTATAAGCAATCAACTCAACAGATATGATCATCAACAAGATATCAACCCAGTAAAACTTACTGAATGAGTCAATGTGGAGGGGGGGGGGGGGGGGGGGTCACTCTGAGTGCAGATGAAGAAAATGCAAACTCAACAGTTGAAATATCTGTGGCGAGCGGCTATGATGGAAGGAGGGTGTATTCTGCAACTGGTTACGTTGCTACGCCAACACTATGTAGAATATGCAGGTTGATATGGCAGAATGCTGTAATGTACGGCAGCCAAAGGCAGACTACACATGCAAACTGGTTGTGATAAGTTGCTAGAAAAATACAGAACTGTATGGAGGGCGAAGAAAAAAAAACCTCACTCACTGACGAATCGATAAATGCAGGAATATTCACCAAAATACAGCTCCAGTATGAAGAAGGGTAAAGGAAATCTCACTTACTGATGAAGGATGAATGAAGGAATTCACAAAACTACTGATGTAGGAAGAAATCAAGGCTCAAAAAGCCAAGATGAAACTCCAGTAATTAATGAAGGAGGTTGAATACACACAAACTCTAGCTGCCTCAGCTTAAAATGAAGGGAGGTCAATCAGTGAGAAGAAGGGTGATATCATGCTCTCAAACATTCACATTCATATACAGATGGAGGGAGAATTTCACTTTGCAACTCACCACTAAAAACACTGCAGGAATTTCTACATATGAAGGAAGGCTGCAATTACAGTTAAGTGCAGAAAAACCACTGCTGGCACCAGTTGTAAAGTCCCTCACAAAACAAAAGTGGTCTCACATGGTTGAGGACTTGAGCTGCACTATAGATTTTATTCCAACCACAAAATGGCTGCCAAGATGGCTGACATGCAGTCCATCAAACAATAATAACCAATCACAAGATTGGACAATAAGTAAGTAACCAATAGAAAAGCTTGTAAAAGATAGAGTGCCATGTGCCATGTGTGCTGGGTTGAATAGCTAAGAGATAAGGAAGAGTGTGTGTGTGTGTGGTGCTATAGCAGGTAATGTGCATGAGGATGAATGAATAGGGACAGAACAATAGAAGCCAAGAGCTAGCAGACAGGAGAGAATGAATGTAGGTCAGGAGTGCGCTAAAGCATATCGGAGTGGAAAACTAAATGTACAGTGTGAAATAAACAAGTAACCACTTTGATCAGTGAAATTAAAACCTTACACTTGTATCACCATCATCATCATCATCACCACCACCACCACGATCACCACCACGACCATCATCATTATCGTCGTCGTCTTCGTCGTCATCATCATTATTGTAGCTTTAATTTGGGAGTTAACTTGCATGTTAATACTTGATACTCTCCAAGCAATGTTTAGGCCAAGTAAAACAAATATTGTGTTTCTCGTTCAGACTTTAAAAACGAAACAG
Source organism: Strongylocentrotus purpuratus (assembly GCF_000002235.5). Taxonomy (NCBI): domain Eukaryota; kingdom Metazoa; phylum Echinodermata; class Echinoidea; order Camarodonta; family Strongylocentrotidae; genus Strongylocentrotus; species Strongylocentrotus purpuratus. Next base: position 28,352,781 of record NW_022145595.1, read on the forward strand.
TGAGGGAGGCCCTTACTATAGTTATTATTTGATTGTGTTGGGGGGTTATTTTTTTCAAGATGGCTGCCATTTATAAAATTGCTGCTGAGACAAGGGTTTTGATCATACAATTGTATCTATGCAGTAAAGTGGATGATATTTTATCACATAGGTTTTTCTTCAGTTTGTCAAATCAGAAATTGAATGATTTTCTCTCTCTTTCACAGACCACAGACAAGCACTAAATACATGCAGTAAAGTAACTAAAGGTTTGATACCATACAGTGCAAACAGTTAGTGCTTGCTTGTGGTAAATGACTATGTACTACAAACAAAACACAGTGGCACAGCAGTATAGGATTGTTCTTTAAATCATTATGCAACATTCAAACTATGATTTTAAAAAATTAAGAAAAAAAAAGGGAATTTTTGAAAATAACAAATAACACAAATATTGAAGAAGCACCAGAAATCAGTGCAGGGGTGGACGAGAAACACATAAATTTTGTTACATGGCCTTCCCATTTTAAAGATCTTTAGATGGGCAATGAAAAAAAACTGCCATGAATTAAACTTGTTTCTGACGAAGACAGGTGAACAATTTTGTGGCAATGTCCAAAACTGTATGAGTGTTCATTTACATACATGTGTACATGTAAAGTACATATCGTACATGTACACAGGCTTGGCTACTTAAAGAGGAAATAGGGATTGAAAATTAATACAGTAAAATATATGAGCCACACTCCACTGTGGACTTTGATCTCTTAATGAAGCTAATTCTTTTTGCAATTCTATTCACCTTTAGAGGCGTTGCATTTTGTATGTAATTCTCCTAGGGCCCGAGAAAAAAGCCCATCCTTCCCTTTTTGGAATTATTCTGGGTGAGGCTACAGTGCCTTGTTTTTTCATTTTTTTTTGTCTGAACTGCTATACAATAACAGTGGAAGCAAAAAAAAAGATAGTAAATAAAATTCAACTAAAAATTGCCTGCCTGTAAATGCTGCTTTGGTATGACTATGAATATTGCTGTAAATCTTTTCTTTAAATGGATTTTTCGAAGTTACTTTGAAAGGAAAATCTTTTTTTTAATCATTGATTAAACAAATCTTATAAAGCCATGTTTCTTTTGTTGTCTATTTCTGTTTTAAAAATAAAAGTGTGATTTTCCTTTAAGTTCATTTCTCTTTCATTTTCTTTTCATGTTTACAACATTTTCTGGATATCAAATGTTGTTCAGGAAAGTACATGTAGTTGAATTGTTTGTTTTTGTTTTTGTTTTTGTTTTTTTGTTTTTTTTGGGGGGGGGCTTAAGAATGTAAGAAATTACTCTAGGCAGCAAGTTTTAAGAAAATTGACCAATGAAAAGAAAGCAGCAATTTGTGTAATTATTCATGATTTATAATCCTCAAATCAGAGCATAAATATCCATGTACAAGTACATGTATGAACCAAGCTCCCTAATGATATTATACTACATCACGCATGTTGAATTAAAATGAAAAAATTATGTTTGTCCAGCACTTGATATTATTATGTACACTTCTACTATTATAATGCGTTATGTAAAGTGCTTTCCATTTCAAGTTGCAATAGGCCCGTTCACACATTACAATTTATTGCGATTTAGATCGTGATGCATAGATTGATTTTTTGTTTGCGACTGTTCACACATGTCAATTAGTGCGAATTGGATTGCGATGCAAAGATTGATTTTTTTTGGCGACCATTCCCGCTGGACGTCCAGAACGTCTGATCTGCGTATGCGTGAATCTCAACGATTTATGCATGCTTGAAATCCTAGGATTAAATAAATTGATTTTTGATTCTCAATACCATTCACACATACAGTGCCAGGCAAACTATCAAGATTATTCTGAAAAATTGCAAGACTTACCGCGAAGGTTAGTAAAGTATACTGTCCACACACTAAAAAAAAACTATTTTGGATCGCGATTCAAAAATTGATTTTTAAATCTCGCTTTTTTCTTTAGGTGTGAACACCCCTAGTCTAGCTTGTATACGACCGCTTATACCCTAATGACAACCCAGACACATTAGTAATTATTAAAAAGATCCTTTAACGACGCATTAAACCATGTTTCTCAATCCCTTGTGATAGATGATTCATGAGCACTTGGCTAGCCAAGAGAAGGAAGTTCCACTTCACTTTGGTTGCCATCGATCAAACATCCACTCCGTGACGACCGACCGACTCTTCCTGACTCGTGCACAGCTCGGCTGGCTCACATGCTCAGTCGCTCCAGTGCCCCTCCTGTCAGCCGGTCCCATCTGTCAACAAGGCGTTGAATATTACAGCAATCTGTGGGATATTGAGGCGATATATATTATGCAGTACAAGCTTTATTGATGGAGGTTTAATAACGTGCAGGTGAGTAATGATGTCTTGTTGTGCATGCCCATGGTGTGGTGTGGTATTACATTATCACATTTGGTGAAATATATATGAAATGAATAGTCTTGTCATTTTTGTAGAATCATTAAAAACAGGCAAGTATTAAGCTTAAAATGTTTTTTTTTTAAATTAAGCAAGCTTCAAAAATATATTCTTGATTGGTAGGCTTACATTACCTGTACTGTAATGGATTTTTCTTTTTTTTAAATCTCGTAATACACAGTCAACGTTTAATTCAAAATAATACCATGTTTAATATATTTGTCAAATTTTGTATTGTTTATTCAGTGAAAATGAATTCCATCTGTTTTCGGCATGTATGCATCTGATATTTGCTAATGGTAAACTTCCTGTCGCTCCGTGAGTACAGTACTAAACATGTAATGTAAGCCGCACAGTAATTTATTTCTTATTTGCGTGCATGCCATTAAGTGTAAAGAAAGCCAGTTTGTCACTGAGTATCGATGTAAAAACAGTGGAGTTAATTAATTAATCTGACACATTGATGATAATTAAAATCTCTGTTGATATTCTTGCAACAGTGATTCATATCATCTGTTTCCCTTAAAACACTTAATTATGCTAATTAGTATTCATGGTTGAAGGTAATATGAACATGACTACAGAGATGCCAACTGTTCCGTTTTTGCCGTTTTTGTTCCGTTTTTTCGCTATGAATACGGCAGTACGTTTTTTGTATGTTTTGTTACGTTTTTTTTTTTTTTTTTTTTTTTTAAATTTTTTTTAAATTTTTTTTTTTTTAGAGACGTTTTTCTTAATTTCTGATCATGGGCTTTGTGTCGTAAGTGTATTATGCACCTACATCTTCAATCAATGCACGCAGGATTGTGATACGGGCCCCAAACTGCGCACATTGCGAACAACCCACATGTAATGTATGCACGTCGCGCTCCGATCCGGGTACGTAAATGTGGTACTGCCGGGTTTTTTTAAGCTGCTCGATTGGGCGATATGTTAAGTTGAGAGATTCTTTCAAAAATACTGCTTTTTGTCCCAAAATACTGTTTTTTGCTCTTAAGAATTCTTTTTTTTGTTGAAGAAGGTTGGCATCTCTGTGACTAGGGAAATGAGAGTGCAAATTTTCAAAAACAAAAGTTTATTTTTAAAGAGTTTTCAACAATATGTTTTCATTGTCAGTCTGCCCTAATCATGTTAATGTAGTGTCTTAATTTTGGACAAAATGGTTTTGCACATATCAGGGAGTGATAGAGAGAGAGAGAGAGAGAGAGAAAGAGAGAAAGAGAGAGAGAGAGAGAAAGAGAAAGAAGGGAAAGAGAAAGGGAAAAAGAAAGAGAAAGAGAAAGAGAAAGAGAAAGAGAGAGAGAAAGAGAAAGAGAGAGAGAAAGAGAAAGAGAAAGGGAAAGAGAGAGAGAGAGAGAAAGGGAAAGGGAAAGGGAAAGAGAAAGAGAAAGAGAAAGAGAAAGAGAAAGGGAGAGGGAGAGGGAGAGGGAGAGGGAGAGGGAGAGGGAGAGGGAGAGGGAGAGGGAGAGGGAGAGGGAAAGGGAAAGGGAAAGGGAAAGGGAAAGGGAAAGAGAAAGAAAGAATATTTTTATTAGAAATTAGCATGTTTTTGTTTCCCTAATAGACCGTAGTGTTATAAAAGAATTTCAAATTCCAATCGCAAATATCTTGATAATCAGACAGGTGATTGGCTTGTAAAAGTCATGGGATCCTGACTGACCTAAATGTTCATAATTATGATTGCAGCATGAGCTAAATCCAGGATTTTGTTAAGAAACTGAGGCAAAGATATCCAATCCCTTTAAATTGCAATGGGGAAGATGGATAAACAACTGCCAATGCTAAACATGGACCACCATGCATGATGTAACAAGAGGCAGAACATGGTTGTAACCTTAGTGCTCATATCCGCCACACATACATGTAAACATTTTCAATACTCGATATATATCGTCAATTCATTAGATTTCATATGTTGGACTTATAGTTAGCCAAAATATTTTTAGGATCTTTCTAAAATAAGTTAAATACCACAGGATATTTAAAAAATTCTGGCCTTTTGCCTAATCCGCATTTTGGCACCAGCTACAGTAGGGTGTTATATTTCTTCCCGTAACTATGAAACTTCTCGAACATCCTAGATGTACAGTACATGTATAACATTCAAAAGTAGATGTGAGTGTTTCATTTATGTATATACGACTATGTGTATATTAATAAAAAAACAAATTGCCTGGAAAGCCCTAGACAAGTACAGTAGGTTACAATGTATAGACATGGGAAATGCAGAGATGTGCGTAAATATTCATTTCTGAATTGTATCCATGTACACACCTGTACATGTACCATTATATATTATGTATTTCTGAGGGATGTACAATTTTCTTTACTTTTTGATATGTTATGTAAATCAATGAAGATGTATGATTTTTGTTTATATTTTGTACTGAATGGATGCAATAAAGAATGCTACCATAAAAAGCACAAAAAAAGCAGCAGCAACAACAAGAACAACAGCAGATGATTATTTGACCATCTGTCTATAAAATCTAATGTTACTTCTCTCTCCGTTACTAATACGGACAGACATATCTCACTTTATGAACACACACGCATTTGTGCCCGGTGATACATGTAGTTGCTTCAAGTGGAATATCATTTTCACAGTGAAGTGTAATGACTAGAACGTTTTAAGCAGCACCTTGAAGTTTAATCTGTCATGTTCCGTTGATTTGTTAAATGTAAAAAACATCATTTAGAAGATTGTACATTTCGTGGATGTTGAAATACATTAGCATATTCCCTTGTTTTGTTAATTTGTCTTTAAAATCAGTCTACTATTTCCAACAAGTTACTCAGTATTCCTCCATCTCTGCGTCTCCTCTCCTTATCTCTCTCTCTCTCTCTCTCTCTCTCTCTATCTCTCTCTCATCCTCCCTCTCTCTCTCTCGTTCTCCTCTCTCTCTCTCTCGTCCTCCCCCTCTCTCTCTCTCGTCCTCCCCCTCTCTCTCGTCCTCCCCCTCTCTCTCTCTCGTCCTCCCCCTCTCTCTCTCTCTCTCTCTCTCTCTAACACACATACCCTCCCGCCCTCTTTTTAGCTTTTCTTTTTTCATTTCTTTTTTCTATTTTTCTGTTCTCACCCATTTAATTCTTATCCATTTTCTCTCCACCTTAAGGAGTGTGTACAACACATTTCCTTTCTTTCCAGGGCTATTTGACTAAATTAAAAATGTTATGAAGAAAAAACACAGGAAATTTGAATCCAAATTTATATAATTTATTTGAATGGCAGATTAAAGGATACCTGATATGATTGATCGGAGCAAATCAGGCACATGTAAGGTCACCGTTGAACCATATTTATTCTGCTATTCAGGAAAAAGATTTGCATCCTAGCAACAACGATACACAGTGAAGCACGATGTTCACGTTCATATACCAGTAATATCCAAGTAGGCTATAAATTGTTTGATCTAGACATGTACAGGCTTACTGTCTACATGATCTTTCAGCTGTTTTTTGTTAATTATTTCAATTTTTGTAATTATAAATGGTTTATGGTTAATTGTATTAAAACGTATACCTACAACTGTAGTTTGTTAGTCTCTGAGTAAAGTCAAATGATGTATTGTATTGTATCGTATTGTATTTATTAATTTTCGTTGATGTACATCAATATTCTGTTTATAAGCATTAAGATGTTTAATTCCATCTCTCAGGGATCTGCTTCCAGCATTAACCATTATAATCAACAGGGGACTGTGACTTAAAATTGGACGTACATGTATGGTAAAGTGTAAAATTGTATCTCCATTCTTCCTCCAATTAGTTGTAACTTACCATACATTGCATCACTCTATAGTTAACATAAAACTGAATGCAAGTTTGAAGTTACTATTGATTGTAAAGATACATTTGAGTTTAACAATGTTAAATCTGAGATGCATGGCCCTACGTGTTATCAGTGTCTCTGATATGGTGTAATATTGAAGCCCTAAAAAAATTGTGCTTCAAAATGATTAAGAAGTGCCTTAAAAAAGAAAAAACTTTGAGTGACCCGTTTTACCATTGACTCGTTTCGCCCAGTAGACTGTAGTGTAATGAGAACCATGAGGAAAACGCTAATTTGGTTTCGATTTCCAATCATAAATATCCTGATAATCAGACAGGCGATCGGTTTGTAAAAGTCATGGGGTTCCTGAATGACCTAAAGATTTATAATTATGATTGCAGCATGAGCTAAATCCAGGATTTTGTTTCAGAATCTGAGGCAAAGTTACCGGATCCTTTTAAGGCTTTAATCCATGGCTGCCACTCTCCACCCAGGTATATAGACATGTAGACACCCCCAATGCTCCGTGTAGAGCACTAGCGGTATATAATGTATATTGCTGCTTAGCTTTGATCAGGATTGGGATGTTAAAGAGTGCCATGAGTGTCATGACATGGCAGACATGATCACTATGCAAGTAGCTAATATTTATATAATATTGGATAGCTTTGAGTGTGATACAAGAATATATTGCTTCAGCTATGACAATATTGAAAGAGTCAGAGACGAGTCAAATATTGCCATAGCGAGAGCAATATATTCTCATATCACATAAAAACAAAGCCATATAATATTATCATTATCAATATCAGGCTGACTATGTAGCGAAATAACAAAATTTGACTTACCTTGGTAAATATGGCTTTTTTTGTGTGTGATATCGATATCAATAGTTGAAGTCCCCCGATGACTGAGCAATACGAAAACAATATTGGTCAGTCTTCCGGATACTACGCTAAAGATATTGAATACACTTTTTTTTTTACCACTTGGAAGCCTTACATTTTATAGATAATAATATTTATTACTGTTGTTCTCTTTCTTCTCTTTCATAATTCTATAGGTACACAACCAACTCCATCAGATCACTTTGCAGTGACTCAAGGCAACACACATCAAACAACCATTCCAACTTTAGTACTACTCTTTCCTAGACCAAAGCCCAATAATCATCCGTTACCATGACGATCCTTTACAGCTGCATCGCTAGAGGGACCACCATCTTGGTGGAGGTGTCTAAGAGCTATGAGCATAACTTCCAACAAGTGGTTGGTTCCATGATGCAGAACCTAGCATCTCATGATAACTACAAGTCTGTCTATACATCATCTGAGTAAGTCTAGCAGAAACTCATATTGAATGTGTTAAAACTGTCCATGAGCTACAATCCTTGATTAGCAGTTAATCGGGTGCTTTGCATGCCCGTCAGGCAAGACAATATTGGAACAAATTTTCCATAAATGTTGCACCTGTGCATTGTTATGCCTCTGCCCACCAAAGGTGGTGCCAGAGGCATTATGTTTTGGGGTTGTCCGTCTGTCCGTCCCGCTTTCTCGTTATCGTGATCTGAGTTGATTTTGGAGTAACTAGGTCAAAGGGCACAAGCTTAATATTGCTTTTTAAATGCAATGTGATAATGCAGCAAAACTGTATCCAGTGTGTGCAGAAAGGTTTGGTCTTTCGAATCGTACATGTATATCTGGTATTAAATTCTAAGGCTCTGAATCAAAATATGTTGAGACAAAGCACAAAATGTGGAGTGCCTGTTGGGAAAATGGTAAACAAAAACAAGCTATCTCTCTGCTGAGGGTTAGTTATCTCCTATCATGTATCATTCCTGTGTGGAAGATTAATACCAGAGATCCAATCTTCTTCTCTTCCAGCTATTTATTCCATGTCGTGATCAAGGACCGCATCTGTTATATGTGTGCCACGACGGTTGACTTCAGGAAGCAGACAGCGTATTCCTTCATCATGGAGATCATGACCAAGGTGGCTAACTGCAGTCTGGCTCAGAGGGTCCACCATGCAGGAGAGATGGAGCTGGATAGAGATTTCAGCTCGGTCCTAGGCCAGGAAATGGTAAGCATGCAGTGGGGATATCAGATGGGGCTGCTGGTGTTGTGGTCGAGTGGACACGCAGACCTGCGTACGATTTAGTCGTATTTAGTACGATTTTGTCGTATTTAGTACGATTTTTAGAAGCAAATACGACAGTACAATTTTCCTTAAAGGTAATACAAAGTTTTGGGAATTTTTATGCCTCCGCTACAAAGTAGCCGGAGGCATTATGTTTTCTGGTTGTCCGTCCGTCCGTACGTCCGTCCGTACGTCCCGTTCTCGTGATCGCGTTATCTCAAGAACCAATTGATGGATTCTCTCTAAACTTGGATCATGTATGTATCTTGCAGAGCCAATGAACTGATTAGATTTTGGGGTCACGAGGTCGAAGGTCAAAGGTCACAGGGCTCATTATGTATTCAAAAATAGCTTGTGATCGCAATATCTCAAGAACCGATCAATGGATTCCTGCCAAACTTGGGTCATATATGTATCTAACAGAGCCAATGAACTGATTAGATTTTGGGGTCACGAGGTCGGAGGTCAAAGGTCACAGGGCTCATTATGTATACAAAAATAGCTTGTGATCGCGTTATCTCAAGAATCGATCGATGGATTCGTGCCAAACTTGGGTCATGTATGTATCTAACAGAGCCAATGGACTGATTAGATTTTGGGGTCACGAGGTCAAAGGTCACAGGGCTCATTATGTATGCACAAATAGCTTGTGATCGCATTATAATGAGAACCAATAGACAGATTACTATCAAACTCAAGACATGTATATATGTATCTTGCAGAGCCAATTAACTGATTAGATTTTAGGGTCATCAGGTCAAAGGTCATGGGGCTCATTATGTATGACTATAAATAGCTTGTGAATGCATTATTATTAAAACCGACAGATGGATTACAATCAAACTTGAATTTTAAAAATTGCTTCCGTTTTGGTTTGTAAAGTTGCTCTATGGCGGAGGCATCATTTTTGACTGCGGGCAGTCAAAATTCCATCTAGTTTAAAATTGGGTGGATAGTGATTCTTTACAATTTTGATATATTTGGATGCCCCTGTGGATGTATCATAAGCACTAGAAAATTTAGTCCCTAAAACACTTCTGCTTTCAAGTAAAATTGAATATCAAAATTTACCGGTGCTCCCGGTAAATTTTGATAAATTTTAAATAGTGCTTATGACCATACAATTGTAGCTGCGTCCATGGAAATCTCAGAATATGTAGTTATGATATATAATTTCCAACGGACATAGTCAATCGGTCGATTTTAGTCAAAAAACATTGCTTTATGGCTCAATTAATATCTTGACCTTAAGAGGGAGCTATGAAATATGAAGAGTTTATTTAAAATTTCATAACTTTAGACTCAATTTCAACCGTGACAATGATTACTGAATATTGTAGGATTGCATATGCTTCCAATATATTCATTTGAACCAAATTCATGACCCATACCAAAACTTTGTATTACCTTTAAAGTACTCTCACCTAGCAATACATTAGAAGAAAGTGAAATAAAGTTACAGTTGATTTCTTTTCTCTTTGTAGGACCACTTTTCTAACTTGAAAGGAGGTGGAAATGACAAGATAGCTGTTCTGCAGGATCAAGTGGACGAAGTGAAGGACATCATGACGCAAAACATTGACAAGGTCCTAAGCAGAGGAGAGAAACTTGATGATCTTCTCGTCAAAACAGAAGACCTGGAAGCAAGCGTAAGTCATAATCTCATTTCATTTTTATTTCATTCTCCATAAAAAACATTAAAACATACAAACATGATATACAGATAAAAGATTGATTACAAGAAAAATACAAAGGGAAGGAGCAAACAAAATTTTATGGAAATGTGGGGTTAACAAAAAGGGCAATTAGCCTTATGAACCTCAACCCCTTAACAAGTTTACACTGTATTGTTGGGAAAAGAAAAAAAGGAAAAGAAAAGCAGAGAAAACCTGAACCCCAATACAAAAGGAAAAAAAGTGAAGGAGAAGGGAAGGGGAGGGGAATACATTACAAAGTGCATTAACTGAAAACGTGACATCGTTTATTTTGAGATTGAATACAATGATAAAAGAATTGATTTATATATGATAAATAATCTGTCTTGTTTACCTAGAGGAACTTCACCAGTATTAATACAGTTTTCCCTGAAGCCCTTGCAATCATATTATTACCCCTGCTTTAGCCTAGCTATGTGGTAGTCTACTTTAATTTCATACTCTGATGGTAATATCCATCCTATTTTTTTCTTATATTCTTGTGATTAGGCGAGGACGTTTCAGAAGACGGCTGCGAAAGTTAGCAACAAGTTTTGGTGGCAGAACACAAGAATGAAGATCCTACTCTTGGTCGTCGTCTTCGTCATAATCCTGGTCGTAGTCCTGATCGGTCTGCACCTCGGCGGAGTAATCTAGGGACTTGCTTACCCACCTGAAATCTCTCTCCTAGGACTTTGTGATGATGTAGAGACTGATGGAGATAATACCAAAAATGTTAGAGTGACTATTTATATAGGATGCCATCGATTTTGGGACGTGTACCCCCGATTGTCAACTCGCGTTCAAGTAACAGCTAAAGGCCAATGATTCCCTGTCCAATCACCCCCCCTTTCCTCCTTTCCCCCTCCTTCATATCTAGTTAAATGTGGGTACAATTTTGGTATAAAGTAAACATTCCAGAGATTTAAAAACGAGTTTGGCTCTTATCGTTGCTCTAAGACGTCGCTCTTGTATGACCTGCACTCTTGCTTGTTCTGCCTAGAAGTCTACATTATGGGTGGTCTCACATGGTACTTGGTACTGTGTATGAACAAAAATAAATACATTCTGGTAAAGAGCCTGATGACCAAGCTCAGTTTGATGGAAGTTTCTAAAAGACTGACCCAAGTTCTTCTTCTGGAGCCACTACACAATCCCGGTCCAGTGCAGGACGCAGGATCTAGCCCTGGCATTGATCCCTCTAGGTCTTTGAGAGTACAGGCCCCAGGTAGGAGGGGTCACATATGTTTTATCAGCTGTTCCTCCCCACCGTTGGTGGAGTCTTGGGTTAAATCCACCATGTAACTTGGTTGTAGAGACTGTCAAAGACAGTTCCTTATTCAAAGGGGTTTTGAAATCCAAGTAGATCGTTTTGAAGGGTTTGATGGCATTCTACAGTGTACATGTATGTGTACTGGATCTTCTCCCCTGTAAAGTACATGTACAATGTACTAGCAAGCTGCATATCACAATTTACAAGACCTCTCGAACAATGTTTATATGTGCAAAGATACTGTAGGATATATCCAAGCAATCAGATAAGGATCAATAGGGCTACTCCTGGCATCATAAAACAGTTTATTTTAGGAATTTATTACAGATGGGTACCTTAAAAAGGACTCTCTGACAGATTGTAATACATAGAAGAGCTACATGTACATATGCATGTCATATCTTCATCAATCATTCATGATATGTGAATATATAGATGCAGATTATAATGAGTTAAACAGAGGTCTATGCTGAATGTAAACAAGAAAAGAACAGCTGTACTTATTTGAGACTACAATTACATTATATGTCATTACACTCTGAACTCTGTCTAGAGGTCAAGAAAGAAATAATTTCTCACAGACATTCTAAGGCTCTAGAGGATAAAGATATTAGTTGAAGGATGTCAATTTCTATGATGTCTGAGGAGTGATTAAATCACACATTAATTGATGGGAATGAGTGCCTGCCTGTATGTAGTTTATACATATGTGTCTGTTTTTAGTGATATACACTATACTTATTTACTGTTGCATGGGAAGTTGCATAATGCTGACAGAAAAACAACATTATCCTGCAGTTTGAGGAGGGTACAGACAATTTAAATCAATGTACAATCGGGAAACAGTTGTTTTTTCAACTATTTTTTTTGTTTTCAACAATTTTGTTTAAAAGTATCCACTATCGTATGAGCTCAAGAATCAGAGAAATCAGATAACTTTGTTTTTTGTGTTGCCATATCTGTTTTGTATCAATCAGATTTGCACATCATATGGATGTTCTAGAGATTTATTTAGTGCTGTAGAAGTTAGTTAGATGATGACTTTTGTATGGATAAAATCCAGTTCATGTTGCTAAATAGTATACCGGTAGCTTTAAAATATAAACCTGGGGCCCATTTCACAAAGCTTTTTTTTAATGACAAATGACAAAAATCAGTGACAAATCTGCTGATAACTAATCAGAAGCAAGGATTCCAGTGGCTTATACAAAAACTGTCATTTTTCACTGATGACAAGCTTCGTGAAACGCCCCTCAGATGGCTCTACTGCTGAATATGGTCAGTTTTCAGGGTAGCTTGCCATGGCCCGTCAGAGGAGCATAAAAACAACAAAGTTCATGATAGCAAAAAGGGCATTCCTAAAGTGGCTCTAAGCGTTTTCATTGTTTAGAAGTGCATTATAGCCCAGAGTAAGGCATCATTTGGAGGAAAATGATCACTTTTATCTGTGGGTTATCACTTTAATGGGAACTCTCTTTTTTGCACGGCGTGTTGGGGAAAGAATGATCCACAGTCACATGGTGTCATTTGACCAATTAGATTGCCTACATTTTAGAACCCATTATATAGTTGTAATCTTTGACAATCTAAGTATGATTTTACTCTGGAAGGAAGTTATACTGAAGTTTTTAAATTTAGATTTGCAATATGTAAAGTTATGTTGGTCTCAGATTATATTTTCTTCTATTTAGTCTATATTCAGTGTGTTATATTTATTACTCCCAAGTTGTTCATTATATGTTTATTTTATTTTGTTACTCAAAAACAGTCATCACCAACATTATATGTGTGTTTTATTCATTTGTTGATTTATGATTCAATTTATTTAAATGAAAACAACATTTATCATGTTTTGGTTCTGGAAAATAGTTATCAAAATCTGTTATGTCTTTCATCATTCGTATATTAGTCATAAACAGATCTTTCCATATATTCAATTCATTCCTGTTCATCATTCCATTTTCATTTCCTACCAGTAATTTTGGAAAGGTTTCACTTTCACTATAAAGAGTCTTTGCTATCCAAGCACAGTGTCTCACTGACATGGTGATTCTGTATACATTGATGTATTTAATATTTGCAGATCTCCCTTCCTGTGTTTGTTTTACCTCTAAGCATTATATTCTTCGTACTTCCTGCAGTTTGCTAATTGCTCAGTTCAGGAATATGTCATCCTGTATTGGTTAATTGCTGATCTTGGGAATACTTTATCCTGAACATGTTTAGTCAAATCCGCATCAACAGTGACTTATATAAACCACCTGTCTATAAAGACCACCTATCCTGCGATCAATGTTAATGATTGAAACCTACCTACCTGTGCATACAAAAAATGTCTTCTTGTTTGCCTTGTTATTAGTCATAGAAAAATAACCGTTTTGAGCAGTAGTCATTAACACCATTCAGCTAAATTGAATGTGAATTGACAAGCTCAATTACTATAGCCCAATCATACATTTGCAAAATTTTGTATCCCCATCCCCCACAACCAATGGGTCAATATTTACTATGCTTAATTGCTTATCACCCAGATTATGTTAAAATTACGGTTTTTATTTATTTTTCATGTCTGCATAAATTTACCAGTCTTGCTCTTTCATTGTCTATCCTTTCGGGCTTTTCGGCTATCAAGTTGTTGGTCGAGTTCTCTTCAGTGGAAGTGTTTATCATAGCTATAGCGACCTCTCTCTCTCTCTCTCTCTCTCTCTCCCTTCCTGCCTCTCTTTCTCTCTCCCACCACCTTCTCTCTGTCTGCCTCTCTCTCTCTCTCTCTTTCTCTCTCCCTTCCTGCCTCTCTTTCTCTCTCCCACCACCTTCTCTCTGTCTGCCTCTCTCTCTCTTTGTCCCCCTCTTCTTCGACTCTGTTTACAGCCTTTTCCGACATCAGCACCACACGCTAATCTCTCACTCCTCTCTGTGCCAGCCATCCCTGCACTATCCAACCACAGCACACTTCTCCTTTCTCTATCCCCCCCCCCCCCACCATGATCATTCCTGTCAACGCTACTGCCATCAGAGTTAGGGATATTACTACTTTATGGATGTACAATTGTATTTAATAAAGGAGACATTGTTTTTCCCCAACCAAAAATAATGCTTTTGCTCTTGCACAATCAATGTTTCTATCAAGTACTATTGTAACAACTCGAGGTAGAATTTTTTTTGGAATGCTGCACAATGTTTTTACGACCGATGTTATGTTACCACCTAAGCCTTTCATATAATCTAGTGTTATGTGAACCCACAAACTAGCATGCTATGGGCAGTTTCATGGGGTCCTTCATATATATATGTAGTTTCACAAGCATTTCTCAGTGTTGATACAGTAAGATAAAGCAATAGAGATAAAGGATTTTGACATTGTTAAAAAATAGGCCTTTTGTTTGTAGAATAGTTGAAATGATATCGTAATGCGTTAGTTGTCAAACAAATAATGCAATAGATAAACTGTAATTATATGTACTCTATATTCCTTTGCAGATATCGATATCAATTATCAGAGCGCCTTGAGCGCCTTGCATGGTTGATTTGTGTGCTTTAAAAATATCCAAGATTGTTGTTAATATTATTGGAATTGAAATCCCTTTGACAATTTATTTAGGAAAAGCCTTCTCCAGATGAATTATATTTTTCACTGTTTACATGTAAAATTGTCATTTGTGCTGTCAACATGATTCTGCCCAAATTTACCTTTGTGGAAATCTTGCCTTGGAAATGTATTAATGTGAACATGTTGATTTTAATATTCATATTGGATTGAAGAAGAAAATGCCTTGATCCTAACAAAATCCTTGATAATTCTGACTTCATCTCAACTGCCTTGCTAATTAATGTATGGATGGAGTGTTACTATATCGAACTGTGTACCTGTTATATACATATTTGAGTAAATTCCCATATTTCCACCATTTTGAGGTACCGATGGAACTATTAACCCTCAAACCCCTCGTTCAGATATAATGTGGCAAATCTGCTGCATTGTTTTTTGGATTATCTGACATTGTAAGAAGCAGGCCTACTGTTTGTAAAATGATGTCATAATGCATTATCAGCGGGTACATTTAAAGTGTTATACGCTTTACTACACATTAATCATAAAATCCAGGGCAGCTCTTCATATCTGAACAAGCCTCTAGTTATTTGAGTGACATTGTCAACTGCCAGAAAATAATTCTTTTGCTGGCTTCTAAATAATCAATATCAGTCTTGATATGCTCATCTTTGCCACAAAATTAATTTAATAGTCATTATTCATCGAACAACAATGTACTCGCAAGATTCTGGATTGTTTGTGGCTTTAATTTCTGTGGTATTAAGAAGAAAAAATCATGCCTTTTGAAGTTCTTGTAAACAATTTTGTATAAGAATTCAGTTGAATTTAGCTGGATTAGTGTCAAAGAAATTCCTTTGCAGCAAAAGCATTTTCAAATATTCTCTCCTAGCCCCAATGGCTAAACTTCATAGCCCCATAATAATTCTAATGGTAAGGAATAATACCATTGCAAATAAATAAATTCAAACCCTTGCATTGATTATTTTTTTTTTTTAAAGAACCTTTTGATGGGAGTGTAATTTGGTAGTTGGTAAATGATCCACCAAAGAATTCTTTGTGTAATTTTAACTCAGAGGTGGTTGTGGTAGATGGTGGACTGAAAAGAAGAAAGGACCTTTCAGAAGGCTGCTTTACATTTAATTGCATCCAGTTGAGATAATGTTGAAGGATGTTGTCTGTTCCAAGCTTTGATCGTGCGAGGGAATAATTGATAAGAACATGTATTTTTTTAGGTTTTGTGAAATTGTATCATGATTATTGATTATTACCATAAGTTGAATTTGCCATTTTTATTGTTGATTAGAAAATGATGAGCTTATATGATGTCCCCTGCCAACTAAAGCAAAATCATAGGTGATGTTTATTTGACATCCATTCATCACCAAACTATCAGAGAAGTTATTAGACTTCTGGTTAAGGGTCAAGCATTTACTCTGTATGTAGATTGTGTCATATTGAGGAGTTATCTTCATCACCTTGAAGCAGCACTTACACTGGAAAAAGAAGACCAACAATTATAGTCTTAATTGTGTAGATTCTTTACGGTGGTAACTTTTCATGTTTTTCTACGAGTAATTTTGTTGAGCTACATTTTCCTTCTTTCTTTTGCCAAAATGTCTTTTAAGTTCAAATCTGATTTGCATATTAAAACCCTTTTTAATAGAAACGTTAATGAAGATATACCTCTTTTATCTACTTAATAACCATTCTTTTTGAAGGATGTTGTTAAATTTCTGTCTGTTTGCCTATACTTTTGTGTATGTATCTTGGCATTGTATTACAAGAGTGTTCTCGTTTATTCTGTGTTTATCTGTATGTATTGTATGTATTTTATTGAATAATGAAAAGATAATTATTTCTCAGCTTCCATGATATCAGATGGATTACTATTAAAATGATCTTCAGTGATGAGATTGAGGAAAAAAAGGTTACTCAAATGTATGATTTTGTGTCAAATTTACAGTCCTTGTATGAGAATGCATTTTTTGTTAAAGCAACGACAGTCAGGATTTTAAAAAGTTTCAAGCAAAGAGAGAAAGAGACGGACCAATCTCCCCAGACAGACAGACAGACAGACATAAGGGGGGAGGAGGCAAAGGTAATGTGACTGAATCGTCCAGAACCTGAAGATTCCTTACTTTAATAGTGATCTTATATTTTGATTCCTTGTCCAATATTTCTGTAACTTCCACTTCTTCCTCTAATAGTTCTCAAACTTCCATTTGTTTTTTCTCTCTGATATGTTAACAACTGTTTCTGGACACCAACTGTCTACCAATGGCTAAGTCTCCTTTTTATAATGTCATTTTTTTTTAGCTTTATGGCAATACACAAAACTTCACTTCTAAATATGCAATGGGTTTCAATTAACTTTTATGTTTTATTTTCTACTACATTCCATGGACACCACCTGATTGTTTCGTTTAAAATTTGATATTACAATTTATATCCTTATTTACTATAAAATATTTTGATCTCTACAGAATATAAAACATGATAAGATATTGTACATCGCAGAAATTACAAAGAATTATACAATTATATGTATATCATCCTGATTTCAGTAAAAAAAAAAATAGAAAAACACATTTTGACAATCAATGAATTCTAGAAGGCAATCAGTGAATTCTAGAAGGCAATCAATGAATTCTAGAAGGCAATCAGTGAATTCTAGAAGGCAATCAATGAATTCTAGAAGGCAATCAATGAATTCTAGAAGGCAATCAATGAATTCTAGAAGGCAATCAATGAATTCTAGAAGGCAATCAATGAATTCTAGAAGGCAATCAATGAATTCTAGAAGGCAATCAATGAATTCTAGAAGGCAATCAATGAATTCTAGAAGGCATTCAAAGAATTCTAGAATGCAATCAATGAATGCTAGAAGGCATTCAATGAATTCTAGAAGGCATTTAAAGAATTCTAGAAGGCAATCAATGAACACATAGAAGAATTATTACTGATAATTTTATACTAATATATACAATAACCCACACATCTTTATTCCACAGTTGCTGTTTTTTATAATGTCGTTTTTTTTTTTAGCTTTATGACCATACACAAAACATCACTTCTAAATAGGCAATGGGTTTCAATCAACTTTTATGTTTTATTTTCTACTACATTCCATGGACACCACCTGATTGTTTCGTTTAGAATTTGATATTACAAATTATATCCTCATTTACTATAAAATATTTTTATCTCGACAGAATATAAAACATGATAAGATATTGTACATCGCAGAAATTACAAAGAATTATTCAATTATATGTACATCATTCTGATTTCAGTAAAAAAAATAGAAAAACACATTTTGACAATCAATGAATTCTAGAAGGCAATCAATGAACATGGAGAAGAATTATTACTGATAATTTTATACTAATATATACAATAACCCACACTTTATTCCACAGTTGCTGGAACCATCTAAATACAACAGACAAAAACTCCTTTAACTCATAGCAAGCCATGATGCTACATGCATGCTACCGTTATAGTGCTTTGTACATGCGAGCGAGCCATTGCTTTGCTGCCTTGTGCATG
Organism: Strongylocentrotus purpuratus; assembly: GCF_000002235.5. NCBI lineage: Eukaryota > Metazoa > Echinodermata > Echinoidea > Camarodonta > Strongylocentrotidae > Strongylocentrotus > Strongylocentrotus purpuratus. The sequence goes on from NW_022145595.1 coordinate 28,371,198, forward strand.
CTTGCACCCATTCGTAATAGCAGTTATTGTTCATGCTTATTGGACTGTGCTGTGTGTTTCGCACGTGCTATTTATAGAACCATCACGTCAATCAGATTGTCTCAAAATAAACTTGGCACGGGGGGATTTGAGGCTTGGCACAATGGGGATTAGCCCTGTGGCATGATAAGAGTTAAACCACATCTTTTATATTGACCAATGATGTGTTTCAACTGATTAAGAAATCACTTTCCTGATTCAATCTAACTGAATATTTGACAAAAGAGGACTCACAAGACCATCTGAGGCAGCATAACCAGGCCACATATATAAAGGCCCAGGAACCGTATTCAATTCGATACTTGAATTATGTCCGTATTTCACTTAGCATTAAGCTTAGCTAAGTTAAAATGGCTCAATTCTTATTCAGAATTTCAGATCACATCTAAGTTTTAAAAAAACTTAAGTCAGCCAAAATACTTTGATGTACTGGTGACAAATGTGTCATCACATAGCCAATCCAAAATCATGTGCAACAATGGTGTTGAAAATAAATGTGTGCTCAGATAATTTGCTCATTCATTCATAAATTACTATGGCCTGCCAATCGAAGCCTCCAAATAATTGGCTTTAGCCTGCGAGGGAGCGTTCTTATAAATTCAGGGTTTCATAATTACCAAAAAGTTTCAACTGAATACCAAAGTTGATTGAGTATTTTACCTAACCTGATAGCTGAGTACAGTTTTAATCTTTCTGATGTAGTATTGATTTGAATACTGGCCCAGGACCCTACTAGTCTCGTTTATTGATCATGATCTCATAGGAGAGAAGGAGTCTACCAGATGCTGTCTTAGGAATCATCTTCAAGATGTCTTCAGACTCCTTTCCTGGGGCCTTGCTGAAGGTGTAGTTCTGCAAGAACCAGGTAAAGATAAGGAAGAGATCAGCCTTGGCCACGGCTTCACCCAGACAGCCACGTCGACCCGCTCCAAAGGGCAGGAAGCTTGGAGGATGCTCACGGATAGTGCCACCATCATCCAGGAAGTGCTCTGCAGGAAAAAGAAATGATTTGTTCTACTGCACTACATAAAGAAGGCTTAAGAGGTGAATACTCTACGAACAAAATATTGTCCTGTCCCATGTTGTCATATCCTATAGTAGTAGCCTTTGAAAATCTACAGTGAATTGATCATTATATAATCAGACTTACCCCCTATTCTCCCAAACTAAGCTCATAGAGATTAAGATATTCTGGGAGAGTCATCATAGAATTTATTTCTAACCTGGAAGTAACTCATCATGTTGATCCCATTCTTGAGGATCATAGTGTATGTAGTAGGTTTTGATCATCACTGGTTCCTTTGGGAATGTCACAGCCACATCCCACTCTGATGAGTGCAAGTCGAAAAGCTTTAGTTATGGCTCTTCTCAACGCTATTCTCCGGTTTTGTAGTACCAATCATCTTTTCAATCACTTAATTTCATATATCCATATCTCCCATGCACTCATCAAGTCAAAGATATCCCTGGATAAGGTACGTTGTAGAGTTCATTTTTACCTGGAAGGAACTTGTCCGGTTGGTCCCATTCTTGAGGGTCATAGTGCATGGAGTGTGTGTTGATCATCACTGTGGTTCCTTTGGGGATATGATAGCCACCTGAAAAGTCAACGGGAGCCAGAAACAATCAATGAAAGCAACAATTTGTGGTTTTCATACGCTAGCGGTCTGTAACACAGGCTCCATTTACAATGTAATAATGTTCAAAAGATACAAACCATGGCCTTTATAGACAGGTGGAAAGGATGAAAGGCAACACTGAGTGAAATTGAAACAAGTACACTTATCAATTGAAAAAAGATAATGCATTCATATTTATATACCGTAACTAATTATACATCACACATGTAATATTGAAATTTGAAGAATTGTCCCCCCCCCCCATAACTTTGTGGATTAGTTTGGGTTTATATACCTCACTTAAGAAATCCAGCCATCTGATTGGTCGAAATTGCATTCATAAACTTTAACTGTTCCTGTAAAATTCCTGGTAACCATGGTTAAAACAGTTCTAAAATCCCAATAACCATGGTTACCGGGAAAATAGGTCAGTCTCCATGGTTACCCCATAGGTTTACATGTTAAAAAATGGTTTGAGCGATCGAGGATACCGTACGTGTGCGAAGAATTGGTCGCTATATTTTACCAATTTTGTAATACAACTAGCAGCGAATCCGGGCTAACTCGCCCCACGGGACATCTCGACCCAGCATCAAAGACTGGGTCGAAATGTCCCGACACGATTCATTCATTCTTTCGTCCTGGCCGTTAATTAGCAGACTACTGGTATCTCTCGATCGATAAATCATGTCGGGATATCTCGCTGGGGCGAGTTAGCCCGACTCGCGCAGACGACCGACTGTACTAGGCCAAAATGGCTGAATTAGAAACGCTCCCAAGATTTTAACTTCTGGATGAGGATCAAATGCGAGACATGCTGACAGCAAGAACACCAAAAAGGGTACGTTAAATCTTCCATAATTTTTTCAGTAGCCCTAGATCTAGATTCTAGTACGCGACAACCAGATGCTGGTGATTGTAGTGATTTGTACGTCACGGACAGATGCAGATCCTTCCCGTAGAGATTACACACATCCCTATGCATTTCCATTGGCCATTGCGCATTCGATCATGCTAGATTGGTCGATGTTTTAATTACCAGAGATTCAAACTAATATTGCTCGTGATCCTGAAGGTGATACTCAATAAGTGAGGTGTCATATGAAAGCGCAGGTTTTTCTCCATATTCCCCACAGGGCCGGCCCACCCCCAAAATTGTAAAAATATCTTGCTTAGACTAGTACTTAGTAGTAGAATCTAGATCTAGTCTACTCTCAAAGAAACAATCATAAAAAAACAACCGTGCGGATAAACTAGAAAAAGGCCAAGGTGGTGTCATAATTTTTTCGGCATATAAAAGTATTAATGACTGCTTTAATATTCGAGAAATAGTTGATTTTATACGCTCTCGGGAAGGTTACAATTGGGCACAATTCTAACCTTCCCTTGAGCGAATAAAAACAACTATTTCTCTCAAAGCAGTCATTAATACTATACTATACAACAACAAACTACCAACTGTTTGATCTAGATACATGTATGTATCATGGTATATTTTTGAAAATCCTCAAAAATGATCTTGTCCCTCATGTGACATCAGACAGCTAAAGGAAGAATATTAAAGAAAGCACAGGATAATGCATTTAACCATACCTACGAGCACTTGCAAACACTTTATACATGTAGCCCATCATAGCTTTTCACATAATCTTTCTCTTTAGGCAATATTGGAACATGCCTGACATAGCAGTGGCTAGTATATTTCAAAAGTTGTGCCCTATACACCCCTCCATCCCCCAATTAAAAGGCTTTTAATTGATGAAGACGCTTTTCTCATAATTACCAAACTCTGTATCCCTGGAAGTGGCATGAGGAACTGCTATGGGAGCAATACTGCTGTACCGCAACACTTCATAGAGGCTTGCCTCCGTGTAGGGGAGGTTCCCCCGGTCATTGATGGTAGGAAGACGATCACGGCCGATGACATCGTCGATCTCAGCGCGGATCTTTGCCTGGATTTCTGGGTAGGTCACGAGGAGAGCCATGGCCCAGTACAGGGTCTCAACGGTTGTCTGAATACCAGCTATAAAATACAACAAATAAAGTTTTGACCTTAGTTCTGACCTTTGGGAATTCATCTTTTCTTCAAATTTTGAGATTTATCAACATCAATAAAAAAAAAAGATTCAAAATAAGAATTTTTGTCATCTCAGAATTTACTTTTTTGGAGAGGGGTATCTGCCCCCCCCCCCTCCCCAGCCCTCTTAGAATTAATAAAGGGGCATTGGTTCCTATAGGTAACAGGCTATGAATACATTAATCATACATGTACCTCCAAAAATATCGGCAACCGTCTGGAAGATGTGAGTATCGGTCAGTTTGTCCACGTTCTCTCCTTCTTTCCTTGCATCTTCTTGAGCTTTGAGAAGTAGACTGTAGAAATCATTGATGTTCTCTATGCAGAGGAATAGAAAATGCAACACATTTAGCTGTAATGACTCAGTCATGTTTATAACGGTGGACTAAGTTTAACCTGGGCCCTGTTTCATAAAACTTCTTATCAATTACAAATGCTAATTTCTATGACAGATGTGCTCTAAGCCAATCAAATACCAAAATTTCAGTAGCTTACTTTATTGTGACTTGTCACTGATAACAAGTTTATTAAACAGGGCACTGGTTTCACTCAGTCTATTGATATGTGGACTGTGTCCTTTGAGAATATTTTTCCGGGGGGTAATATTCCGGGAGGTTATTATCCTTGAGTAGTTTTCTGGGGTTCCATGACACATGCTCCGCCGACGATTGCTCCGCCGACATTTACTCCGCAAAACGCGACAATTGCTCCGCGACATTTGCTCCGCGACATTTGCTCCGACGTCAAATGCTCCGCCGACAGGTGCTCCGCCGACAGTTGCTCCGCCGACAGTTGCTCCGCCGACAATTGCTCCGCCGACAGATGCTCCGCCGACAATTGCTCCTCCGACAATTGCTCCGCCGACAATTGCTCCGCCGTCAATTGCTCCGCAAAACGCGACAATTGCTCCGCCGACATTTGCTCCGCCGACATTTGCTCCGCCTGAAGCGACACTTGCTCCGCCGACATTTGCTCCGCCGACATTTGCTCCGCCGTCAATTGCTCCGCCTGAAGCGACAATTGCTCCGGTGACATATGCTCCGCCGACAATTGCTCCGACGACATTTGCTCCGCCGACAATTGCTCCGCCGACAATTGCTCCGTCGACAATTGCTCCGCCGACAATTGCTCCGCCTGAAGCGACAATTGCTCCGGTGACATTTGCTCCGCCGACAATTGCTCCGACGACATTTGCTCCGCATGAAGCGACACTTGCTCCGGTGACATTCGCTCCGGCGACATTTGCTCCGCCCAAAAAGTGTCCCATTAAATACAAATGCTACTAGTACTACGACAAATGCTTCGCCGACAATATTTTTTTTTCACGGGTTGTTTTTGTTTGTTTCTTTTTTTTTTCATTTTTTGAATGCATTTCATGACATTATGTAAATGAAATGAAATGAATGAATGTTGATAATGTGGGAGGAAAAAGCAGTTGCCTAAAAGTCATTTCGAATATACTGAAATAACTTTCCATCTATCACTGTACGTCCCACATAATGTACACTAAACACTCATTACATGTCATGGGAAGTTTTTTTTTTTAAGTAGAGCAGCAAGCCACATTCCCCAATACGCGCATACCTCCTAGTTAATTTCAAGTAGCTCATCAATATGTAATACCTGAAATTACCTCAATGAAAGAAGACTAATAACATGAGAGGAAAGAAAAGAGCAAAAAATACAACCGTTTTTTGCTATTCCCCATAATGCTTGATTTAAAAAAATAAAAAATAAAATTATAGCTCCTTACGCAAGTTCTCCGGCGAAAGATAATTACTCCGCTCAAAATCTGTTTCATGTATTACTCATTAGCTGATCCAAAGCTCAAGGCTATCTCTCTCTCTCTCTCTTTCTCTCTCTCCCATGCTCCTCCTTTTCCTGTTTACACCGTTTTCTTGTCTTCCTTGCTCTTTTCTTTCCTCTCATGCTATTAGTCTCCTTTCATTTCCATCACTTCTTCTCTGCTCCCCCTCTCGAGTTCTATTTCTCTCGTGAAATTGAAACGTAAAGTAATACAATCATGTAGTACATTCTTGTTTAGAATAATATTTTCAATAATATCCAGTCCATTTTCTAAAGGTTTCTTTCCTTTAGTTAAGTGTATGTAGCTTTAATATATATATATATGTTAGTGTGCAAAACACTCCGTTTCATTCGAGTACTTTGTTTTCACTAAATAATTTAAGGGACTCACGAAGCCACCGGAAGAAGAGCAATTGGCTTATCATGAAGAACTAACATCAAACTGCAACAAAATGATTTGTATAAATGTGAATAAGCAGAAAGGCTGCCATCTCATTTTCCCGTCTGAATGGGTTCTCTTCCTTACGTATATAAGTGCCCTTATTTTCTAAACTTTTTTTTTATATTTGTGTGTTTATTAAATTTTCAATCATATAACAATTACATATTTACAAGTCATTGGTAATAATTAGACAAACAAAAAAAACAATATGTATAAGAACAACTAACAATAATGAAAGGACAAGAAAGTTATAAAAAAAAAAACATTATAGTAAAAAAAAATACACTGTACACATATAAATCATAGTTTGAACTCCAGTGCATAAAGGGGAGTGAGGGGGCACAGGAATAAAAGTTAAATCAACATGAGTATCATAAGTCAAATCGCCATTTCTTAAAATGCGAAACAAGCTTGTTCCTTTTTTTCGCTGAGAAATATTCAATATCTTTTTGTTTCTTTATAAAACTCTTAAAAAGATCAACACTTGGTAAATCCCCCTTACTTATTTTCTAAACTTCCATGATGACCTATTACATTGTATAATGCTTTACCTAGTAAGATGCATTGATCGAGGTAATTTCAGGTATTACATATTGATGAGCTACTTGAAATTAACTAGGAGGTATGCGCGTATTGGGGAATGTGGCTTGCTGCTCTACTTAAAAAAAAAAAACTTCCCACGACATGTAATGAGTGTTTAGTATACATTATATGGGACGTACAGTGATAGATGGAAAGTTATTTCAGTATATTCGAAATGACTTTTAGGTAACTCCTTTTTCCTCCCACTTCATCAACATTCATTCATTTCATTTCATCTACATTATTTCAAGAAATGCATTCAGAAAATGAAGAAGAAAAAAAGAAACGAAAAAAATAGGTGTAAAGAAAATATTGTCGGCGAAGCATTTGTCGTAGTACTAGTAGCATTTGTAGTTTATGGGACACTTTTTGGGCGGAGCAAATGTCGTTGGAGCAAATGTCGGCAGAGCAATTGTCGGCGGAGCAATTGTCGGCGGAGCAAATGTCGGTGGAGCAAATGTCGGCGGAGCAATTGTCGCTTCAGGCGGAGCAATTGTCGGCGGAGCAATTGTCGGCGGAGCAAATGTCGGCGGAGCAATTGTCGCTTCAGGCGGAGCAAATGTCGGCGGAGCAATTGTCGGCGGAGCAATTGTCGGCGGAGCAAATGTCGGCGGAGCAAGTGTCGCTTCAGGCGGAGCAAATGTCGGCGGAGCAAATGTCGGCGGAGCAATTGTCGCGTTTTGCGGAGCAATTGACGGCGGAGCAATTGTCGGCGGAGCAATTGTCGGCGGAGCAATTGTCGGCGGAGCATCTGTCGGCGGAGCAATTGTCGGCAGAGCAACTGTCGGCGGAGCAACTGTCGGCGGAGCAACTGTCGGCGGAGCATTTGACATCGGAGCAAATGTCGCGGAGCAAATGTCGCGGAGCAATTGTCGCGTTTTGCGGAGTAAATGTCGGCGGAGCAATCGTCGGCGGAGCATGTGTCGGGTTACCGTTTTCTGGGGGTATCCATCAATCAGTTCTTTAGGTAACGCGGTCACGAGAAGGGGACGTACAGACGGACGGACGGACGGACAACCCGAAAACATAATGCCTCCGGCTACTTTGTAACAGAGGCATAAAAAGACCAAAAGGTGATGGTTATTTGAATTTGAGTTGACAGCTGCCCAAATATTGGAAATTTTAAGTTCTCAGGAGAGCAGCAAACCCAAGCTACCCCTCCCCCGCCCCCTGCCCAACCCTACCCACACCTGCCTTATACAGTGATATATGTATCTACTAATTCTCTCACCCGGATCATAATGCTCTCTTGCTTCATCCACCTGCGAACGCAGGAAGCCAAACATCGTTTCTGTGATTTCCTTGATCATCCGTGGACCGCTGGTGGGAATGTACTTGGCCCAAGAGAAGATGTCTGCTGCTAGACCTAATCCAAGTTTTTCATTGACATCATTGTTTACGTCCATCCACTGTGTAACATTAGGGTCTTCCAACTCATAACTGCATTCCAATAATGACATAAAGAAAAATCAGTTAAAAAAGAAAATAATTGACGGCAGAGCAATAGACCAGTTTGTAGTTAGCACATGGGTCATATGACCCCAAATATCCACATATCTTTTAAACATAGATAAATCCAACTTTGTGCATTTTGGAATAATCACAGCTAAAGTCATGGAGGTGATTCTTTTGTTTGCCCTCTTAAAAAGATCAAAAAAGATAAATCCGTGCATGCTCAGATTGTATCTACGAACTGGTATATTGTCGCTGGAACATGTATTATACAACCTTTAAAAAGAACTCAAATGAAACGGGAATGAATAAAAAGCATCCTAATATTATAATGGCTGTGATCTAGTTGGATTTTCTTAAACTATACAAAAATTGACTCTGCACAGTCGAAAATATGCCTCCGCCTGCAACATGATCAGTATTTTCCAATTATCAGATATTTTAGCAATTTAAATTAACATTTGACCTCTTGACCCCAAACTGTAATCAGGTAATCTTTACATGGTCAAACATACATGTGTACATACCAAGTTTTACTACAATACTACAATTCTTTCTCAATTTATCACGTTCACAAGATATTTTAGCAAATTTAAATTGACCTTTGACCTTTAACCTATTGACCTCAAAATGTAATCAGGTAATCTTCACATGGTCCTTTGACCCTATAAAGAATGAAACTATGAGGGCAACATCACAAAAAGGTAAAGATGTGTAGATTGTACCAAATTTCATCTGTAAACAAAAATTGAAAGAAATCCATCCAGAAATGTGGTCTGCAGAGTGCACTCACGCCATCCTGCAAAATATGATCTTTGACCCTATAAAACATGGTACACTGGTGGCAGCATTACCAAAAACTAGAGGAGTGTAGATTATACCAAGATACACCTCCATACAAAATTTGAAAGAAATCCGTCAAAGAATGTGGCTGTTAGAGTGCACACAAGAATATGACGCGGTGCCGTAACGCTGCTGAATCCAAGTATACGCTGTCATAATGCCGGGATACAATAATTCAATTTTCTTACTGTCTATGAAGTTTCTTTCCAATTACTCAACTCCATCTGTACTGCTGATTTTTATGCTTCATAACAAGCTGATATTATTGGATTCCTTGCCTTTTGAATTAAAACTACTAAATAAAAACCTTGCTTACTCACAAGTATGAAAACCGTTGGGCAGAACTCACCTAAGTCCAAAGCACATCTGTGCGAGTACGTTGTACATGATTAGAGTGATGAGGACCTTAGGGTCTATTGGTTGTCCCTCCGTCATGGCCAACTTCTTCTCAACCTTGGGGTAGACACTGGAGATGAGACCCTGAAGAGGCTTGCCTGTTGCAAAATGCCTGGGTGCAAGGAAGAAAGAAAAGAACTAGGTGTCTCGTCGTGTGGTTTGAGCACTTGACCGGAAATGCGAAGGTCGTGAGTATCATCTCACTCGAGGCTATAGTGTCTTCTGGCGAGATATTAATCTGCATTTGCCACTCAATATCCAAGAGAGAAAAGGGGACATGGAGGATGATAAAAGCCTTTGTGTTAGTTCGCTATGTAGTCACGGTAATATGGTCATGGTGACCATATTGCAGATACACTCCCATGGGAGTGGAGATGGTGCACATTGTGTGTCAATGAATCATAACCGGGGTAATGATATCTGTAAAGCGCTTTTATAGAGACTGTACTTTATATAAGCGCTATATAAATCCAGATTTTTTATACAAATTGTGATTCTAAAAAAAGGTCAAATATAATTCTAAATTCAGTCTAACAAAGTCAAATCAAATCACATCAAATCAAACTTATTTCTCTATTCAATTTCATAGAAAGCCACGCTTTGAGTGAACAGTATATGCCAAAGCATTCTAGGTCTTTGATCCATCAACGTTTAAAAATGGACTTAAACCCCTTCGTCCTTGGATGACTTTCTAAAGCAAATTTAAAGAAATTGGACTTTGGACTTAGAATGCTCCATTTCACTGATAAATTGGGCCTGTAATATGTTCCATAGGTACAGCCTGTACTGTAACCGTATAATATGAGTTTTAGTTTCTTTTATTTCACATGAAAAAAAAAACAATACATTAACGAAACATAGCATATTTACAAAATTGATATTAGTGAACAATAAAGACATCTACACAGCATAAGTGTGTATTGCATTTACACTAAATAATTTCGAAATTACATGTGAAAAAAGGGAACTTAATAAAAAGCATATAGCAATATGGGCAACCGTTTATGACTCTGAAGAAAACACAATGTTTAACACTCAAATTCTTGGGCAGGATTTGATCCAGATTTAGATTTGGAGGCCCATGTATCCCGAGCGCCTGTTAGAGTGATTCAGTTCTCTGCTCCGGGCCCCGCCCAAGACACAGGTAAAGCTGAATACATGACAATGATCATGATAATGATAAACACCCAGTACAGGATTTATATGTACACTGTATATAAAGACCGCTAATGGGAGTCAAGGAAATTGTTTTTAAAGGCAGGTGGTCTTTATGTACAGCTTCTGTAAGCATGGTAAGTACGTGTTTCAATGAGAAGCCACATGTGGCCTTTATAGAGCCGGGGTAGTAATATGATTACAGGACCCTCAGGGAGAACAGTATTAATACTGATGAAGCTACTCTGGGTAAACAAGACATACTTATTATCATAATCATTATTATTATTATTATTATTAACTAGTATAAACAGGTATTCTTTCTCCACACAGGTGGTCGCTAAAGCAGGTCTGACTGTATTAGCTAAGTTTTACCTGAGAGCTGAGTGAGCTAACTTGCGATGAAGTTTCCAGGTCTCACTGTACGGGCTGAACACAATATCCTTGAATCCTTCTGTGAAAATGTTCACTACAAATTGAAATACATGAAGAAAACAAAATATCAGCAAGAATATACACGTACACCCCTGTACATATACATATTTTTGAAAACATATCAATTTTACCCACTTCTGTAAAGATCAATACTAGCAGATAATTTTGATGCCCTTTTAGTCAACCAAATTTGACTGGAATTAATAATTTGATGGCCAAGAGAAAACAATAAGATACAAGGATTTTTTTAAAAGTTTCTCTCTCATACATTGCTTTTTCTTTGAATCTGGACATCTTGCTTTAATTTAATTATTAATATAACCTCTCTGCTCTTTCATCTTCTATCTGATGTTGCAAAGATAATTTCAGTATCTAAACATAACAAAAACAATTACTTTATTAAATAAGAACAATCCCAGTCATGGCATAAAATATTGTGTTGATATTTAATTACTAAATCCTATCCACTTACCAGAGTAGAAATCTGGACGACCAGCAAAGTCCACGCCCTGTTTGAGGACGGCTTCCTTGATCAATGCTTGACGGTTGAGGACTACCATCCATCTCTCTCCCGCCTTGAAGCCAAAGATATCACCGTACCTCTTGGCCCATTCCCCAAAGACAACCTCAGGAGAATCATTCAAACCTAAAAACCAAAGTTAACAAACATGAAAGATTTAACTAACAATAAGATGTATCAAGATGAGATTTCAAGAGGAGTATATACATTATGTACACTACCGCTCAAAGGTTTTGGCACATCGGTTCGGTAACGGTTTGGTGCGCAATATCCTTCGGTTAGCCTCCGAGGTTAATCTCCATGATTTTGTTGTTCGACGCAAAGTCTCGGTTAGCAAACGGTGAGCAAACGGTGAGCAAACGGTGAGCATACGGTGAGCAACCGGTTAGCAAGAGAGAGCGCACGCGCGGATTTCTCTGAACGGTGAGAAATCGCGGTTAGCTAAAAGCGCGCACGTGGTGAGCTAAGATCGCGCACGCATTGAAAGCTGTATTGTGACGTAACAATGACAGATTTTATAAAGCCTCATGCAGATCTAGGAATCACGTTTGCTAATGTATAAAGAATTAAATCAAGTAAATAATCATTTTTGTATCATTCTGTCGGCAATGACATCAAGTAAATAATCATTTTCGTATCATTCTGTCGGCAATGAAATCAAGTAAATAATCATTTTCGTATCATGCTGTCGGCAATGACATCAAGTAAATAATCAATTTCGTATCATTCTGTCGGCAATGACATCAAGTAAATAATCATTTTCGTATCATTCTGTCGGCAATGACATCAAGTTAATAATCATTTTCGTATCATCCTGTCGGCAATGACATCGAAGTAAATAATCCTTTTCGTATCATCCTATCGGCAATGACATCGAAGTAAATAATCATTTTCGTATCATTCTGTCGGCAATGACATCAAGTTAATAATCATTTTTTTATTATTCTGTCGGCAATGACATCAAGTAAATAATCATTTTCGTATCATTCTGTCGGCAATGACATCAAGTTAATAATCATTTTCGTATCATTCCGTCGGTAATGACATCGAAGTAAATAATCATTTTCGTATCATTCTGTCGGCAATAACATCGAAGTAAATAATCATTTTCGTATCATTCTGTCGGCAATGACATCAAGTTAATAATCATTTTTATTATTATTCTGTCGGCAATGACATCAAGTAAATAATCATTTTCGTATCATTCTGTCGGCAATGACATCAAGTTAATAATCATTTTCGTATCATTCTGTCGGCAATGACATCAAGTTAATAATCATTTTCTTATTATTCTGTCGGCAATGACATCGAAGTAAATAATCATTTTCGTATCATTCTGTCGGCAATGACATCAAGTTAATAATCATTTTCGTATCATTCTGTCGGCAATGACATCGAAGTAAATAATCATTTTCGTATCATTCTGTCGGCAATGACATCAAGTTAATAATCATTTTCGTATCATTCTGTCGGCAATGACATCGAAGTAAATAATCATTTTCGTATCATTCTGTCGGCAATGACATCAAGTTAATAATCATTTTCGTATCATTCTGTCGGCAATGACATCGAAGTAAATAATCATTTTCGTATCATTCTGTCGGCAATGACATCAAGTTAATAATCATTTTCGTATCATTATGTCGGCAATGACATCAAGTAAATAATCATTTTCGTATCATTCTGTCGGCAATGACATCAAGTTAATAATCATTTTCTTATTGTTCTGTCGGCAATGACATCATTTAATGAATCATTTTCTTATCATTCTGTCGACAATGACATCGAAGTAAATATTCATTTTCGTATCATTCTGTCGGCAATGACATCAAGTTAAATAATAATTTTCCTATTATTCTGTCGGCAATGACATCGAGTAAGTAATCATTTTCGTATTATCCTGTCGAGTATGATTGAGTAATATATATAGCAAGACCAAATTTTTTAATAATATAATAGCAAGCAAGACTAAGAAAATATCGCAAATATAGTTCAACCCTAAACTTGATTTATTCCACTCGCGTGGCCCTTGTCACATTCCACCAAGTCTCAAGAGAAACAAATTACGGTATCTCTTATCTTGTTGACATAATTATATCATTCAACGACTGACTCTTATCTTAATCTATTGCTGAGTGACTTGATGACAGAGAAAGTGCATGTTACGCAATGTACGGTCTCACCCAGGCAGGGAGAAAGTTATGGTTCCCACGCTAAGACCTTACTTCTTGGAGCCTTGCCAACTTCACACCGCGCGTGACTATGCGCTCATGAATATTGATGATTAAGTGTATTCATATGTATTTTAATGTACCATGTACGGACATGCTGAAAAACAGTTTATGCAGAGCTGAAATCATGTTTTTTAATCACCGTATTTAAATAAACAAACAAAACTTGCTCACTGGCATGCAATATCAAGGTTATGTTCGAAGCTCCCGGTGGGCCTAATTCTATTGGTCAGATTTTATTACTCAGAGATTTTTTCTATTTTTATTTCCTCTTCAGAGGTATTTATTCGGTTATAAAATACATTTTACAACAAATAATTCAAACTGAAATATACATTCAACTTACACCTCATCTCTTGAAATCTTCACAATAAGATAAAATCAAGGGCTATAATGTTGAAGGTCATTTGATATAACATCTGAAATGTTATCCAAACACAGTTCATTTTTAAAAACATGCCAAATTGCAAGACTGTTGTATGTTTCCTTGAAGTTATACCGCCGATAATGCAACAAGCGTTTCCAGACTAATACTACTTTGGGGCGAGTGAACAAACGATTCAGTTGTTTTGCATCCATTTTCACCCGCTTTTTCATGCAAAATGTTTTCTTCATTCTTTCTTCTACTCTTTTCACAATCTCTCATATCCGAAATAATCCATAATGGCAAACGATGTTAGTAGGATTTACATCATAACACAAAGGATAAATTAACGATGTACATGAAATTTTCTCTCAATTTCCAAATCGATATTTTCTCGGCGTCATGATAAACATACGATACCTCCAAACACATTGCTTCCTGTCCTATAATTGACGTGAAACTTGCATCAGAAAATGTACCCAAACCCCAAGATTCTATCAAGCATTATATGCAATCAATATTTAATCCGTTAAATAATTTCCAAATAGTAAATACCATTAAGGGGACCTTTAGAATTGGTTCATAAAAGGTGTATTGTTTCTCTAATCTCCCGGCCAGCGCCCTCGTCATCGGGCTCTTTGAAATAAGGGGACCTTTAGAATTTGTTCATAAAAGATTTCTTGAAGTCCGGTTTCTTTCAGGCTCAGCTCACATTTTGATGTGTAAGGGGTTCTCTCTCTCTCTCTCTCTTCAGATGAACTGAACTGTATTGTTCCCATTCCAATACAATTTACATATACTTACGAACCAAGTCATAATTGTCTGGCGGCCGCCAGATAATTTTATCTTTCCTTATCATGATTATGTTGTTTTCCTTCTATCTTCTTCACTTTCTACCTTTTCTTATGTTATTCTTTGTTTTTATCCTTCCACCTTCTTCTCTTTCTATTTTCCGTATGTTACTCTTTGCTTTTATACTTCTATCATTTCCTCTTCCTATTTTCATTTTGAAATTCTTTGTTTTCCTTTCTATCTTCTGTTCTTTCCTGTCATTATTCTTTGTTTTTATCTTTCTATCTTCTCTTTCTATCTCGCTATCTTCTCTTTCTATCTCTCATGTTATTCTTTGTTTTATTTCTCTTTCTATCTGCATCATAACGTACGGAAATATAGCTAGATTATTTGGCGGCCGCCAGATAATTCTATCTTTCCATATGTTATGTTGCTTGACTTCTATCGTCTTCTCTTTCTAATGGTTGAGTGCAAATGAGGTATTGCCTGGGTTATCAGGCTACACATGAAGAGAAAATATTAACAAAATTATCCATTTTCAATGTTTAGGTAAGGTTCAAAGCATACTAGCTGACATTAGAAGGCGGACGTGGTTTATTTAAAAACGCTCAAGAATAGCCTGAAATACAGGCGCGGATCCAGGGGAAGGAGTGTGCTTGGCCCCCTCCCCCTCCCCGCCAAAATAAAAGAGAAAGAGAGAATGAGAATAAGGGTAAGGGAAATAAAGAAGAGAGGAAGAAGAATAGAAAGGGGGAAGAAGGAGATCCTTTATTGTAACTATTTTTTGTATACAACTCGTGAAATATATTGACCTGTTTCGTTTTGTTTGTTTTAAAATTAATCAAGTTTATTTGTAAACACTAGCATTGGCGGATCCAGCGGGAGGGGGGGGGGGGGTAATATGATGTACATTTTGTTTCCATAATAACGGGAGACAGTCAATCCCATAAATACAAGAAAAGGGAGGAGGGGGAGCCAATAACAAATAAATAAATAGCAACAAAACGAACAAACAATAAATGAATCAGAAAATAAAACGAAATCGGTGAGATGGCCTCGGACCTCCAATTATCACCTTATTAATCAATCAATAATGATACCCCCTTCTACCTTTCACTCTATATCACCGATTGCGCTCTTATCCCTCCTTTTCTAATATTCCTCTCTTCCTTCATTCCTTCCTTTCCTTTTTTTATTTGTCCTTAATAACATTGTATTGTACTATTTCTCCCCGTCTATGTCTCTCTCTCTACAGTTATTTAGGATATCTTAAGTCTTATGGGGGGGGGGGGTGGGCCGTCTCGGCCTACTGAATTTATTAATGTTCGTTTTTTTTTAGGTACCTTTTTCCAGTTTCGGAATTATGGACCCTATTTTCATTTTCGGATTATGAACCCTATTACATATTTCGGAAATACGAACCTTCGGACAACCACCCTCCCCCCCCCCCCCCCCAGGAACGATAACTCCCGTGGGCTATAACATCCGAGGACAAATACCCCCCCCCCCCCGGAACGAATATCCACGGAGAATTAGCTCCCCTAGGACAAATATGCCCCAAGGACAAATATACGCCCCCCCCCCCCCGTTCAATGAAGGGGAAGTCCACCCTGATGATAATTTGCATTTTTTCGGGGGGGGGGGGTGAAAATCAAAGGGGGTAATTTTCCGAGGGGGAGGGGATAACTGCCTTGGCCGGGGGTGTTCGTCCTATCACCCTTTTATTTATATCAAGTCTCCTCTTCCTCCCATGTAGATTTCCTCTCCCGAATCCTTTAATCTTATCCAGTTTCTGATTCTTCCCATCTATTTAAATATTTCCTTGTATACTTTATTCCGTTACAGTCGCCTCTTCGTTCCATATATTTCCTATCTCTGATATCATTTAATCTTTAATATCTACATGTATTTCCCTTCCCTTTTATCCTTTATTCTTTGATTGGTCATCTGAAGACATCACCCTTCATGGATGTTTACAAGTCCCGTCAGACATTGATTGATTAACAAGTAAATGACATGAGGTCACTGTCCTCCACACCTCTACCTTACCCCGTCTTTCTACTTCCCTCTCTGCCCTCTCCCTCTCTCTCTCTCTCTCCTTCTCTCTCCCTCCTTTACGTGATTACATTTCCCAGACATGTTTTGACAGTTCTTATCTAAGAAATATGACACGCCCCAGCCAGCTGAAACTGAAAGGGCTTGTATAGTCTGCCAATTCAGACTTCATACCATAAATGACAACTGAAAACAAGCAAATATTTGCTTTAAAAAATAAACTTGCAAATTATTATTTAGCCAATTAGAAGAGCTAACTTGTCATCTGAAAATCAGCATTTCGAGATAGAACGAGATTGTACGAATCGTTGTTGTAGTGGTTTTAAAATGGAATTCTTGTGTCCGAAACTAGACTTTTAGCTTCTATACCATTGATGGTTCCAACGACGTGTGTAAGGGAATTAATCTTTCGGATAACTTTCATCTGATTTTCGGATTTATCGTTAAACATGGATATTCTAAAAGTGGGATCCCGTCATAGAATCAGGTAATATGCAATACTTTATCAATCTGTAGCTTAAAAATCTGCAGCTGCTTCTTTATTCTTAGTTGGGTCGTTTGTATTTTCAAACCAGAATGAGCAAAGCGGTATGGGAATATTTTAACAACTCATGTCCTATGTAATTATCAAACTTGCGTGCCTCGCGTATCGATGAATGAACTTGCTTGCTTTTGTTTTGTCTTCGGGTTACTAGGTTACACGCTGGGGTAGTTTAAGTTTATCAGACCATTATAATGTTCAATGTATTTGTGGCTGCTTTTACCTCTTGAAATAAAGGCTCTTCGTTATTCAAATATTCAACAATTATTCTGAAATAATGATGGTATTGTGAAATCCAACCCAAACTCGTTATTTCTCATTATCAAAGAACATTTTTTCAGCTAATTACAAACAATGCCTGGTTGGCTAAGCCTATGTAGATGTACGCGCTACCTTTCCCTTTCTAGTCTGGTGAACGACCATCATGTGCAGTACGTCCGAACTTGTGGAATCAAGTCAGTCAATCGGCAATTTCCATTCATACAGATCAAAAAATAGAAATCCCCATACATGACTCACTCACAATAACACACACATTTTTATTTATGTTTTGAGGAATCAAGAAAATAATCATTTTCGTATCAATGTCTAGCCAATGAAATCAACTAAGTAATCATTTTCGTCTCATTCTGTCGGCAATGACATCAAGTAAATAATCATTTTCGTATCATTCTGTCGGCATTGACATCATTTAATTGATCACTTTCGTATCATTCTGTCGGCAATGGAATCAAGTAAACATTCATTTTCGTATCAATGTCTAGCCAATGAAATCAACTAATTAATCATTTTGTCGTCAAGGAAATCAAGTAAATAATAATTTTTGTATCATTCTCTCGACAATGATATCAAGTAAATAATCATTTTTGAACCATTCTGTCGGCAAAAAAATAACTAAGTAATTATTTTTGTATCATTCTGTCGGCAATGAAATCAAGTAAATAATCATTTTCGTATCATTGTCTTGGCAATGAAATCAACTTTATAATCATTTTCGTATCATTCTGTCGGGAATGACATCAAGTAAATAATCATTTTCGTATCATTATGTCGTGTGTTTATGCTCGGAATGAAAAGAGTATTCTTTTACACTATTGTGATGTAATAATAAACTGATTGTGACGTCAGTGGCAAGCGCGCATCGGTATGATAAAATAAAACAAATAACTTGACTTTCCGCGTACGCGTGTGCAACTTTTGAGAGTTCTTTGGATACGCGCTCGCAGACTTAGCGCGCACATTTCTTTTTGTTATTAACCACAATTCCTCGGTTAGCAAACGGTGAGCGTACGGTGAGCAAACGGTGAGCAAACGGTGAGGAACCGAAGTTGGGCGTACGGTGAACGGATCCTCGCCGTTCACCGTACACAGTTCGGTGCGGTTTACGGAGCGGAACCGATGCCAAAACCTTTGAGCGGTAGTGTAGCTGTATAAATAAACCTCAAACAATTACAGTAACAGCAAAAATTAAGAAAGTACAAAACTTAGTCCAGATACATGTAGATCTAGAGTTCAATGTCAATGAGAAAATCTAGTACCAAACTACCGGTATCGTATAATGTTTTTGAATAATTTATAGTGAAAAGGAGCCTTTTTTGTGTGGATTTACTTGGTTTCATATCTCTAATAAGATTCTTCACAGACATTTGCATGACTTTGTATTTCATTAAATTTTCTTCCTATTCTTTTAAAAAAAATCTCTCTCTTTCTCTTCTGAGAATTGGCTCTCTACCCTTTGTACTTTTCTCCCATTGTGTTGGAATATCAGTATAAGTTGGTGCCTGGTAAATTAGGATCTATATTGACTTACTGAAGATGCTGCCAACGATAGGCAGGCCTCTTGGACCAGGAGGAAATCGATTTGGCCTCATGATGGTCCAGAGGGCCAGCGTAGCAGTGACCACTCCAAGGGTTGCTGTGATGGTCAGGGCATTAAACTGACCAAAGCCAGACTCTCCAGCTCCAAGCAGGTCAATCATGATGGATTTTAATCAAGCTATAAACAAATATAAAGAGACCATTGATTAGCATGCATATATATAATATACTGCCATCATTGGTAATTGATTTAAATGGTGGAATGACTACCAGGTACTACTGAACATGCCTCAAAGCTAAAGCAAAATTCCTTGTAGGCTCATACATTGGATAAGTGTGAAAAGCCAATTAACCCCATAAGCAACTTGCCTGAAAATATAGAGAAAACAAAAAACAAATGAATCTTTCAAAAGGCTTTTGAGGTGGAACATGGAATAGCTAGCCTATCTGAAGAAGTGGTTATCCGTAAATGCCTTCAAAAACAAACTCGATAACTGTTGGAAAAAAAAATCACCTTCTGTATAATATACAGAAGGTGATTTTTTTCCAACAGTCATATTATGACCTTGAAAGTAAATAGAAGAATGCAGAACTATTTCACCCTCGACACACACACACCTCGATACGAAACCACAACAAACAGAAGTATTGATGCAAAGGATTAAGTCGATCGATTGATGAACAGGCTCTGTCCTTATACCAACATCAATGGATTAAAGTAAAGTAAAGTACTGTAAGCATGACCTTCCACGACTCCTCCTGCAAGCATACTAAGTACATGTAGACTATACTATGTGACAATGCCAGACGTAGTGAAGCTAGTGACTGGGAATTACAGGCTAGACCATGCTTAAGTCAGTGGGAAAAAAAACGTGTAAAATCACTTAAGTTTTACCTTTTTGGGGGGTTGCCCCCCCCCCCCCCCTGGCGCCCAAGGGGGAGGGGGGTGCAAATGTTTAAATTTTCGAGGACCCCCCAAAAAATGTGCTCACTACACCCCCCCCCCCCCCCCCACACTGAGCGACTTTTCGGCCGGCGCGATTTTCAAATTTTTGGGAGCAAAATAAAAAAATAGTGCTCACTACCCCCCCCCCCCCTTACACACTCAAAGATTGGAACAACCTATATACCCTTCTCATCCAAAAACTCAAATGCACACGTAGCCTTTAATAATCAATCAAATAAAGACCTCTTAAAGCTGAACTGAAATGTGTGATGCACGATAGACAGGCAGCTTCGACATTAACAATATAACATACAGGATTACAGTAAAGTTCTAACTAAACTGTTACATATTTTATGAGAATAAATTTAGACGGACGCCCTTAGATCATCTTAGATCATAGATGTAGATAGACCGAATTTTCCGTCTCTTTCGTTCGTTAGCCTCTTATTTGGGTAGGGTCGGCTATAAAGAGAGAGACGATCGACCCTACCCGAATAAGAGGCTATAACGAACGAAAGACGTAGATCGAGTGTATACTGTATACTGTCTCTGTTGGCAACTTGGCATCCCCCTTTTTCTTTCCCCTATTCTGTACTCTGACTGTAGTTCCTTTTGTAGTTACAGATTAGTTCTTCTTCTTCTTCCTCGGTAAATGCAACTTCATACAACGAAGATTACGCACTGCAGTGTGGTGTGTGCCATGTCCAAAATGTGTGTAGGCCTCAATCCAGGTGCAAAATATATATATACAGTGATGTGCTGTTAAAAATTACTCATTATTCCTATTAAAGTTTCATTTGAGGTGTTCACACTTGAAGTTGTACAACTAATACAAGCATTGCTTTTTAATGGACCCCTCTGTTTCCAACATGTATTTCTTAATTTTTTTTACATGCTTAAAATTGATTTGTAATGTTTTGTTGGGTTATCCTATAATACTTTAGTGTGTTTTATTATTTTGGGTTTCTAACTTCAGTTAACCCTAACCCTAACCCTAACCCTACCCTAACCCTATGATATGCACGTAGAGCTGTTAACTGAAGTTAGAAACCCAAAATAATAAAACACACTAAAGTATAGGATTGCCTTTTGTTGGAAACATGAATAAATTTGAAATCTTGAAATCTTGAATCTAATATCTATTACTTTGAAATCATAACCCCGATAACTTTATACGGGTAGCTGGGTATAGCTCCACCATTGCAGATTCACAGTGCAAGGCAGGCGCGGCAGTAGACCGAAAGCTTCAGTCTCTATAATCGTCGGTTGTTCCACTGAGACTACGTCTGGCTCCACTAGACCTCCGGTACAACCGACGATTATAGAGACTGAAGCTTTCGGTCTAGCGCGGCAGCTGCAGCGCAGCCAGAAATAGACCTCGATCGAAATAATAAGGTCTAGTAAGTATTACCTAACCATATAGACTCTAGGCTGAAATTGCGGTTGAAGTCAACTTGAAATCTCCACGCACTGCACTGCCTTCTTTTCAGGTTTCAGAAGATCGACAGAGCAGAACAAGGCATAGCAGATCGCAGAAGCCGATCATGCCCCCGATAAAAAAAACAATAAAAAAAACACCTGTAAAAATTCGTGCACATTTATTTACACAATTCACAACACACTCAACAATATGCTCAAGTTTAACTAGACCGAATTTTCCGTCTCTTTCGTTCGTTAGCCTCTTATTGGGGTAGGGTCGGCTCTCTCTTTAGAGACGGAAGCCGTTTATACACATGTCCTTGCTAACGCCACGGCCAGTTCTGGTCGTAGCGTTTTGCCCCCAAAATCCCCCAAAATGTCATTTTACCTCGAGCATGTTATATTGTAAATTAGGCCTAGGCTATAATAAATCAGTTCCACTTACCAACTTGACTGAAATAATCAGTTTAATAGTCCCTTTTTAGGAAATTATGGGTCAAAATCGGAATCCATGTTGAAAAAGATTTTCAAAATGGATTTCGATTTTGACCCATAATTTCCTAAAAAGGGACTATTAAACTAATTATTTCAGTCAAGTTGGTAAGTGGAACTGATTTATTATAGCCTAGGCCTAATTTACAATATAACATGCTCGAGGTAAAATGACATTTTGGGGGATTTTGGGGGCAAAACGCTACGACCAGAACTGGCCGTGGCGTTAGCAAGGACATGTGTATAAACGGCTTCCGTCTCTAAAGAGAGAGCCGACCCTACCCCAATAAGAGGCTAACGAACGAAAGAGACGGAAAATTCGGTCTAAAGTTTAACCAGCTGCAAGAAAGAAGAAGAAGAACTCTCTGTT
This sequence comes from Strongylocentrotus purpuratus, assembly GCF_000002235.5. Taxonomy (NCBI): domain Eukaryota; kingdom Metazoa; phylum Echinodermata; class Echinoidea; order Camarodonta; family Strongylocentrotidae; genus Strongylocentrotus; species Strongylocentrotus purpuratus. Next base: position 28,393,592 of record NW_022145595.1, read on the forward strand.
TTTACCTTTGGCTTTGGTTTCCTCGGCCTCGTAGACTAGAAGAATGGCAGAAACTAATTAGTAGGGTCTAATATCCTAATATCCCTGGTAATATTGTACTATTTGTGGCATATGATATCACAATGGACATGTCACAATAGACACGTCACTAGGCGATGACAATAATGTGTGTCGACGTTCAAGTGATCACACTCTCTAGACCTACGTCTATGGTCAGACAGAATGTCGGTGGCTGTCCATGCAGTGACCATGTACGTGCCAGCGCCATATATCTTTTATTTACATCACGTCATTGCATTACGTCACAAGCTATTAATAATACTACTATTTATTTAATGTGGTGGTGGTTATTTTACCTGACTGCGAAGAAAGCATAAATGCTTGTAACCAGACGGCCGACGGCTTTAGGTCCTCACCGAGGGACTACTTAAATACTAAATAAACGTGATAATTAGACCTACTATCAATATTAATAATAATTAATGATGATAACAATAATACAAATAATAATAATAAAATATATATATATTCAAACGTAAATTAAAAATGTTCCTCTTAGACATTACCTTCATCCATCCCGGCCGATCGCTCCCGATACATACTGCTCTCGATCTCTCTCTTTTCAGTTGATAATAAATATATTATTAACATATAGGCCTATGGACAACACAAAAGACTGCTATCATTTATAAGGAAATCTGCAATTTATAAGCCTTTGCTTTTTACTAGATTCCCTCAAATTTCATTGCAGGTATATTTAACTAATTTCAGATAAATACCCTGCGGTAATATCATATGTGTATCTCTGTCTGTTATTTCGAGTTATGATTACTTATTTCCTGGTTTGATATCATTGGATGTATTATTATTATTTAATACCTTTTGAAGTAAAAGAAATTGTTTTATTCTTTTAAATATTCATGGTTTATTTAATGAGTGTCAATGTGAAATATGAAAAACAGTCATCTGAAAATAAATAATAATAATAATTGATGCATGCTGATGATGAAGAAAAAGAAGAAGAGAAGACAGTGAAGTAGATGGTTGCTACTGAACTATATATACCTCGATCTTCCTCTCTTTCCGAACTCCTCTTTCTAGTTTTCTTTCCTCTCAGTTCCTCCATCTCCTTCTCGATCTCAATGTAACCACCCCCTTATCTTTCTTTCTCCCTCATCGCGGCCGTCCGGAGGGGGGGGGGGGGGGGGGGGGGGGGGGGGCAGGGGAGGGGGGTATAGTGTCCCCCACTTTTTCAAGCACCCGAAAAATGCCCCTTTTTACATATAGGAAAAGTGCCCCTTTAACTTTGTAAAAAGTGCCCCTTTTTCCTTTGCAATATAAGTGTTCAATTTCCATTCTCATAAGTGCCCTTTTCAATCTCTAGTAAGTGCCCCTTTTCAGGTACGAGAAGTGCCTCTTTTCACTTTTGATTAGTGCCCCCTTCACCTCTGATAATTGCCCTATTCAAATCTGAGAGGTGCCTCTTTTACTTTGACAAGTGCCCCTTTTCCTTTGCCATAAGTGCCCCTACCCCGTTTAACAACTACCCCCATTTTAACTCGGATAAGCGCACTTTATATTTTCACATGTGCCCCTTTTCATTTCTAATAAGTGCCCCTTTTCCAAATGATAAGTGTCCCATTAAAAAAGAGCCCCTTCCCCTCCTCATAAGTGCCCCTTCTCTGTTAAATGACCCTTTTCAGGTACGAGAAGTTACTCCTTTTCACTTTAGATAAGTGCCTCCTTAACCTCCGATAAATGCCCCTTTAAAATCTGATCGGTGTCCATTTTCCCATTTTCTTTCAACCAATGCCCCTTTTCCTTTCTAATAAGTACCCCTTTTCCTAATTATAAGTGCCCCATTTCAAAGAGCCCCTTCCCATAAGTGTCCCTACTCTGGTAAATGACGCTTTTCAGGTACGAGAAAATACTCTTTTCCACTACAGATAACTGCCCCGATAACCTCCGATAAATGCCCCTTTAAAATCTGATCAGTGCCAATTTTCTTTCAACTAATGCACATTTTCCTTTATTATAAGTGCCCCTTTTCACCTCTGATAATTTCCCTTTTTAACAATGATACGTGCCCCTTTTCCTTTCTAATAAGGGACCTGTCCCCCCTTTTCACCTCCTATAAATGACCCTATCAAAATCTGATGGGGGCCCCTTTTGCGTCGAAAAATGCCCATTTCCTATTTTCATGACTGACTTTGTTCATCTCTGGTTGAGTGCCTCTTTTTGAAGGTGTAAGAAGTGCCCCATTTTCACCTCTGATAATTACTCTTTGTACTTAGACAAAATAATGCTCCTTTTCTTTTCAGATAAGTATCCCCTTTTCCTCTCATCATTAAACGCGCCCCAAATTTCAAGCAACTAAGAGCAATTTCTCCCAAAGCTCGCTCGCTACGCTCGCACGCATCTATAGATGATATACTTATGTTACCTAGTATATCAAAGGTCTATTCAGTCTTCCGTTATGAGAATGTGCTTATATCCCCATCAGGGTTGGGTTTTGTCCTCGTTATAAGATGTAATTTTTCGCACTGCGATCTCACAAATATTAAAAATTTTCCTTGCTCGCTTCGCTCGCTGGCAAATATTTTTTCAGACCATCACACCCAACTGCAAAGCATGATGCTTAAGCAGTATCTTGTATGGTGTATAAAGTGTAACAAATATTGAAATCATCCCTGATAATGAAATCACAATGTAGGGGTATATACCTATGTCTAAAAGATTGTATATTTTCGCATTGAGATTTCCCTTTGAAGGTGCCCTTTTTTCCAGAAAGTGCCCCTTTTTCTTGGTGACCCCCCCCCCCCCCACTTTGGAAGTCGCTTAATTGGCCGCACCTGCTCATCTCTTCCCAATCTCCATCCCTTTGTATATACACCACCACCACCACCACCATCCCTCCTCTCTCTTTCCCAGGATTTTTTCCTCCATCTCACTTTATGATATTCCTCTCTCGTTCCTTCCATTTTTACCATGTAATATCTCTATAGTATCTTTTGTCTGTATAAATTATGACTCCCTAATATTCCTCTTTATCTTCATCGCACTCTGTTAATCTTCTATCCGACCATCTTTCTGTCTCTCTCTTCCAAATCGATCTATTTTCTAATTCTCTCCTACCTCTCACTATAGTTTATACTCACGACATCTCTCTCTCTCTCCCTCTCAAATATTCCCCCTTCCTCTCTCTCTTCTCCCTCCCTCCCTCTCTTCATACAATATTTTTAAGTTCGACCTTTCACTCGAGTCATTCCTTTATTCTCCAATATGCTGATCAATGCAAAAATTAATCTAATTCATGTAAGTATACTGGGAACAATTACCGATGAAGGTATATCAATTATGTCCATAATATACACAAAATCTGGTATCGGCACCCCTACCCCGACATAGTTTTTCAAATAAAGACACAAAGTAAAGTACAGTACATGACTTGTAGCTGAATTTCCACCAAAGTGTATTAATATAAACCATTCAATTTATTGATTGCTAAAAGAAGACGAACCCCAAAGAATAGGTGTTCATGTAGGTATTCTGAAAAACGAGATGAATTCCTGCCTTTTGATGTAAAACAATTCTTACGAACGTGCAGTACAAGAGATACATAAATGAAGATTTCTTGGCGCATTTTGATGCCTTTTAGCATGATTATGGGCGCTGCCATTTTTCTTGAAAATGTGACGTACCAGGCGGAGTTATACATACATGCATTCAAACACCAAGCTTTAATTGGAAAGACTTTTTAAATTCAATAACGAAACCTTAACTTTTTAACGAGGTAAATTCATAGCCAGGAAGGGAAATAACTACACTTGGTGAAAAATATGTAATATGGTAACAATTGTAATTATATTCAAAAATACCAAAATATAAAATTATAGCGGTTGACAAAAATCTATTATTTTATGCGCAATATTCACCCCAGAACAGCACCAACTTATTTATGCAATTTGCGTTCTGTCAATTGGAATACTAGGATAATGGCAGGTGAATAAAATGCTTCAACGTACGCCACAAACACCTGGGAAGGAAGCATCCATACATTTGAATTCATTTAGTTGATTAACGACTCCGCATAGCCGTAGTACGTCATCCAATCGAGAAAATGGCGATGCACATGTTTTGCTGAGAAACCGTTCTTGCTTTATGCCTTTCTCACAGTGGCGTAATGAGCAAAAACGTTTGGGGGGGCTGACAAAAAAAAAATCCGCATCACCCCACTCTTACATGCAGGCCCCGCTTGACGTTTTTCAAAGTGGGGTTTAGGGGCAAAGCCCTGGCGGGGGTCAAGGGATAGAGCTCCCGAAGTTTAAGGGGTATGGGCATTAGGGGCGGATCCAGGAATTTCTTACCGGGGGGGGGGGGCACAACATGGCATGGGTGAAATATATGTAAAACGATGAAGCGACAGAGCGGAGCCCGCCCCCCCCCCCTTTCAGCAAAAGTCCGGTTTGTAAAGTCAATACGGGTCGGCCTTTTTCTTTTGTTATACGAGCCTTTTTCAGCACCCCCCCCCCCCCACCCCCCTCTTCAGCAAAAGTCCGGTGTGTAAAGTCAATACGGGTAGACCTTTTTCTTTTGTTACGAGCCGGAGAATTTTGGAACACGCATGGTATCCCTCCGTTCACGGAGTACGGGGGGGGGGGGGGGGGTTGGGTCTGGGTTCTCACCTCCTCCCAGAGTAGGAAGCATTTGCAATTTTAGAACCACATTAGACGAATTTTTAGACACTTCCTGGAGTAATATGACGTAAAATTGCTTTCTCCTACCCACTCCAAGAGTAGGGATCTTTTGCAATTTGAGAACCACATTTGGCGCATTATTGTCGTAATTGTCCACCTGCACTTCCTGGAAAAAAACATGAGGCCTTCTGATTGGTTAGAAGTTAGAGAAAAGTGATATGTCACGTCCTGAGACGTTGTGTATGCTTCGTTGCTGCATGATGCACGAAGACGGTGGTCCGGTACTTCACCAGTAGTACTTGCAAAAACTATCTTGAGTGTATAAACTGTCTTGTTTTCAAGGGCGTCGCCAGACCTTTTTCAGTGGGGGAGGGGGTGGGGTGTAGAAGCCACCGATTACCAACAAAACTAGCCACCAATTAATTACCGACAAAATATTAATGCCAATGTCCAAATTAATGTCTACAAATTTAACCCTAAAAACCCGGGGCCAGGAACTAAGTTATTTTTCAGTTTTCGAAGCGCAGAAGCTTTGACACTTCATTAAGTTATTAGAGAAAGAAGACGGTCCGTTGTAATGTTCTCGACTCTTAATTCTTGTTTCGCCCCTCCCGCGCGAAGCACAGAAGCTATGACATTTCAATTAGGGAAAGAAGACGATTCATTGTACCGTTTTCGACTTTTAATCCTTGTCTGAATTCAGTTCTCTCCCCCCCCCCCCCCCTCCAGCGCGAAGCTTTGACGTTTCAATAAATTATTACTCTTAATCCGTGTCTGAATTCATTTTCGCCCATCCCTTCCACGTTTCAATAAATTATTAGAGAAAGAAGACGATTCGTTGTATCGTGTCCTTGTCTGAAGTCAGTTTTCCCCCTCCCGCGTGAAGCACGGAAGCTTTGACGTTTCATGAATTATTACTCTTAATCCTAGTCTGAATTGATTTTCGCCCATCCCTTTCACGTTTCATTAAATTCCAATCCAATCCAAAAGATATTTGATATAGCGCCTTTTCCTTGCAGTTACAAAGCGCTGCAAATTACTAGAGAAAGAAGACGATTCGTTGTATCGTGTCCTTGTCTGAATTCAGTTCCCCCTCCCGCGCGGAAGCTTTCACGTTTCATTTAATTATTACTCTAATCCTTGTCTGAAATCATTTTCGCCCATCCCGCGCGAAACGCAGAAGCTTTGACGTCTCATTTAATTATTTCTCTCCGTCCTTATCTGACTCATTTTCACCCACCCCGCGCGCAGCAAGGAAGCTTTCATGTTCATTAAATTATTAAAGAAAGAAGACGATTCGTTGTATTGTGTCCTTGTCTGAATTCAGTTTTCCCCCTCCCGCGTGAAGCGCGGAAGCTTTGACGTTTCATTAAATTATTACTCTTAATCCTTGTCTGAATTCATTTTCGCCCATCCTTTTCACGTTTCATTAAATTATTAAAGAAAGAAGACGATTCGTTGGATCGTGTTCTTGTCTAAATTGAGTTGCCGCCCCCCCTCCCGTTTCATTAAATTATTAGATAAAGACGATTCGTTGTACCGTTCTCTAATTTGAATCCTAGTCTGAATTCAGTCCCCCCCCTCCCCCCCCCCTCCTTGCCGTTTCATTAAATTATCAGATAAAGAAGACGATTCGTTGTACCGTTCTTTACCTTTAATCCTTGTCTGAATTCAGTTTCCCCACTGCGCCCCTTAACGATACACGTGCAGTGTTACATGATGTATGTATCGAACGTTCGTTAACAATCTGTGCATGCACAGCCCCCGCCCCCCCCCCCCCACCCACTCCGGGAACGGAGGGACCGTATGCGTGTTTCCAAAATCTTCGGCTCGTAACAAAGAAAAAGATCTGCCCGTATATATTGACTTTACACACCGGACTTATGCTGAAAATCGGGAGGGGGGGGGGGGGTGCTGGGAACACGCATATGCGTACCCTAAATGAAAAAAAGAGTGGGGGGCGGGGCACAGCCCGAGTGGTGGGTAGTGCTTGTCGCAGTAGCTTCTGGAAAGGAATTTACTACTAGTGTTACTGTTATTGGCCCAGTTGTGACTATACAAAACATATTTGGGAATGTATCAGTTTGCAACAAAAATGGAGAAACGCGCATTTTGTTGAAAATCACGTGACATCACAAAAATGTATAAATCACTTGTATGAAATTTTTAAAATAAGTCATGGTTGAATTTCATTGGGGGGGGCTGGCGCCCCCCAAGCCCCCCCACCAGTACGCCAGTGCTTTCTCATATACACTTTGGTGGGAGTCTTGTAGATTGATGGGCAAGAATGCAATAAATCTCTTAGAATAACTAAAGGTATTTTTTGGGGTTATAATTCCCCTTTAATTTAATAAAAACAATTTTATGAAAAATAACAACTATAAAATCAACAGACAGTACAGTGTGATGTAAAAAGGCACTCCAGAAGACAATTTATAGTGAGAATACCAATATCTTTTCCATCCATGTATTACAGCTGATTGCTCACTAAATACATGTATATAGAATTACAGATATAGTTTACAAATAGTATTAAACTAACAATTAAGAACGCATTTCTTTTGACATAATCCTTGATGTACGCTCATAATGATTGTACAACATTATATGCAAAAGTATATGTTTTGTAAGAAAAATCCAAGGGGGATTTCCCCAATCCCTTACCAGTATGTTCAATGTTTACCTACAGTGTAATAAGCCCGTATCTCATCTTAGAGAAAATAAAGCCAAAAGAAATTATGCAAGAGTATTGGCAGATCACAGTTTATTTCATAGAGTTCAAATTCAAGAATATACGCATGTACAGTACTTCGTATATATACATTTGTCTGTTAATCAACATCTTTCACATATCTACATGTATGCAAACACACTCGATCGATATCTTAAACATACATTTTTTTTTAGATATAAATAAAAATCATATATAAACAATGATTAAGGAGACAAACTATTTCAAGGATTTGTGAAGACATATTTTAGCCAAGTCATATTTATAAGTTTGTATCTTTAGAAAATGCCACAAAAATGTTCTTTTTTTACTTTGAATAAAATTCAGGGGCAGGAGAGGTAGTTTTCACTTATTTCATCTATGATTAAATGGAAACCTATTCACAGCCATACAAGCATTTGTATAAAAAAAAAGAAGCTTATATTATAATTTGATGGAAGTTTGAGCAACTACAAGCTGGAGATAGTCAAAAGATTGTTCTATCACCTTAGTTATTGCAGCTGATCAGGTTATCCACCTGACTCCAAAACTACCCCCCCCCCCCATTAAATTTCCCTAACCATACGACTATGGCCGGGAGACCTAAATGTGGACATATTTTTACTTTCGAAAATTGAATCTAATCGTATCGATGCTGAATCTGATTGCAATGTGTGCACTAGGTTTAAACTGAAATACATGTACAGAAGATTGGAAAGTTCATGTTTACAGTTGTAAACGGTGTATCATGAGACCCATCCATTTTTGTCCTACAAACAAAAACATTTACGATATGATTGAAGGATTTTATTGAATATTATCCATTCTCGCAGTCCAAAGACTGAATTGCAATGGTTAATTACAACAGTTTACAATGTACACAATTACACATGATAAAAGCAAGTATGCAATGATTATTAAAACAGGCAAAGCAATCAACATTGAAATTCAAATAAAAGTGATCAAATGACAATAATAATTGCAACTATCGTTAAGTTTGATTAATAAGTAATGAAAATCTTAACTAAAACATTCTAAAAATATACTATTGAAATTAACATTAAGACCCTTACTATTACGAATTTGGCATGCCGAATAATTACTTTGCTTGAAGATCCAGGACCTTCTGAATTCTTTATCTGAATACCCTGTGTCCGGGGAAGATACATGTATTAAGCTTCTACATATGGGCCCTGTTTCATAACTAAAATCATTGCATTTGATTGGCTGATTCGTTACAGAAATGTGGCAGTTGTCACATGTAATACTACATGTTATTATGATAGTATTCAACATTTCATATATATATAGTGCCTTTCATAAGAAACAAAGTGCATAAAAAGACAATACTTACAAAGTAAAAGAACATTATCATACAAAGCATACATTGATTACAAACAAAGAGGAATAGTAAAATAAATTAAAATAGATGTGTTTGCAGACATGCCTGCAAGTTACAATCAACTGTTATGAGCTACTAAAATCATTGCATTTAAATTTGCTGTTAGAAAATTTGTTACAGAAATATGACAGTTGTTACTAATTATGATATTTAATAACATTTCATTTATACATGTAAAGCGCCTTTTCATGATATACAAAGCGCATAAAAAGAAAATACTTACAAACAAAGCAAAAGAACATTATCATACAAAGCATACATTGATTACGAACAACGAGGAATATTAAAAGAAATTAGAAAAGATATATTTGCAGATATGCTTTGAAAGCTGCAAGAGTATGGAAATTCTTTCGAGAGGGGGTCAGGAGTTCAGGGTTTTGAGGCAATAACTGAAAAAGCCCTATCATCTATTTGTTTACTGGTTCAAGGGAGGGCAAGTGTGTTACTAGTGGCCGAGCATTTCTTATTAGTTTAATGAGACAGAGCCAAGAGCAGGGAGTATCTTGTCAATCAGACATAACACCATTAGATACCATTAGAAACTGCCATCAGGACCGGAATAACCCTCATAATACACACTCACACTTGACTCACAGTCACTAGGCGAGTATTCTAGAAAGAGTTGTACTTCCGAGTCTGAGTAATCTACGTCCCCTGTAACAAGAACAGACAGATATCTTGGTACTATGCCCTCATGCGGGATCTTGCAGCGAAGGATTGTTCTTGCTGCTATTTCTTGAAGAGGCAATGTTGTTCTTGGTGGGGATAACAGGGTCATAAGCTCTTCATTTTCTGGTGAATCTGGATCAAAACGTCTACTTTTACAGATCATCTCTTTCACTGTCAAACCATCAGCATTTCGCGCTTCAATATCGCATCCATTGTGGATAAGGATCAGAGCAGTTTCCTTTGTGAACTGCTGTTTGGCATATTGAACATCACCCAGTAACGAATGCAACAGTGAGTTCCCATTACTGTCAATTTGAGTTGCATCTTCACATCGCACCATCCTTGAGATTAAGCGCTTCATACGATTCTCTTTCACTTGCTTTCGGCGGTACTCTTCTTTTCCCCCCCTGTTTTTGGAACACCTCCAATGCAATTCATAAATGCGTTCCAAGATATGGTGAGTGATTGATGCACAAGATTTGTCGCCAATTTGTCTTCTAATAACTCTTACCATTCTTTCACCAAACTGAAGCAGTGATTCAAACATATTCTTTGACTTGGCAAAGTCATAGAGAGCAATATCGAACAATAAATTGCCAACTTCCTCCATCAAACCCAAGCTCAGCTTGTGCAGACGGTCCTGGGAGTCTTTACTAAACATCTGAAGACAAAGATCTAGCAACTTGTAACACTCATCAACTACTTCATCTTTAAGTTTTTTGTAACGGATACCATTCACTATTTCTAAAATGACTGATCCAAGCTCAAGTTTCGATTCCAGCTCCAACTGTATAGATTCTCTACAGATCTGAGAGCCTTGCGACAGTGTTTCCTGGTTTCCTCTCTTGTGAAACATCACGCCATCAAGCCCATGTTGGAATACTCTTTGCAAGATGTAGCCATCTTTTATTTCTTCTGGGAGCACTCTTTCTGCAACCAAGAAGCACTGGTTCTTTAAAGACCAATGATCTGACTTGGTGTTTTCCCAATCTTTCTTAGTCTTGCATTCCTTTGTTTCAGAGAAAAGAGAGAAAGAAGCAGTTGCGTCAGACTTTCCATGATTCCTAAAGGATGTAATACCACTTTCCTCTTGAATAGACAGAGCTCTGCAGAAATGTGTATATGGGTGGTTTTCACCTGTGCATAGAGGTGCATAGAGGTTAGTATTAAGGCCCAGTGCCACTCCAAGAATTTCATAAACTCTTGCCTTTTCTGCATCGGACAATTGTAACTCATGGGTTTTCCCCTGGACAAAGAATTCAACGATGTCTTGGAAGTTGTAAATTGCTGCGATACAAGGAGGATCGAGTCCATTTGAGTTACATATCAGTGTTGCGCCATGATTGATGAGAAGTCTGAGGATCTCCTTTCTTGACTGCTTGTCCCAGATAATGAAAGGAGTTACAATGTAAATCTGGAATATTCTAACAGTTGTAGCCCACAGAAGCACAGTGCATTGGTGTGTTTCCATCTTTGGAGCCCTTTGCATTGGGGTCAGCTCCATGATCAAGGAGGAGCTGGACCATTTCCTTCTTATCTTCCCCACAAGCGATCATCAGAGGCGACCAACCACGTTCGTCTCTAGCATCCAGATCAACATTTTGAGTAGCAAATATTCCTGTCATGTCATCAAGACTTACTGGATTAGCCAAATACATTCTTGAAGCTATAAGTTGAGTGGTTGCTGGTCCTGGTTGACAGATGCCATTGTCCATCAAAAGTTTCACTTCACAGCAGATCTATAATGGAAAACAACAAGATACAAACAAAAAAACAACAATATAATTGATAACAGACATTAGGTTTATTTTTTTACCATGTAAGAAGGGGTTGTCCTGAATAGGACCAGTAAACCTGATAAGAGTAGTTTTAATCTGGTTTACAAGTCCTTTCCAGGACTTCCAAATGTTCCTGTTGCCATGGAAATGACTTATACTTTTGGAATGTGCATATAGCGTCTATAATATATATCATACAAATATTCATATCAATAATATCATTTTCAGATTACCTTTTTAATTTGTTTGTTATACAACAGCATAAGCAATTTCACTTCCGGGTCGCATAAATATCACGGCCGAAAACTGACACTGGTGGCCGAAAACTAGCACCCGGAAAGCTTTTGCAATTATCGTTGTTGCCATGGAAATGTGTCGTGTCGTAGTAAGTTGAATATACTATTTATTAAGGAAGGATATATATCAACACTTTATGTCATAAAAATGTTATTGTTTCTATTAACTGAAGTAAAAAGTACAAAAAATGCTTAAGTGGCCGAAAACGGGCTCCTTTTCATGATGTTGATGATCTGATGATCGACAGGATAGTGAGTCGGTCTTGTCTTCGATTCTGATGATAGGTCTATATATTGTTATATGGCATAGTGTCAGCTCGCTCGGGACTCCTGTCCATAAATCTCTCCTCGGAGCCCTAGAGTCTAGACTAGCCCAAATCTGACAGCGAACTGAAGTGTTTCAAGACACGGTCCGAGCTGGTAAGTGCAGGCTCGGTCCCACATACCGATTTTGATGAATGCTCGTATGTGTGATGGCGTCGAGTAGACTATATGGCAAACAATGCCCAATCACACTCCAGCAAAGCATAGCCAAGCATAGAGAGTCATACTCATAGACAGAAATAACCATCTGATATGGGTCATTTCTTTAATAAAACTGATATTTGTTGACATTCCCCATATATTCTAGGGTCTACAGACGGTACTACAGAGATCTCATAGTTACGATGATACCGTGGGGGTAATCTGGCCAATCCAGCTGCCACTTAATGTTGGGCTTCAACTTTTGTTCAAGTATAATTACTTATATGCCCCTCTGCAGCAGGATTAATATCTGTATGTACTGGGGATTGCGCCTACGTCAGAGCTTCGGACAATGCAATAGCAAGGAAACATTTCTTTAGGGTTGTACATGTCATATTAGGACATTGTACATCATCATGGTACATTGTCCAGTCAAGATGCAACCTACATGTAGCTCTTGCCCCTCTGCCTCCCTTGCATATAATGAGAATTATTATTAAAGAGTACGAGTACAAGAAGATAGACCTGGAAGCTCGACTGCTGTCTCAGCATTCTTCCAGTATTTGCGTTAAAGTAAAGTAAAGTATGTATTGTACTGTACTCCTATTTACACTAAATAATATATTAATTGACCTATCATACAAACGCGAAAGTTTTTGACTTAGACCTTATCCAATTTTTTTCTCTGAACCGTGAAAACGTACCGTTCATCCATTCAAATTAGTAATCTATGACATCAACCGGCCGATATATTTCCGGGTCAATCTACCAAAACATAGCGAATGGCCAATCAGAACACTCGTTTCGTATTGGGTTTATGATCTATTCATATATCACTGGGTTGACTCGTACGTAGCTATTGGACGTTCGAAAAGAAAAAATGAATATTCATTAATTAAAACCAAGATGGATGGCAACGAATCATGTCGACTACGAGACTTTCTCGGATTAATCATTAATTTAGGATATAAATGAGCAAGCTATCGTAAGTCAAAGCCATATTTGTTATTTTTTATATTTTTATTAGCCTGTTGAAGTATTGCAGCAAAAGTGCATTTATGAGGATGTAAAGAGTGAAAATCTTGTTGCATATCTCATTCATCGCGGTCCTGCTAAACCGAACCATTTGTTCCACTAGTACGGCATAGGCCGTACTTCATTCTATGTACAGAGGCGGTCAGTGGAGCCAGATGCAATCTCAGCGGAACCACAGTCGATATCACAGAGACTGAAGCTTTCGGTCTAAAAGAGTTAATGCTAATGCGTATTGCCCTCTAGCACTGCACTACGTGTTAATAGGCAGCATTTGAATACATGAATAGTCAATACACTCATGCACAGATGCACACTATCATGCCGATGCGGCTGATCGGCAAGTTTGACAGTGGACTCACAATTTGAATTTCTAAACATCGGAAAGTTTTAAAAAAAAAGTATTTTACTGTCTGAGCTTCGGGTGGTGCATCGAAAAACATTCTGACAGCGGGTTGGGCGACATTATCTCAAAATATGCAAAGAGAGTAATTACAATTTTGACTTAATAGGTTGCTCGACTCCTCTGGGCATCTATCCATCAACTTGAAATTATAATTTGAAGGAGTCTTCGATGGCAAAAGGGGGTGATTCTTCGTCCTACCCAGACGATTCCTCCATGTTGTATCGTCGATTTAACCAGCGAAGAGAAAGTATGCACTACCGCGCATGCATACTTTCCCTTCGCCTGTTGAATCGACGATACAACATTGAAGAATCGTCGGGGTAGGACGAAGAATCACCCCCTTTTTCCCAGGGAAGACTTCTTCAAATTATAATTCTAAGTTGATGGATAGAAGCCCAGGAGTCGAGCAACCTAGTAAGACAAAATTGTAATTACTCCCTTTGCATATTTTGAGATAATGTCGCCCAACCCGAATGTTTTTTGATGCATCGGCGTCGGAGCTTCCCAGAGTTAGGAACGCCTTAGACCAGCAGTTAGTATTAGCCCCATCTGTTGGGGCTTTAGAAACATGCTCTAGCATGTACCACCTGCAATACAGGTTAGGACATGCAGACTACCGTCCTACTGACTTCAGAAGATTCAGTCCTGTTGGAGAGAACTTGTAAACCAGATTTAAACTGCTCTCAGGTTAACTAGTCCTATTTAGGACTACGATTCTTACATGGTAAAACAATAAACCCAATAAATGTCTGTAATCAGTTATATTTTGTTTATATATTGTCTCTTGTTGTTTTCCATTATAGATCTGCTGTGAAGTGAAACTTTTGATAGAAAATGGCAGCAGTCAACCAGGACCAGCAACCACTCAACTTGGCTTCAAGACTGGATTGGCCTAATCCAGTGAGTCTTGATGACATGAAAGGAATATTTGCTTCTCAAAATGTTGATCTGGATGCTAGAGACGAACTGCATGGTTGGTCGCCTCTGATGATCGCTTGTGCTCAAGATAAGAAGGAAATGGTCCAGCTCCTCCTTGATCATGGAGCTGACCCCAATGCAAAGGGCTCCAAAGATGGAAACACACCAATGCACTGTGCTTCTGTGGGCTACAACTGTAAGAACATTCCACGTTTAGGTAGTGATCACTGTCATGGCTGGGATGAGCAGTCAAGAAAGGAGATCCTCAGACTTCTCATCAATCATGGCGCAACACTGATATGTAACTCAAATGGACTCGATCCTCCTTGCATCGCAGCAATTTACAATTTCCAAGACATCGTTGAATTCTTTGTCCAGGGGAAAACCCATGAATTGCAATTGTCCAATGCAGAAAAGGCAAGAGTTCATGAAATTCTTGGAGTGGCACTGGGCCTTTATACCAATCTCAATGCACCTGCTTGCACAGGTGAGAGCCACCCATGTACACATTTCTGCAGAGCTCTGTCTATTCACGAAGAAAGTGGTATTACACCTTATGGGAATCATGGAAAGTCTGACGCAGCTGCTTCTTTCTCTCTTTTCTCTGAAACAAAGGAATGCAGGACTCGAGAAGAATGGGAAAACATTAAGTCAGATCATTGGTCTTTAAAGAACCAGTGCTTCTTGGTTGCAGAAAGAGTGCTCCCAGAAGAAATAAAAGATGACTACATCTTGCAAAGAGTTCTAAAGCATGGGCTTGATGGCGTTATCTTTCAGAAGGAAAGGAACCAGGAAACACTGGCACAGGGTTCTCAAATCTGTAGAGAATCAATACAGTTGGAGCTGGAATCAAGATTTGAGCTTGGATCAGTCCTTGTCACCATAGTGAATGGTATCCATTACAAAAAACTTGAAGATGATGTAGTTGATGAGTGTTACAAGTTGCTAGATCTTTGTCTTCAGGTGTTTAATAAATACTCCCAGGACCGTCTGCACGAGATGAACTCGCATTTGGTGAATAAAGTTGGCAATATATTGTTCGATATTGCTCTCTATGACTTTGCCAAGTCAAAGAATACGTTTGAATCACTGCTTCAGTTTGGTGAAAGAATGGTAAGAGTTATTAGAATACAAATTGGTGACAAATCTTGTGCATCAATCACTCACTGTATTTTGGAACGCATTCATGAATTGAATTGGAGGTCTTCCAAAGACAGAGGAAAAAAGGAAGAGTGCCGACGAAAGCAAGTGAAAGAGAATCGTATGAAGCGTTTGATCTCAAGGATGGTGCGATGTGAAGATGCAACTCAAATTGACAGTAATGGGAACTCAATGTTGCATTCGTTACTGGGTGATGTTCAATATGCCAAACAGCAGTTCACAAAGGAAACTGCTCTGATCCTTATCCACAATGGATGCGATATTGAAGCGCGAAATGCTGATGGTTTGACAGTGAAAGAGATGATCTGTAAAAGTAGTCATTTTGATCCAGATGCACCAGAAAATGAAGAGCTAATGACCTTGTTATCCCCACCAAGAACAGCGTTGCCTCTTCAAGAAATAGCAGCGAGAATAATCCTTCGCTGCAAGATCCCGCATGAGGGTATAGTACCAAGACATCTGTCTGTTCTTGTTACAGGGGAAGTAGAATACTCAGACTCAGAACTCTTTCTAGAATACCCTTTTAGCGACTGTGAGTCTAGTTCAAGTGAGTATGGTGAATGGGATAATTCCAGTCCTGATGGTAGTGAATCTGATGGTGTTATGTCTGATTGACAAGATACTCCCTGCCAAGGCTCAAATTTATTTTTTGCCCACGTGGGCTCTTCAAAAAAAAAAGAGCCCCCGTGAGCCTTCTCGATCACGGGGGCTCTTTTTAATACAAATTTTCATTACGTTGGTACCCATCTTACTCCTCAATTCTTAGCGATTTCATCATTATCATTTATTGAAGTCAGCATTTTCCCTCTTACAAATTAGTTAGGCCTGCATAGCTGTTACTGACTTTAATCCCATGATGACATTCTCTCGATTTCTTCCCGTTCTGCACATTATTTCCTCCTCATTATTCGGAGCAACCTTCACATTCTTTCATTATTTTAAGGCTTTACCCAGGGGCGGATCTAGCTTTTTTGCTAAGGGGGGGGAGATATGACCCAAATGCAGAGCATCGTCCATTATTTTTTTTTTTTGGTGCTATTTTGAACCCCCGTAAGTGATGTTTTCCTGGCATCTACTTACATCTACTAATACTGTGTGGGTCTGGACACGTAATGGCGTTTTTCTATGCACATCACACTTTCACTTGGCAGCAAAAGGGGGGTGTAACCCCCTTAAACCCCCCCCCCCCCCCCCCGTGACTCCGCCCATGTTACTATATCCTTCCGCAATGTCTTCCTATTCTTCTCAATATTGATTTACTGGTCGAGGTTCATTTTGCTGGTCTTTTTAAATCACCAGATATCAGAGGATTCACGCTTTTCACAACGAAAAACTTCTCCATAACCATATGTTTCAGCCCATGCGCGATCGCCTCGAGCTCCATCAGATATAGGGCGGCAGTGTGCATATGTACCGGTCCTATTGCCATTGCTGACGGCCGCATTGCACTGCGAGCTTCCGTTGTTTGTATCGGTAATACTCATAGAGATGGGATATATACCGCCATCCTTCGGCGAATAAGCGTAAATTTCTTTACAATAATGGTGGTCTTTACTCTCTAGACACCGACAAATTCAAACGAGAAATCTTGCACTCTAATCTAAGTTCTATTTCATTGGTTTAAGGTTTGAAATTGAAACTCAATATTGTGTTAAAGTTATAACAGAAAAGATAATCTTTATTTTATAATTCCACTGGGGCGATTTTTAATTTTGCAAACGCCCTCGTGAGCAATTACCTGACGGAGGCGATTATGTAGCTCACGGGGGCGAATCGCCCATCGCCCCCGTGTATTTTGAGCGCTGCTCCCTGCCCTTGGCCCTGTCTCATTAAACTTAACACTCGGCCACTAGTAATTGTTTGCCCTCCCTCGAACCAGTATGTGATAGGGCTTTGTTAGTTACTGCCCCAGAACCCTGAACTCCTTACCCCCTGTTCTAAAGAATTGCCATACCCTGCAGCTTTTAAGGCATGTCTGCAAATACATCTTTTCTAATTTCTTTTAATATTCCTCTTTGTTCGTAATCATTGTTTGCTTAATTGCTTTGTATGATAATGTTCTTTTGCCTTGTTTGTTTGTAAGTATTTTCTTTTTATGTGCTTTGTATCTTATGAAAAGGCACTATATATATATATATGAAATGTTGAATACTATCATAATTATCTGTTCTAAAGAATTGCCATACTCTTGCAGCTTTCAAGGCATGTCTGCAAATACATCTTTTCTAATTTCTTTTAATATTCTTCTTTGTTCTTTATCAATGTATGCTTTGTATAATAATGTCATTTTGCTTTGTAAATTGCAAGTATTTTCTTTTAATGAGCTTTGTATTTTATGAAAAGGCACTTTATAAATGAAATGTTATTAAATATCATAATTAGTAACAGCTGTCACATTTCTGGAGCACATTTGCTAACGACCAATCAAATGCAATGATTTTAGTAGCTGATAACAGTTAATTGTAACTTGTTAATAGACTTTTATGAACCAGGGCCAAGATTTAAAATCTAATACCTTCCCCAGAAACGCGGTATTGACATACAGAATTTAGATGGCCCTAAATCTATATGCAAAGTACATGTAATCATATCGTAAATTTTCTTGTTTGTAGCAAAATATGGATGTTTATATTTTACAACAGTTGTAAACATGCACTGTCAAAATTTCTGTACATGTACAGTTTGTCATTTTAAACCTTGTACACTTGTTGCAGTCCAATCAGATTCAACATCTATAGGATTAGATTCAATTTTTCGAAAGTGAAAGTATGTTCACATTTAGGTCTCCCATAGTCATATGAATAGGGAAATTGAATGGGGGGGGGGGGGGGGGGAGGGGAGAGGGGAGAGGGGGAGATTTGCATCAAATTATAATGTAAGCTTTTTCTTGACAAAGACTTGTATGGTTGTGGATAGGTGTCCATTCAAGCATACATGTAGATGAAAAAAGTGAATGATACGAAACTGCCGCCCCCTCTCTCACCCCTGAATTTCATACACATTCAAAAAGAAAAAAAATTGTGGCATTTTCTAAAGAAACAAACTGATAAATATTGTATGACTTTGCTGAATGTCTTCACGAATCCTTAAAGTGACTTGGTAACATTGTTGAAGGTTGATGACAAAAATTGCTTAATTTTTGTATGTTACTTTCTATATTCCTTCTACTATACTAACCCTCTGACATGCAAAAAATCCTGAAAAAATTCTCAAACCACGAATATATCTATTAGTACAGCGGATTAGCTCCCCATATAACGAGAATTGTGCACTTTTTGATAAAAGCATGAAACTTCTAGCATAGTTAGTTTAGACCATAAGATTCATTTTTAGATGTGGAGGGAAGTCAGATTTGACCTCTGATGACCCTGAGAGGTCAAATTCAAAATGGCCGCCAGTCCGCATGGTCTAATGTACAAACACGCTTAACTTTTGAACCAAATAGTCCAGAAAAACATTTAAGGTGTCGTTTCCAACTAAATTGAGGATGCCAATGCATTTGGTAATACTTTTGAGATCGCCAGATTTCGGGGTTTGGCATTTAGGTCAAGGTTAAGGTCAAAATTGACTAAAAATAGCAAGTTTTCAATGTTTACAACGAAACAAATCCCATTTATTTGTCATTTGTTCGCTCCTATGTTCTCAAATTTCTTTAAGAGTGGTTCCCCTGCAGACCATGAGATTCATTTTCAGAATGTAGAGCGAAATCAGATTTGACCTCTGATGACCCTGAGAGGTCAAATAAAAAATGGCTGCCAGTCCGCCGCATAGTCTAATAATTGTCCAAACACGCTTAACTCTTGAACTAAATAGTCCAGAAAAACGTTTAAGGTGTCATTTCCAACTAAGTTGGGGATACCAATTCATTTGGTAATACTTTTGGGTACGCCAGAACTCTGGGCTTTGCATGAAGTCAAGGTCAAGGTCAAAATTGACTGAAAAAATAGCAAGTTTTGAATGTTTACAAAAAGTTTTCCCATTTATTTGTCCCCCTATGTTCTCACATTTCTTTAGGAGTGGTTCCCCTGCATAGTCTCCATCGTAATCCCTGTCAGTTAGCTTATTTCACTAATTATAGCACCAAACCAGTAGTTGTCTTGTAAATGACCATATGCATATAGCATGGTCAGTGGGCAGCTAGACAGTATACGGTACAAACCTCAATTCAAGTCAGGGAAACTGCTCCTTTCCGTTACTGCTCAATAATACTGGTAAGATGTTCTTTAAGTTACTTTGTGTTTTATTTGGTTTAAGTAATTTAAATAATCGCTACAGAGTTTGAGGAACATGCCATAAAGCAAAACGTTTCCGCTAACACTATACAAACATCACCTTGACCAGCAACCTGGAGTGCAGGCAGCATTCTTGAGGGATGGGAACTTCTGACAGTACTGAAAGAGATGGGAAATCCATCTCTAGAACAAAGTCAAGACATACTAGTCATTGGCACAAGCGACATATCATGGACATCCAATTGGCTGAAACGGGGAGAAGGATTGAGACCCTAGGTGAGCAGTACACAAAGTTTGTGACAGAAAGGCTAGAGCAGTGTACGACACCTAGCTGTCACACAAACACTTCATACGAACAAGTTGCCATTTTTCAGTTGGCAGCCGGCGAAGGTTATATATATATGTTAAAACAGAAGGCACAGCTTGCAGCACTTAAGAGTGACTGTGGTCTCTTTTTGAGGATTTACATCTCGTGTCAGTCAAGGGATGGAGATATGGACAATTTCTTCTCTCATGAAAACCAGGCAGTCCCGCCAGCTTTGTTAACTGGAGGTAAATGCGGTTTGGAGTTAAAGCAGATCTACTTCGCTGCCTGGAATCAAATCTGCTCGAAAACAATAGTGCACCTGTGGCCCAAGCAATAATTATTGATGGTGAAGCTGTGGTTCAAATGCTCAACCCTGGAACATCAAGAACATTTCAAGAGTATGGAGGGAAAGTGTTTGCCCCATACATCTTTGCTCAACTCGAGAAAAGCATCCGCATCGACGTTGGCTATGGTGTATACTTACCTGCTAGCCTGAAAGCCTCAATAGGGCAGGAAAAGGGAAAGGGCACCAGGAAAAGGGTGGCTCCTTCTATTTTGCTGCCAGAATGCTGGAAGGACTTCCTTCGATTCAATGAGAACAAAACCGTATTGTTTGATTTCATGTCATGCGAAGCCGTTTACCTTCCTCTACCACAGGGCAAGGAACTGTATAATATGCAACAGATGGAAGTGGAGTACTCTGCTCTCCTGCTGAGTCACACTTGGCAGGCCTTGTCCCATGGGTGTAAAAGGGTACCCATACGTAGTGTTGGTACTGATGCGGTTGAACTGGCCGTGGCTTCATTCAGCAAGACAGCTCCTGATGCTGGGGATCGCTTTTGGTTTCAGATCAAGCTTACGGTACAAGGCTTTTCATAAAATCATGATAGTTGCAACCATGAGTCTGACACAATGTATGACTCTTCCAATCTTTCATGCGTTCACCGGGTGTCACACTGTTTCTACGTTCACAGGAAAAACTTAGAAGTCTTTCCCAGAGGTGAATGATTCCTTCAATGAACTCCTGTGCATGCCTAGGGAGGTCAGTGAAGGATCAATGTTACTGCCAGAGCGATTTGTGGTGCTAATATGACCGAACCAGTGAGAGCATGATAGTGAATGATGCCAGGAAACAGCTCTTCGCACAGAAGTCTAGAAACCTGGAGAACTTTCCTCCATCCCAGGCAGCACTCAAGCAGCACCTCAAGCGCACTTGCTACCAGGCCAACTGTTGAAACCAGATATTGGCCAAGAATCCAGAGATGCAGAGCCATCTGACTTGGGCTGGACAAACGAAACAACTGGGTGGCAGCCTCTTTGGACCACTCTCCGGAAGCATAAAAATTGTGGCATGAATAATCCACTGTCGCTGCAAGAAAGGATGCACTGAACTGTGATGTTGTTCTGGAGACTGTTAGATTTTGATCGTTACCATCATTAGGATATGCATAAGTTGTGGACAGTGCTAAATTCATGTAGATATCTATAGCTGTGGTTATGAACAGGTTTTAGGTCGTATTTGGAATAGCTTTTTTTGTCTTCTGGGCCCAATTTCATAAAGCTGCTAACCGGTAAGCAAATTTTCGTGCTATAACTGTAGCAGACAAATTTGTACCTTGTACGTTCACAATGAGTTGCATTGTTACAAAATTCATTTTCGTCCAGTAAGCAGCGTAAGGTTAATGCATTTTCGTGTGCTTACGGTTAGCGGTGCTTTGAAGTAGAAACTAATACGTAAGCACAGAACCAGCCGATAAGCCGCTCTATGAAATTTGGCCCTGGATAGTCAAAGTGGTGGTACACAGGTCTTTTTATTAATTTTTAAAATAATGAAACCTGAAGTGTCAAAAGAAAACAGCACTTTTTTTAGCCTAATATGACCTTTAACTTGACCTTATTGCAAATCCCTGAGTTCTGGCGATCTCAATGTATTACGTAATGAATTGGCATCCCCAAGTTAGTTAGAAATGACACCTCAAACGTTTTTCTACACTTTTTGGTTCAAAAGTTACCACGTTTGTACATTAGACCATGCGGACTGGCGGCTATTTTGGATTTGACCTCTTAGGGTCATCAGAGGTCACATCAAACTGTTGAAAAGGATTAAGGTGGAGAACTCTGCAGGGGAACCATTCCTTAATAAATTTGAGAACATAGCTAGGGAGAACAAATGACAAATAATGGGGATTTAACCTTCTGTAACCATTCAAAACTTGCTATTTTTAGTCAATTTTGACCTCGACCTTGACATAAATGCCACACCCTGAGTTCTGGCGATCTCAAATGTACTACCAGATGAACTGGCATCCCCAATTTAGTTGGAAATGACACCTTAAATGTTTTTCTGGATTATTTGGTTCAAAAGTTACTGCGTTTATACATTAGCCCGACTGGCGGCCATTTTAGATTTGACCTCTCAGGGTCATCAGAGGTCAAATCAAACTGAAATAGACTACCTGAAAAGGATTAAGGTGGAGGACTATTCAGGGGAACCATTCCTAAAGAAATTTGAGAACAAATGACAAATAAATGAGATTTAACCATTTGTAACCATTCAAAACTTGCTATTTTTAGTCAATTTTGACCTTGACCTTGACCTAAATACAAAACCCTGAGTTCAGGCGATCTCAAAAGTATTACCAAATGAATTGGCATCCCCAACTTAGTTGGAAATGACACCTTAAACGTTTCTCTGGACTATTTGGTTCAAAAGTTAAGCATGTTTGTACATTAGACCATGCGGCCTGGCGGCCATTTTAGATTTGACCTCTCAGGGTCATCAGAGGTCAAATCAAACTGAAATAGACTACCTGAAAAGGATTAAGGTGGAGGACTATTCAGGGGAACCATTCCTAAAGAAATTTGAGAACAAATGACAAATAAATGAGATTTAACCATTTGTAACCATTCAAAACTTGCTATTTTTAGTCAATTTTGACCTTGACCTTGACCTAAATACAAAACCCTGAGTTCAGGCGATCTCAAAAGTATTACCAAATGAATTGGCATCCCCAACTTAGTTGGAAATGACACCTTAAACGTTTCTCTGGACTATTTGGTTCAAAAGTTAAGCATGTTTGTACATTAGACCATGCGGCCTGGCGGCCATTTTGGATTTGACCTCTCAGGGTCATCAGAGGTCAAATCTGACTTCCCTCCACATCTGAAAATAAATCTTATGGTGAAAGCAAACTATGCTAGAAGTTTCATGCTTTTATCAAAAAGTGCACAATTTTCTTGCTAAGCCGCTGCACTATATGATTTTCTTTGAAGGAGTCGATGTATGACACCCTCTAACAGTGATTAACAGTAAATTCTCCCAACCATTTTGAATTTTCCCAACCGTTTTTGCATGAAAAAAAGACATAAAACAGGCTATAAAAAATCTGTCAACACTTAAATGTCTGGAATGGAATGTAGAGCCATTTTATTGCTTTGTGACGATTTCCATTCACCTAAAATGTAATTAAATTGTAATAATATAGTTGGGAGAATTAAGGAATCGATCAGATCATTTTTTCTTAATTTGTACCATGAATAATGGTCCGTTTTCACTCAAATTTTCAGATTATCTTTAATTGTACATCTAGCATTGAAGTCACTACCTTAGCACCACTATCTCTCATCTGAACAATGTTACCAAGCCCCTTTAAAATATATTACTTTTTCCTTTATCATTGTTTATATATATATATATATGATTATTTTTATTTGAAAAATCTCTATTTCAGATTAGATAACGCTTGAGTGTGTAAACGTACATGTAGACACGTAAAAGATATGTATTAAAAGAGAAATGTGTATTGTATTAGATGTGTGTATTTTCTTGAATTTGAATTCTCTGAAATAAACTGTGATCTGTCATTACTCTTGCAAATTATTTTCTCTGGGCTTTATTTTCTCAAAGAGGCGATATGAGCCTATTACTTGTAGTTAAGCATTGAATATAAGCAGGGCTCAAATTAATTTTTTGTCCACGGGGGCTCTTCCCCCCCCCCCCAAAAAAAAAGAGCCCCCGTGAGCCTTCTCACGGGGGCTCTTTTAGTACTGACGGGGGCTCTTTTTTATACAAATATCCATTATATTGGTACCTATGATACTCCTCAACTTTTTGCTATTTCATTATTATCATTTTAATCAGCGTTTTCCCTCTTACAATTACAAGCTACATAGCTGTTCTCTCGATTTTTTTCCCGTTCTGCACATTATTTCCTCCTCATTATTCGGAGCAACTTTTACATTCTTTCTTTACTGAGCCGCGTAGCGGCGAGGCGATTTTGTGTGTGTGCTATTTTGGACAGGCGCGGATCCACGGGTCGATTCTACCGGCCCGCCCCCCCCCCCCTAGCCTCCTAAACCGGTAAAACAAAATAGGATAGTAACGTAAATTTTACCTTAAGAAATAAAATAAAAAACGCCCCCCCCCCTGACCTGCCAGTGACACAAATGCGGCATCAAAATATTTGTGCTTCTCTGACCGTAATTAAATGCCTAAAACCCCTGAACCCCCCCCCCCCCCCACTGCTATTCACCCGAATCTTCTTTGTAATAACAACTTTTACAAATCGCAGCCATGCTTACTGAGTTGAGACGTTCCATTCAATGTAAAATACTCATTAAAGAATACACTTCTCCTAATCTGAAAGTGATCTTACAACACAGTGGCAGATGTGCATGGCTGTGATTTGTAAAAGTCGTTTTTACAAAGAAGATTCTGGTGAAAAGCATTGCTTATTCAAAAAAATCCTTGCATCAATTTGAATCACAATTTTGTCGCATGATCCTTTTATTAAATAACCTTGTTTTCTTTTTTGTTTGCAGGAGGAGAAGAAGCTATGTCACGTTAAGAAATCATAAAGATCAGTTGTATTATGCGTATATACATAATGATACCAGAACAAATGTTGATTATCAGAATGTCATTTTGGAATACCTCTATACAAATACCACATTGTCTTTAGCCCGTATCAGTATTAGTATGATCCAATATAAAGCTATTATTCTTTATTCAGTTCAGTATAATGCTTTTCCTCAAAAATAGTTTTGCTATTTTTTTAAGGGTTGAGACGCTAAGAAATGGTTTCAAATGTACATTACACAAACCCTGAACCATTGCAAAATGATGGTGGTTCTCTCTCTCTCTCTCTCTATTTGATTTAATCATGCATTATCAACTACATATAAAGCAGCAACCAAAAACTTAGGATTATCTGAGATAGGTGAAAGTAAGTCATGCTAAAACGGCTCTTCACTCCCCCCCCCCTGAAAAAAAAATAGATTAGTAGTCCTCCTCGCCAGCACCCCACCCCCCCCCGCTTTAATATCACATTTTCACTTGGCAGCCCAAGGGGGCCGGGGGGAGGAGGGGGTTAAACCCCCTAATCCCCCCTCCATAGATGCATGCCCATGTTACCATATCATATCTTGGTCTTCCTCTTCTTATCAATAGGGACTTTTAGATTTGCGTGGACGTGTTACGTCCTTTTAAGGCACTGGCAGTGACATGTGACGTCCTTTTAAGCACTAGCTGGCAGTGCCTTAAAAGGAGGTCACACGTTGCAGTCCACGTTCTCATCGTGCAAATCTAAAAGTCCCTAATATTGATTTACTTGTCGAGGTTCATCATTTGCTGGTCATTTGAAATCACCAGATTTCAGCGGGTTTACGCTTTACAACGAAAAACTTCTCCATGACCATGTTTCTGCCCTTGCGCGATCGCCTCCAGCTCCAGCAGACATGGCGCGGCACAGTGGCGTACATGGGGTACTCCGTCAGGGGGGGGGGGGGCAAGCGACCGAAACAAACAAAAAAGGCGATGCTAATTTTCACTTCTGGCGAGCGAGCGAGCAAAAAAAAATCTTTAAGTAACGTTTGGTATATAAACTGGTATTGTTACAAGTTGGGGTGGGAACATTCACTTGTTAGCGACGTTAATTTCATTTTTTTGCAAACGAGTGTAGCGAGCAAGAAAAAAATCACTTCTTTTTAAATAATTGCCACTTAAACTTCGTTCAATTGTCCCATGCAGGGCGCGGGAACAATATTGTGTTTAGGGTGATTTTATACCCATTTTAGCTAGCGAGCGAAAATACATCTTTCTCTCAATGAATTGCTATATAAAATTTGTTTCATTGTTGCAGGTAGGGGGCGGGCACAATCGTGTTTCAGGCAATGTCAATCCCATTTTGGCGGGCAGGCAACCCCCTACATTTCTCTTTTTAATGATATTGTAGCAGGTTAGTGGTGGGCACATAATTCCACGAGCTAGCGAGCGTAGCGAGCGAAAAAAAATCACTTTTCTTTTATAGGGAAAATATGGTACATAAAACTTGGGTTCATTGTTCCATGTCAGGGACGTGATTATTAAAAGCGGTGTTATTTCTATTTTGGTGAGCGAGCGTAGCGAGCGAGCAAAAAAAAAATCACTTCTCTTTTATAGGGAAAATATGGTATATAAACTTGGGTTTATTGTTCCATGTCAGGGACGTGATTATTAAAAGCGGTGTTATATCTATTTTGGCGAGCAAGCGTAGCGAGCGAGCAAAATTTTTGTAATGATAATTGGTTCATAAATTTCAGATTTTTTTGTTGCAGGGCAGGGCTTACACAATCATGTCTAAGGTGATGTTAATTCCGTTTTGGCGAGCACGAGCACACCAAAACTTCTTTGAATAACGTTTGGTACATAATTATTAACTGGTTGTTGCAGGTTGGGGCGGGCATGTTAGCGGTGTCAATTCCATTTTGGCGAGCGAGCATAGCGAGCAAGCAAAAAAAAAAAATTCTCTTTTAATAGAAATTAATAAATAAACTTGTTTTTATTGGTGCAGGTCAGGATGGACGCAATCGCGTTTGACGCGATTCAATTCCTTTTTGGCGAGAGGGCGAAAAAACTCTTCCATTTTTAATGATACTGTTGCAGGTCAAGGGTGGGCACAATTGTTTCCAAAGCAATGTCTATTCATTTTATTCGCGAGCGAGTGTAGCGAGCGAGAAAAATGAATTAGTCTCTTTTAGTAACATTTGGTACATATATTGTGTGTTATTGTTGCCATGGTTGCAGGTCGGGGCCCGTCGGGGCAGGCACAATTGTATTCTAGGCAATACTAATCCTTTTCTTTTTTCAGGGGGACGAGCAAGTGAAAACATTTAATACAAAATAGGCTAGCAAGCAGTTCGCGCCAGCGAAGAGTTTCAAATTTGTTATATCACTTATATTTTCCTATTTTCATTTGTTTTAATTTTTCAGGGCCGTATGCGGAATATTTTTCTGGTGGAGGAGGGGGAAAGATGCGTTAAAAGTTTTCGAAGAATCTCAATAGCAAAAGGAGTGAAGGGAGTTCGAGCGACCAAACTGGTTATGAGGGTACTTTTGCATTTTCAAAAGTAGAATTGAAGGATTTGGTATAGGCCTACACTACATTTTCAGGAAAAAACTTTTCAAAATATCTGGGGTCAACTGCCCCCCCCCCCCCTGGTGCGTACGGCCATGGTCTTTTTTTTTTTAAATTTCCCCATTTTCATTCCTTTCCTTTTCTTTTCCCTTTTTCTTCCTTTTCTCTTATTTTTCCTTTTTTCTTTCCTTTTTTTCCTTTTTTCTCTTTCTTTCCTTATTTCTTCCCTTTTCCTTTTTTCTTTTTCTTTCTTTTCCCTTTCTTTTCTTTTCTTTCCCCTTTTTCTTTTTTTCCCCTGGAGCCCGTCATGGGGGGGGGGGGGCACTCTGCCCCCCCTGCCCCCCCCCCATAGGTACGCCAGTGGCGCGGCAGCGTGCACACGTACCGTTACTAACGGCGTAGTAGGCCTATAACAACTGCTGACGGCGGCACTGCACTGCGAGCTGAATCGGTAATTATAGGCCTATTCATGAAACGAGAAATCTTGCACGCCAATCTAAGTTTCATTTCATTGGTTTAAGATTTGAAAATTGAAACTCAATATCGTGTAAAAGTTATAACAGAAAAGATATTCTTTATTTTATAATTCCACATTGCAAAATTAAAAATCGCCCCCGTGAGCAACCTGACGGGGGCGATTATGTAGCTCACGGGGGCGAATCGCCCACCGCCCCCGTGTATTTTGAGCGCTGGCATAAACATGATGCTTAACCGCGAACGTCCCGATTAAGCAAGAGCTCAAGCTGCTATGACGGAGCTTGAAAAAACGTAAGCAATTGCTTATAAGAACAAGCAAAAGGTTCGTTTTATGCATACGTTTTTAAGCAATTGCTTGATCTTTAAGCAATTGCTTGCGGACATCAAGCAATTGCTTGTGCTTGCTAGCAAAAGCATTTGCTTGCAAGCAATTGCTTATGTTTATGCATACGGATACAAGTAAAAGGCTAGCACAAGCAATTGCTACTTTTTATGCATACGGCCCAATGAGAGAGAGAGAGAACCACCATCATTTTGCAATGGTTCAGGGTTTGTGTAATGTACATTTGAAACCATTTCTTAGCGTCTCAACCATTAAAAAAATAGCAAAACTATTTTATAGGAAAAGCATTATACTGAACTGAATAAAGAATAATAGCTTTATATTGGATCATACTAATACTGATACGGGCTAAAGACAATGTGGTATTTGTATAGAAGTATTCCAAAATGACATTCTGATAATCAACATTTGTTCTGGTATCATACGCATAATACAACTGATCTTTATAATTTCTTAACGTGACATAGCTTCTTCTCCCCCTGCAAACAAAAAAGAAAACAAGGTTATTTAATAAAAGGATCATGCGACAAATAATCATTGTGATTCAAATTGATGCAAGGATTTTTTTTTGAATAAGCAATGCTTTTCACCAGAATCTTCTTTGTAAAAACGACTTTTACAAATCACAGCCATGCAAATCTGCCACTGTGTTGTAAGATCACTTTCAGATTAGGAGAAGTGTATTCTTTAATGAGTATTTTACATTGAATGGAACGTCTCAACTCAGTAAGCATGGCTGCGATTTGTAAAAGTTGTTTTTACAAAGATTCGGGTGAATAGCAGTGCTTATTCAAACAAATATTCGCATCAATTTGAATCACAATCATTATTTGTCGCTTAGTCCCTTTTAATGACCTTGTTTTCTTTCTCGTTTGCAAGGGGAGAAGAAGATATGTCACGTTAAAGACATCATAAAGATCAGTGTTGTATGCGTATATATTATATGCACAGGCCCCGCGGAACGTTTATCAAAGTGGGGGGCTAAAGTATTTACGATCAGGTAGAGGGTAGCGAGCGTAAATTGGTGTTGGGGGGGGGGGGGGGGTTCAGGGGTTTTAGGTATTTAATTACGGTCAGAGAAGCACAAATATTTTGTGCCGCATTTGTGTCACTGGCAGGTCAGGGGGGGGGGGGCGTTTTTATTTTATTTCTTAAGGTAAAATTTACGTTACTATCCTATTTTTTTTTACCGGTTTGGGAGGCTAGGGGGGGGGGGGGGGGGCGGGCCGGTAGAATCGACTCGTGGATCCGCGCCTGTCCAAAATAGCACACACACAAAATCGCCTCGCCGCTACGCGGCTCAGTAAAGAAAGAATGTAAAAGTTGCTCCGAATAATGAGGAGGAAATAATGTGCAGAACGGGAAAAAATCGAGAGAACAGCTATGTAGCTTGTAAATTTGTAAGAGGGAAAACGCTGATTAAAATGATAATAATGAAATTGCAAAAACTTGAGGAGTATCATAGGTACCAATATAATGGATATTTGTATAAAAAAGAGCCCCCGTCAGTACTAAAAGAGCCCCCGTGAGAAGGCTCACGGGGGCTCTTTTTTTTTGGGGGGGGGGGGAAGAGCCCCCGTGGACAAAAAATTAATTTGAGCCCTGCTCTCAATGCGTTCACAGTTTTCACACCTCTTAACAAATGTTTCTGGAATTCATATAATAATACATGTACTGTGTTTATTAATTACATCTAATGAATTCTTTAATTTCCTCAGCCAAATCCTTTCTCAAATATAAAAATAATAAGAATGCGTACAGACATACCTTGAAATAACTGAAGAGACAAACGGCCACTGTAAGTCTTGAACACGCCAGGTCTGGAACTTCAGTCTTCTTCTACCCCCCCCCCCACACACACACACACTCCGGGGTCGGAGGGACCGCATGCACGTTCCTAAAATCTCCAGGAAAGGGGTACTTTTTCGCGCGACAAAATCCGGCCCGAGAATTGTAAACAAAAAAAAGGGGAGGGGGGGGGGGGTATTCGACTTTTCACCCGGAGATTTCTTTAAAAAGGGGGTGCTTTTTTTTCTCTCTCTCTTTGGAATCCTGAGAAATGTAAAAAGGGGGTTATAAAATATCTTGAATATCATAGAAAAATTGATCAAATTCCGGGATCAAATTCCTGAAATTCCTGCTAGCTTTGAAAGCTCACTCAGGATTATTTCATTTTGAAAAGTAAAAACATTGGCCCCTAGTCCCCCTCGATCGACTAGAGCTCTCCTGAAATTGGTGGGGGGGGGGGGGGGGTGGTACATTTAGCAGTGTTCCGGATTTTTTTTTTTTTTTTTTTTTTTTTTGGGGGGGGGGGGGGTCTCCAAGGCAGGAAAAGCCAGCAGAAATGTTGGATTATTTCATTTTGAAAAGTAAAAGCATTGGCCCCCAGTCCCCCTCGATCGACTAGAGCTTACCTGATATTGGGGGGGGGGGGGGGGTGTGGTACATTTAGCAGTGTTCCGGATTTCGGGGGGGGGGGTCTCCAAGGCAGGAAAAGCCAGCAGAAATGTTGGCAGTCCTGAGATAGGGTGGGGGTGCTTTTAAAGGGAGGGAACGAGCATACGCGTACCCTAAATAACACTAAGTGGGGGGAGCCGGGCATCTACTGTATATTATTGCACTTTTTAAGCGCTCGTGCGCTGGCGCACTTTTCGTCTGGGCT